>NW_006399791.1:6553389-6564146 GCF_000299155.1 Elephantulus edwardii | reverse complement strand
CAGGGAGCACGCAGGCAATCCTGGATGTGAAAATTTATATTCCTGTAGCCACGGAGAGGGCTATGTAGTATATGAAGCTCTGGTTCATCAACTGTCTAGAATATGAAAATACAAGTCCGTCTGGAAAGCAGGAGATGCTCTTCTTGGGTAAAGATTAGGAGAGTTCACTGTGGAGATGCCCTTTATGGTTTAAAACAAAACACTGCATTTATCATACAACCTTACATCCTATATTAGTTCTTAGGAGAGCCGAAGACCATCTTTGGGTAGAGGTCAGTTGTTATATAATTTAAAGCCTTTTCTAGGTCTAGCTGTATTATCCATAATAGGTACCTGCCCAGAGAATGACTTCACATGGATAAGGAGTAAAGAGGTTGGGGTTTTTTTGTTGTTTTCAGTAGCTACATTTCAACTGTCTCCTCAAGCTGATTTACCAACCAACAAATCAGCTGCTGTTAAGCTGACTCTGACTCTTGACAATCTTCTACGATGGAGTCAAATGGCCCCCAATTGAATGTCCAAGGCCATATATCTTTACAGAAGAAGGCTGCGTTGTCATCCTCCCAAGAGCACTCAGCCTGTTGGAACATTCAGCCTTTTGGCTAGCAGGTACATGCTTTAACCACTTAACTACCAAGGCTCCTTACATCTGGCTTAGTGCTTTGAGTGCTATATCATACAACAGATGAAGCCGTCTCATTTAGCAAAGTTTATATCCTACCAGTGAGTAAAGCATTTTGAATATTTTTTCAAAGAGGCCCTAAATACGCTTCATTGCACACATAACCATTCTAAGAGTTTCCTGCTCCTTTCAGTAGCTAAGACAATCTGAGAAAAAATAGTTTCTTTTTCCATGTCACAAATACCACAATACTAAACTGGGATATTCTATTGATAACAGTGGTCTAAATAGGTTTCTGTATATTTTTAACATCTGGAGAGCTAGATTGATTTAAAGAACTTTTCATTTTAGACTTTCATACAAGCGTATATGTGGAAAGAATAAAGTTTTCAAGGAAAGGGGGAAGTCCTCTATGTTTTTATGTGAAATCTCTAAGATAATATTCAAGATGGATAAAAAAAAAGCAAAACCATACAAGGTAACACAGCCCATCATGTCTTGTCCACGGTGGCAGCTTACCTTGGCCAGCTCTCATCCAGAGGTGGTGAGGAATAATTGGCTCCAAAAGAACCACCATCGAAGTAGAATTTTTAGTAAAGGAAATAGAAAATTAAAGGAATGCTGAAGAAACAGAATAAAGAAGTTAAAATCAGGGAGCCTTAAGTAACTGAGTGGCTTTATCTTCATCTCTCTACCCATGTTCTCCCTCCATGCATCCTCTTACCAGCTTCCTCCCTCTGTCTATCTTTCAACCAGTGTCCTTGTATAAGTCACATGCGGTGTCATCTTTTTTTTTTTACTCCCTTTTGTCTGCCAGCACCTTTTGTTTTCAAGAACTGGCCCTCACCCAGAGCTGATAAGGCTGTCATTCTGTGATGGCCTCTGTTCCCCACAGGAGGGGCCCAGACTAAGAATTTCCCATCCTTGTACCACATCTCCCTGCAATCCGTGACTGGCTCAGGAGGGTTTACAGCCCATGCTGGACCAAGAAGACTGCTAGGAGGGGACAAAAAAGAGTGTCCCTAGTTGAGGATGTGAGTCCAAAGACGTCGTGAGCTTGGGGTTCTCCCTTTGGAGGAAGCCCGTATGAGCATGGAGTCACCCCAGAGGAAAGTACCCCAGAGATACAGACACTATATATATATTTATATATTCCCCCCCTCAAATTGAGGAAAGTTATTGTCACGATCAAGAGTGCAACATTAGATTTGTGGGAAACTATAAACTTGCTGGAGCCAGCAGGGGCTCTGTTTTATATATATAGTCCCTGGAAGCCAAGGAGCTACATCCAGGGGTTCATACAGTATCACTGAGACTGTATCTCCAGGGCAGGCAGTGGAGCCGCTTTGGTTAATGTCACTTTGATGGAAGTTTTAGAAAGCAGTAGTCTTCTGAGGTGCTATAGTGGTCTTATGCGCTCCTGAAACAAGGCATGGTATTTTCAACTACTTCCTGTGCATCTGAAAGTTGGACAATGACCAAGGATGACAAGAGAAGAATGGAACACTTTTAGATGTGGTGATGGAGAAGAGTGTTGAATATTCCATGGACTGCCAAAGAAATCAACAAGTCTTTCCTGGAAGAAATGCAGCGAGGGTACTCGTCTAATGGTGAAGCTTCACCTCACATACTTTGGGAATGATGTCAAGAGGGGCTAGTCCGTGCATGAAGACATCATATTGGGAAAAGTGGAGTCAGAGAAAGTGAGGATGAGCTTCAGCAAGACGGACTTACACAGAGACTGTAACAAAGGACTTGAGCCTATCACTGATGGTGCGGATGCGGCAGGATAGGGCAGGGTTCTGATGGTGCTATTTATCAGGTCACTATGAGCTGCCGTCAATCTGATGGCATCTGACAATAATAGCATTCTTAAAACACTTTTTATCATATTTAAAGATGATAGAGAAAAAAGAAGCCCCTTTGAGAGCTGAAGAATATCAGAATTCAGTTGCCAAAATCACTAGGGAGGACTGAGCCTTGCCACTCGTGGTTATATTCTCGTCCATGATTCTCTTGGGCCCAAAAAGGCAGAGCCCACCTTTTCTTGACCTGCATTTAAGGGACCCTGCCACTTGGCCACAGCACACCCTCCGGCTCTTCTTTCCATTCTGGTTGACCGTGGGCTACAAACACATGCTGTTGCTTACCCCAGTTTCCTTCCCTCCTCCAGCCTACGTGAAGGCTGAAATCAATCCCATTCTTTTTTGCCTCCTGTATTGCTGATTAAGGAGCTGTGGTGACACAGTGGTTAAGGCATTCAGCTGCTAACCAAAAGGCTGGTGGTTCAAATCCACTAGCTGCACCAATGGAGGGAGCCGAGGCCTTCTGCTTCTTCAAAGATTCACAGTTCTGAAAATCCTGTGCTGGTTCTGCTGTGTCCCATGGGATCGTCATGGGTCAGGCACTGATTCCACAGAAGTGAGGTGGTTTGATATTACAAATTCATTGAAATAAAATTTTGGCAATTACTAATAATACTTTTGATCAAAACCTGTTTCTTAGGAAAGAACAAAAAAGAAAACAGAAGATATACATCCCCAGAAGAATGCTTTAACCATTGTGCCATGAGGGCTCCTTAAGATGGGCATTACAAACTCAAAGTCAGGGAGCTCTGGTGGTCTAGTGGCAAGAAGCTGCACTGTAATCCCAGAGGTACGCAGTTCAAATCCTCCAGATGCTCTGCTGGAGAAGGAGGGGCAATCTCCTCCTGTACCAGTCAGATCTGATTTGATGGCACACGTAAAAATAATACAATAAAAATTTAAAAAAACAAAACAAAAAACCAAAACTCGAAGTCACTCTCAAGCAGGTTCTAGCACACAGTGACCCTCTGCTGGGTTTCTGAGACTATAAATCTCAATGGGAGGAAACTGCTCAACTTTCTCCTTGGAGTTACGGGTGGGTTTGAACTGCTGGAGATGTACGCCTTTTGATTAGGAAAGTATCATGCTACAGACTACGCCACCAGTGACAGACGTCAGAACAGCAGACATGAGAACAAATGGGCATCACAGCACCTACTATGTGCCAAGCCTGTGCCAGGCAGGTACACTCTGGGAAGTAGACTATCTCCTCAGCATTTTTACAGCTGAAGAAACTGAAGGTCAATTCTAAAAGAGTTAAGAAACCCAAGGTCAGATAGCTGGTGCAGGAAAGCTGGAGTCAAGCCCACAGCTTAAACCTGCTGTACCCAGCGTTTCCAAGGAAGAAGAAAGCTGGAGGGAATAAAAGCAGCAGCTCTGGAGGAAATGGGAGCTTTGGTGGAGGGGGGTCTTCTCATGCAGGCTTGGCCTGGGCTGGCAGATGAATACAGAACCTGGAATCAGTGAAAGGTGGGTGCTGAAGAGCTGCTGGCAATTTATTACCAAGTGTTTCTTTTGACAGGAGAAGCATTCAGATTACAAGTGTCCTATCCTAGGGCATTAAGTTTCTTCATCACATCTAGTTACTTTATTTCTCTATATGAACTTGAGACAATAATATAAAATGGACATGCTTTCAAAAGAGCGATGTTTCTGTAACATTAACTATGAGACAGAATATATGTGAAGTACAGATTAGAACAGATCACAGTAGGTGACAGAAGAGGAAAAGGTGATAGAGAAAAAGGAAGCCCTTTGAGAGCAGAAGGATATCGGGATTCAGGTGGCAAAATGGCTAAGAGGGAGGAGTGAGCCTTGTCACTTGTGGTTATGTTTCTCCTATAAGATTTGATGAACTCTGTCCATGAAGCAGCAGTTAACACCTTCTCTCAACTTCACTACACTATCATCCTTTCACAGATGTTGTTAAGTCCAATTATATAATACTGGTAAACAAATTAGAATGTGGTGGTGTGATATGAACAATGAACAAATACTAATGTGAAAGTGAAGCTCATTTCCAAAATGTTTAATATGATTACACTGGGGTATCTGAAGTTGAAAAGACATGCTTCATAATTCTCACTGTCTCATCTAATTAATTTATAATGTCACTGTTAGTGGGAGCTGACATGACTGCTATTACCAGCAGCCTTTAACGAGTGCTTTAAAACCCAAGAACTACTGGCACTGAGAAAATCACGATTGTTTTAAGCTCACAATTAATTTCACTAGAAGGAAAACTTAGAAAAACCTCTATTTATTTTCTTTGTTGCTATTCTTTTGACGATGTCAGGAAACTTTGCCCCAGACACTTTAATTACTCCACAACACTCTACGTCCTGTAGAACACTCTAGAATGGTGGAAGACACCACTAATTGTTATAAACTTGGACCTACCAGTTGAACTCAACAAGCACTTCTGCAGAGCCAGCTGCTAGCCAGCATTCTACAAACATGAGAGCACTTCAGGCTACAGGGTTTCGGGGAAGCCAGCCTAGCTCCTCCTCCATTATCTCCCTCTGTCAGTTAAGCCTAGCTTTTGGTTCAAGGAAGATTTCCCACGCTAGAAGAGATAATAATAGAGATAAATGAGGAAGGAGTCACTGCAATGGTGGAAATATACTCTCAAAAATAACCTCCCCCTCCCCCCTATCGTGAGGTCTGTACTACGATCCCCGGTCAGGTTCCCGTGTTGCCTCCTCCCCCTCCTAGGCCTTTCAATCCTGAGGCCTCACAGCCCCTCAGCCCTTGCAGGCATTGTAGAAAAGGGATTCTCAAAGGGGTGCCAGGGAGAAGACTCAGGATTGGTGGATATCAGGAAGAGAGGGTGCGGGACTCAAAGAGGAAGATGCCTCAGGGCACACAGAGCCCCAGCCATGATGTTGAAGGGTGAGAACCCTGCTTCCCATGCTGACTTGGACAATCCTATGTCTGTGGCATCCAAACCCACAGTGGCTGTGCAGGACAGAGCAGAACTGCCTCTTCTTTCTCCTTTGGAGCAGCTGATGGGTTTGAACCACAAACCTTTTGGTTTAGGAGCCTAAACTGCACCAGCAGAGCTCTGTACCCATAGTCTAGTAACTCTCAAATCTGTATCTCCAGTTCCCAGAAGTCCATTATTTCCAACTGCTTACTTCACTTCTGTGGGAACTCTGGTGGCCTAGTGGTAATAAGCTGTGCTGTAATCCTGAAGGCATGTGGATCAAATCCACCAGCTGCTCCGAAGGATGAGCAATCTCCTCCCGTGGGATTAACTGCCTCTGAAAACCCGCTAGAGGGCCAGCTATGGGTCAGTTCTGACAAGACAGAACACAACAACTCCACTTCTTCATCAAGTAACTCCCCAACAGAATCCTGCTCTTTCATCAGGTTAACCTGGATTCACAGCCTCTCTCCACTGGGTTTCCAAAGGCTGTACATCTTTTATGGGAGGAGACTGCTAATCTTTCTCCAGCGGAATGGTGAGTGGATTCAAACTGCTGACCTTTCAGTTAACAGCCCTGCATGCTACACACTATACTTCAGATTCCACCTAAAATCCAAGCAATTACAGACCCTGTCTCCTACTGTTCTTACAGTCCACGTGGCACCATCATGCACTCAGGGGTGCTCAAGTTAGAAATCTCAGTCATCTCCACCCAACCCTCCAGTTCTAAAGAGGAAAATCCTTCTCTTCACATTCTGACTCAATCCACTACATGAGGCTAACTCAGGAAGTATTAGAGGATACAGTTCTTACTCACGCTTCCCCTCGAGGAAGGGGAGTAGCTCTTCTGTTGATAAGAGAGGCCATCTGTTGGCCCCTTTACCATTGGGTGGGGTACTGAGCCACAGAAGCTAAAAACAAGTCCCACCCTGCTTTCTTCTGTACAGCCAGCGGACTGGAGAGCAGGCGGAGGTGTGTGTGTGTGTGGGTGTTGGGTTGAGGTTCTTCTTTTGATTTCCTGTACCCCTGTGGTAAGCACACCCGGGGGGAGGTTCAGGAACTATTTTCCAGAGGTAGCCACTTTCTCTCCTACCCTCTGAAACTCTGTCACCTTCCTTCCATGCTGGTGGCCAAGTTGCCTAGGAATCTTCTCATCAATAGTTCTGAGGTCAGATCAGTATGTAAACAGATCACACTTACCCGGGTCCCTTTCTAATTTCTCAAGTGTTTCTTCAAGGGCCTCCAACTACATCTTGATTTCTAAGTCAAGTTTTCAAGGATTTCATGAATAAGGTCTTTAATTGTTAAGAACATCATCTCATTTCCTTCAGCCACATGTGTGGTAAACAGGCTGTGAAACTTTAAAGTAATAATATTTTTTTCCTTTAAAATTCTAAAGGCCAGTATTTCTTAGGCCTCCAAAATGGATGGTAATGGACATTAGGTAAAAATCAGGCATTGTAATAAAATAAATTTTGGAAACTCAGGGTTACAGATAAAAAGATTCCTATCTGTAGGCCTTCTCAGTGTCGTAATATATACCCTGGAGTTTTGAAAAGGGACAAAAAAATATAGTTTCTCAAATTTAATTGGCCATTGAGGCCTTTTTTTTTTGGAGGCATTTTTAGAAAACCATTTTAAGGAAATAATCTTCTGTAAGCGAAGGTCCTAAAGTATTAATGTCATTGTGATATGAAGAAGCACAGGAAGGCTGACCCCAGTAATGTGAAGGCTCTTAGGGCATCTCCGCCTGACGGGCCACTCTGGTTTCCTAGAGGGCAGTACTCTCAAATCTCATTGGAAATAAAATTTGGGAATTTTCCAACTTTTTTTTCTCTCTCAAAAAAGTTACATATTTTTAGGTGTTACTGTTAGGTGCCATTGAGTTGACCACAACTCAAGGTGATCCCATGAACAAGAGATCAAAACCTTGCCCTATCCTGCACAAGCCACCATCCTCAAGCTCACAATCACTGTATCAATCCATCTCAGTGCCAGACTTTGTCCCTTTTGATGGCAGTCTAGTTTTCCAAGAATGATGCCTTTTTCCAAGGACTGATGCCTTGTGACAATATTTACAAAGTATATGAGATGAAGTTTCAAGAGCTTTGCCTCTAAGGACTACCCTGGCTGCATGACCTCCAAGACAGACTTGCTTGTTCTTCAGCAGTCTATGATATAGTCAACAGTCTTCATCAGAACCACAATTCAAAGGCTTCTTTGGTCTTCCTTGGTCATTGTCCAACTTTCACAAACATAGGTTCTTGTGTACCACTGACTTGGAATTGACCCATAACTGACCCTCCAGTAGGTTTTCAGAAGAAGTAAAATCACATTGGAGTTGACTGCCCATCTTTCTTCCAGGGAGCAGCTGGTGGATTTGAACTGCGTACCTTTGTGTTGGCAGTGCAATTCCTTACCACTAAGCCATCAGAACTCATGACAAATATATGAAGCAAGTCAAAACACCATAGTTTGAATCAAGTGCCTCTTGGTCTTTCAACTTTATTTTTAGCACTTTGGAGAGGTCCCTGGGCAACAGATTTTTCTCAATGAAATACATCTTTGGCCTTCTTTATTGCTGTTACCATGGTTGGTTCTGGAACTAAATCAAGTGAGCTCATGGACAATTTCAATCTTTTCTCCATCTATCACAATACTATATACTGGTCCAGTGGTGAAGATTTTTGTTTTCTTGATGTTGAGATGTAATCCAAACTGAAGGCTGTGTAGTCTTTAATCTTCAGTAACTGCTTTAAGTTTTCTTCAATATCTGGAAGCAGAGTTGTGTCATCTACATAATGTAGGTTGTAGATGAGTCTTCCTCCTAATATTACCTTCTTGCTCATACAGTCCAACTTTTCCAATGATTTGCTCAGCATACAGACTGAATAGGTATGGAGAAAGGACACAACTGTAACACATACCTTTCCTAATTGTACACCATGACTGTTCCCTTGTTCTGTTTGGATCTTTGTTACTAGTTTCATGTAAACACAATTATCATCATTCTCAATGTTATCCATAATTTATTATGGTCCACATAGCTGAATGTGTTTGCATTGACAAAAACACCCTAGTAAACATCTTTCTGGTATTCTGTGCTCTCAACCAAGATCGATCTGACCTCTGCAACAATATCTCTCATTCCATAGTCTTTTGTGAACCAGCTTGAACTTCTGGAAGCCAATGTACTGTCCCAGATATCTTTTCATTATCTTCTGCAAGATTTTACTTGCTTGTGATGTTAATGATGTTATTTGCCATTGAGTAAACTGTGACTCACAGTGACCCTATGTACAACACCTCTGAACCCTGTCAGTCTCACTGACTTTGACACACCTACCCCCAATGCCCTATGTACTATCTCAATCCGTCTCATCCAGGGTCTTCCTCTTCTGTGCTGTCCCTCCACCCTTGCAAGCACGGTGTCCCTCTCTGAGGACTGATCTTCCCTGGCTATGTGCCTAAAGTGTGTGAGATGGAGCTTCAAAAGCCTTGCCTCCAGGAGAAACTTGGTTTCACCCTCTTCAAGATAGGTATGTTTGTTCTCTTGGTTGCCATGGTATGCTCAATACCTTCTCTAGTATCACATGAACTCTTCTTATGTAATAATTAGGCACTATCCAGCTCTCTAATGAATAGCAAGTAACTGTGAAGACCACGGCATGGCTCAGGCACACCTTAGTCCCAAGACTGACATCATTTCTCTTTAGCACTTTAGAGAGGTCCCTGACAGCAGACTTTCCTAATGCAATTTATCTTTTTATTTCCTGGCTGCATGTTGATTGTGGAGCTGAGCATGCTGAAATTGTTAAGAAACTCAATCTCTACTCCATCTACCATAGTGCTGCCAACTGGCCAAGTGGTGAGAATCCTTATCTTTCTGATGTTGAGCTTCAATTCACATTGAAGACGACAGTCCTTGACCTTCTGAAGCAAAAGCTTCAGGTCTTCAGCAGGCAAAGTTGTGTCATCTGCATAATGTAGGTTGTTGATGAGTGTTCCTCCAATCCTGACGCCACATTTTTCCTCATAAAGTCCCACTTGCCAAATGATTTGTTCTGTATACAGATTTAAAAGTTAGGGAGACAGAACACAGGATCTGCAGTTAGAAATCGATCGAACATGTCACCAAGATGCATTTAATAATAATGGGTGACTGGATAATAATGATTTTGTGAGGTAATTTCTATATTCTATTGGACCATCTTTTTTTGGAATGTGGACAAAGATGGATCTCTTCCAGTCAGCTGACCAGGTAGCTGTCTTCCTAATTTCTTGGCACGGACAAATGAACATGTCCAGGGATGCATTTGTTTGACATCTCAATTGATATTCCTTAAATTCCTAGAGTCTTCATTTTTGCCAATGACGTCAGTGAAGCTTGGACTTCTTCCATTAGTACCACTGGTTATTGATCAAATGCTATTTCCTGAAATGATTCCATGTCAACAAGTTCTTTTTAGTACAAAGAGTCTGTGTTTTCCTTCCATCTTCTTTTGATGCTTTCTGAGTCCCTTCAGTATTTTGTCATTAGGATCCTTCGATATTGCAACTGGAGACTTGAATTTGTTCTTCAGTCCTTTCAGCTTAAGAAATTCATAGCATATTCTTTTCTTTTGCTTTTCTAAATCCAGGTCTTCACACATTTTGTTCTAATACTTTGCTTAGTCTGAGCTGCCCTCAGCAATCTCTAGTCACCTCTCTTACTTCATCCTTCTTTTTTATTTAACTTCTCTCCATTTAAGAACAATTTTAGAATATTTTCTGACATTCATTTTAGTCTTTCTTTCTTACCTTTTTAATGATCTTGTTTTCTTTATAAATTATGACTTGTGAGATAAAATCAAGGACATATCATACATGAAGAAAAGAAAGTCATTAAAAAATAAAAAGGAAATGAAATAAGAGAAGTGAAAAGAATTCAAAGGGTATTTTAAAAAAAAAAAATCTGATGTTTTAAACAGTAAATCAGGTGGGATATTTTCAAGGTCCCCTTTTTGGCTCTCGTCAAGTTGTTTTTGTTTTCTTCAGGTTCAGTTTGAACTTGCATGTGAGTAATTGACTGCCTGTTCTGTAGCTCGTTCCTGGCATTGCTTTTAATGAAGATATTAAACTTTTTTCTCTCTCTCATATGGTCCATCAGACAAGATACTTGCCAATTATATATTTTTTAAAAATATATTTGCAAGGGGAGCTCTGGTGGCCTAGTGGTAAGGAGCTGCAACTACAATGCCAGAGGTGCACGGTTCAAATCCACCAGATGCTCTGCCGGGGAAGGAGGGACAATCTCTTCCTGTACCAGTCAGATCTAATTTGACGGTACACTCACACAAAA
>NW_006399791.1:6549636-6553191 GCF_000299155.1 Elephantulus edwardii | reverse complement strand
AATTTATTTTATTCTTGTTGTTTACTGTCGAGTTGGATCTGACTGGCAAGGAGGAGATTGCCCCTCCTTCTCTGGCGGCGCATCTGGTGAATTTGAATCATGTGCCTTCAGGATTGCAGCACAGCTTCTTGCCATTAGGCCACCAGAGCTCCCTTCCCACGTCTTGTTTCCCACCTTTGCATTCCAGTCACCAATCATTACAAATGCACCTTGATAGTATTTTCAAAGAACGTCAGACTATAAAAGGCTGTCGTAATCCTCAATTTCTTCATCTCTGGATTTAACGATTGGTGATATGTATCTGAATAAAACCCGTATTAAAAGGTCTTCCTTGTATATGTGTGGATGCTATCCTATCACCAACAGCACTGCACTGCTTCAGGATGGATCTTGAAATGTGCTTTTCTTTTATTCTCCTTTTTTTAATTTTATTAAATTTTATTAGTTTTAATGAACATTTACAGGGATTTTGGGTTTTCATTCCTTCCTTGCTGCACCATTCTCTCTACCCTCCTCCCCAGTTTGTTCTTCTTCCCCGCCATCCGAGTGTCTGTTTTAATTGTCCAATTGCCACAGTGCTTGTCAAAGTCAGTTCTGATTAATCTCCTTTGTCAGTGTGTCCTCTGCCATTCCCTATCACTCCTCCCTGAGAGAGACTTCACCCTGATTCATAAGGAAAAGGGGATGGCGTATTCTCTTAGCTACTTCCTGCTGAAAAGGGACGCTGTGGGTTTCTTCTCTCACTACTCTAAAGGGCCCCTTTGGCAGTAGGAAACACATAGACTATTATGGAGATTGATTTTGGAATTTAGATGCACTGTTATTAATTGTGCTTAGCCGTACATGTTCATATCCCTGAAGATGTATCATGGGGGGGTTGCAACCTAGAAGACACAAATTTAACTAACAAGTTATGAGTACATGAGTCAAAAATTATGGAAAAGTAAAAGAAAACATTCTTTCATTGTTTTACAAACCCTCCCCCAGGTCCCCTCCACCATGTAGCCCTCGCTCTAGACTCCTGTGATGACAGAAATAACTAGTCACATGAAATGTGCTTTTTTACTATGTATGTAACATTACTCCTCTTCACTCTGTCATTCTCAGCAGAGCAGATCACATGACAGTCTGATGCAAAATGGCTGATACCAGTCCATCTCAGCTGGACAATGCCCAGGATGCCAATGCTGGCATGTGAAACACAGATGACACAGCTTCCAGTATCACAGCAACATACAGCCACGAACAAATGGCAAGGTGACATATGATTGGTTGATCTCTTTTAGACAAGGTCATGTTCTACAATTTCTCAGTGGGTTTCCTTGTTTTTCAAGGTATTACCTTGAAATACTGCATTTGGTATAGATTGATATTTATTCAACAAGCTTAGAATTTAGTAAGCTGATGCTTGGGATACAATCTATTTTCTGCCATTGAAGACTGAGAACGGCCTCAGAAGACATGGACAGCTGCGGAAGGGAGCTTCTGCTCTGAGCTCTGATGTCTGGCCTCCAGCAAGGAACAAGTCTCTGCAACAACTCTCTTTTGCCCAGAGGGGAGGCACAGGTCAGGACTCAGCTGAGGCAATGCCTTGATCTTTTCTTGTGGCGGGCACCCATGCCAACAGCAAAGCCCACATACCAGCGCTCTGCCGCCACGGCCGCCCACTGCAGAAGGAATCTCCCCATGGTCGAGCTCTGCCTCTTGCAGCTGCCCACTCTGGGAGGAAGCCGGAATACTTGTTAAACAAAGTGCATTTCATGTGAAATCACTAAGTCACAGGACTGAACCCTGGTCTAGGACAGTTGGTCCAATAGTAACACTCAAGCCAAGAAAGAGTTGTAATAAAAGAGAATTCAGCGTATGGTTTTTCTTTCTGTCCTAACAAAACTTCAAAACAGTTTTCATAGTTTGAAATGAGAAAACTTCATTAAGATGGTTGTAGATCGGTGTGAAAGGCAGTAATTTAAAGCTAAGCATTTCATCACCAACAGAAGCCCTCCTCCAAGTTCTCCTACATATATTAGCCCCTTTTCATATTTTATTACTAGCTTCTGGTCCCTTAGTTCCTCAAAGGAGATTTTAGCTGACAAACTTGTTATTTTATTTGTGGACTAGCTTAACAACTTTCTTTGCATGAGCAGATGTGAGGCCCTAGACTCCAATTAGTGTTAAGAGGAGATCATAAAGAGATTTCACAGCATCAGAGGATCAGGTACACACTTTCTGATGAATAATTTTTGTTACATATTAATTTCATTTCTGTTTCTTCTCTCATTATGAGTTAATGTGTCTTGCTGTTGTTCTCATAAGTTACCTTGCAGTGGGTCACTGAGATAGCCTGTAATACTGCTATGAATTGAACTGTGTCCTCCCATAATATGTGTTGTAAATCCTAACTCCTGTATCTGTGTATGCAATCCTACTTGAAGAAGAGTTTTCTTTTTTATGTTACTGAAGCCTTAAGTGCAAAGTGTATTGTAAGACAATTTTCAGAGGGGGGAAAAAAAGAGAGAGTTCTCATGGCTTAGGGGTAGCGAACTATGCTGCCAATCCAAAGCTATACAGTTCAAATCTGCCAGCTTCTCTACAAGAGAAAGATGGACAGTCTTCTCCCATGCGATTTATTACCTCAGAAAAAACTGCTGGAGGGTCAGCTCTGGATTCCAATTTGACAGTACATAATAACAACTTTTCAGCTACAAACCCAGCAGATTAGGCACAGAAGGAAGCAAACTTAAACAGAAGCAAATTCAAATAGAAAGACAGACAACACATGGACATAATCAAGGGAACAGCAAGAATGATAGTGGGGACAAGGATTTTGCCTTAGAGCAGAGAAAACTTTCCCTTTGACGTGTCCCTAGGTGTTCCGATTCCTAACATTTTAAACTGGGGGGAGGATGTCTGTCATAGCAGTACTTGATAACTAGAAAGCAGATGTTCCACCTGAAAAGAGAGAGCACGCTCTGAACATGCAATGAACATTCTCTCTTTGTGATTTCACACATGCCATTTCCTCCGTCTGGAATATTCCCTCCTCCATGGTTTTCCTCTCCACACAGCACCTACTGCCATCAAAATCATCTTACACAGCTCTTTACCTGCTTGCTGTCTGTCATTCCCCACAGAGCTCTAAGTTCCAAAAAGGAAAAGGCTTTGTCCTCTATCTCATTCATCACTGGGTCCCCAGTGCTTAGGGCGGTGACTGGCCGAAGGCAGAGAAGGGACTCAGAAATACCTGTTGAAAACAGAATTTCAGTCTCATGGAATTCAGACTTTTTGGAGCCACTGAGGCTAACTGAAACACCTAAGTAAATCTTTAAGCTCTGAGCTGAAATGACTCCCTGAAGTAATCTTTAAGCTACCCAATAGTTTACGCTACCCACTAGTTAAGCTCAAGGAAATGAAGAACAAATTCAAACCTCGAGTTGCTATAATCAAGGATCCTTTCGGCAGAATGTTAAATGATCCAGGAAGTATTAAAAGAAGATGGAAGGAGTATACTGAGTCACTGTATCGAAAGGAATTGGAAGACACAGAAGAATTTCATGA
>NW_006399791.1:6533877-6548176 GCF_000299155.1 Elephantulus edwardii | reverse complement strand
ACGGCACATAACAACAACAACACCCACTAGTTTAGCCTAATTAGAAAAGTTTCTTCATTAAGCATTGCATTCCTGTAAAGCATTATCAAATGGACAACAGCTACTTACAAGGATGGATGAGAAGCTTAGGGGTCAGTGAGTTTGTATTAACGATAGTGACAAAATTTGGAAAAAGTTGTCAAAATAGGTGACATGAGGGGAGCTCTGGTGTCCTAGTGGCAAGAAGCTGCACTGCAATCGCAGAGGTACGGGTTCGAATCCACCAGATGCTCTGCTAGAGAAGGAGGGGCAATCTCCTCCTATACCAGTGAGATCCCATTTGAAGGTACACACACAAAAAATAATTTTTTAAAAAAAAAAAAGGTGAGACAAGGTGACAGTAACCAATGTCACTTAATTATACATGTAGATATTGTTGAAGTGATATAGCTTCTGTTGTGTATATTTTCACACACATACAAATAATAAAGAAAAAGCTCTACTGAATAAATGATCAAACAATCCTTGTACTCCTTATTTATCCTTCACAAGTAAGTAAATTTTCCTCCAGGAAGCCACCATCCGATACTCCCATCATGATTCCTCGGGTTGTCCCCGCTGTGAGCTCACAGCCCCTGCGCTGTCTCAGCCACAGCACCTCACACTGTGCCATGACCTCATGTTTGCCTCTGCTCTGGGCCACACCCAGCTTGAGCGAAGAAGCTCTATGAGGCTCTCGGGTCTATCTACAGTGTCTAAAGCCATAGGTGGCATTACTAGATATTTAACAAACCCTTTCCAAATGCATTTTGTCCTCTTTTCCCCTTCACTTACCCCTTCTTCTAAAATGCATTCCTTTGGCTAATAAAGCTGTGTGCGTATGTATACATTTGGAGTATATCAGAAAACACTGTATGAATAATAACATAGTATCTATAAATACAGAAACTACAAGAGAAAGAGGGAATTAGGAAAAAAGAAAAACTGCTAAACCAGAGACCCAGGAAGGTTTTGGCTGGGAAATTCCAAGCAACAGAGACAACGGTTTGATGTGCCGCTCCATGGCCACATGCGAGACATAACTGAAGAATGGCCTGAATTTCCCTTTTCCTTCTGGACCTTATGTCAAAGTTATCATCACACATTCTGAAAAGAAACTGTCAGAATCCTTTATCATCTTCACCTTCCCTGATAATGGCAACATTAGTCATATTTAAAACCAGGAGTCAGAGTGGACAGGGGAACAGAAGAGGGGAGAAATAAACACCCCAGTGCTCATCACCTCTCCACCACGGAGTTTGGTCTGGGGTCATCATCTTCGCCTCCAAAGAGAAGATAATAAACTGCAGGAAGCTTGAGGGCAATCTCCTATGTGCCTCACTCCAGCCCCATAGCGGGGTCTCCTGCACACTGGCCTAGTCAGCACCCACTGAATGAGCGTGTATGGTGAAGTGAAGGGGCCGAGTGGGAAGAGCTTAGGCTTGAGAGTCAGTGTGACCTGGGCTCCTCCAGCCTTAGTGGTGGAATTTGGGGTAAGTTGTTTAACATTCAGTTTCCACACTGGAAAACAGGAGTTAAAAAAAGGAAACTACTCAGTGCATGCTGAGGACTGAAGTGTGAGCCTCCTGGCACCATGCCTGGCACAGGTAGGCACTTGGTAAACATGCATGTCTTCCCCACTTCCTGGTTTCTAGGCTCCTGAACCCACCTCTAACATCACTGCCAGGAATTCAGAGCTCTGCAGGCAGACTCACTCCCCACCTCACTTGCTCCTCTCAGCTGGGCTTGGGTACCCAAAGCTGAAGTGAGAACACAGAGCCTCCAGGGGCACCTCTTTTCCACCCTCTCCCACAAGTTCCAGCTCAGTTCTGCATCATCAAAGCCCTTAGCTCAATGTTGGTCTCCCAGCAGCCCTCATCTCCTAGCAAGGTCTGAGTAAATAAAATTGGGATATGAATTCACAATCGCCTTTTCTTTATTTCCACTTACCAGCTGACAAGTCGGTGAGTTTACCAGTATTTAAGAATTTTCCTAAATCTCAAGCATATACTTTGTCAAGTACTGACTTTGAAATTCAAAAACCAGAAAAAAGTATATGAAATTTTCTTTGTAAAATGCTAACAGCAGGTCAGAAGGTGAAGAGAAATACATATAAATATCTGGATCTATTTTAGTTAGATGGCCTAATCTCGCTAAGTTTATTCAAAGGTTTAACTCAGAGTTTGGTTGATTTCTGAAGACAATGCCAAGAGCACTTTGTAATGGATTGAATTCTATCCCATTTATGTTCAATTTGTTCTTCAAACTGAACTTCATTGGAGTTTTCATAAAAGAAACATCTACAGTGATTCTTACAAACTTTGGCTTTTAAAATGTTTTCTGTTTCTAACTCATTTGTTTCCATTGTCTCTTATTCATCAGATAAAATGAAAATTTTTGAGGCCAAAAGGGGAATTCCAGAGATGGTAAGTCCTGAAAAAGCTTTAAAACAGAAATATTGCTCACAGACAGTAAAAAAGGATATCTGTCGTGCTGGCTTGTCCCCAGACCTCCGATGAAGAGGGTGAAAACGGTTCCTGGCTGGCCTCTCCACCAGCCCGTGATGGCGCGTGCCCCGGACATTATCAGCTTGATGAAATGACGGCTGCAGAGAGAAAGAAAGAAGTGTTGGCGTGACCATCCACCATCTTGGAAACCAAAAACAAGTGATAACAAGTGAAAAGATTCATTTTCACTATTTTTAAAAAGAATCTTATTATCGTATGTTAGTGTGCTTTTGGCTGGGGTAAAGAAACTAAAGAGGTTCTTTCTGTACAATCACAGAGCTGAATAATAGCCCTCTTTATAATCCTAGAATGTAGAGTGGTGAAGACATCATCATAGGATGACATAATAAAAGGTGTCAAAGGAGGTGACCATGGATTCATATACCACCTCCAGAAACCAGGAAGTGCACTTAGAATGTAAAACACAGAAAGACCCTTACAAGCATGGGACCCTAACAACTGCAAGGATGTGCTCTAAACACTGTCTTTTAAAGGTTTTTACTGAACTGATAATGTTTTGAAAATTCAGATTTGAGGCATTTGTTGTTGTTCTTTATTGTTGTATACTGTAGAGTTGGAACCAACCCTTAGCTGACCCTCTGGCGGGTTTTCAGAGTCAGTTAATCACAAGGGAGGGGACTGCCCATCCTTCTCCAGTGGAGCAGCTGGTGACCCCAAACTGCGTGCCTTCAGAATTGCAGCACAGCTTCTTGCCACTAGGCCACCAGTGCTTTTAGTGAAAAATTAAAACATCTCAGTCACACTGGTCCCACATCTCCATGTGGTAACAAAGAACAAGGTGAGAGCAGCTGGTCCCTCCAGTTGGGAGGCCCACTGTCATGGTTTTAATCCTTATACTGGGACCATTTCATTGAGACATTTGAGTTTGCAAACTTTACTTGAGGAAGCAGCGGGTGGAGGGTGGAAATTACGCAACTCTTTATCCTGACCGTGGCATAAAGAAAAGTTAGGCACATATTCAAGATAAATTTATGGCCAATTAATGAAATATTCTTGCTATGGGATTTTGTTAAGGGATTTTAACACTTCTAGGATTGGTGTCTTAGTCCTTGGTATTGATGGGATATTGATTCCAGCCCCCATGTGGATACCTAAATCTGCAGATGCTCAAGCCTCTTATATAAAAGGGTGTAACTTAAACACATCTTCTCATTTATTTTAAAGCTTCTCTAGATCGCTCTGGATGCTTTACTGTATACCCAATTCAGTATAAATGCTATGCAAACAGCATTTTACATTTCCTCCTGAGCCTTTGAAGGATTGCTTTAACCACTTGATTGTTTATTTCTCTCAAACAATTTCATTCCCTGGCTGGTTGAATCCTGGATGCAGACAGACGCTTTGGATAAGGAAGGCCAACTATAATCAGTCTCCTGAGCAGACTACTAAAAAACTGGTTTGCTAAATGTCATTTAATTACTCAAATTTATTTTAATAATTTGAACACCCTAATAAGCAATAACAACAACAACAAAAATAGTACTCTATGAGGAATAACTTAAGAGTCTGAAAGAAAAATACGTGTTATTACTGGTAAGTAAGCTGAATGCAGAAGAGTACTGAATATCCCACGGATTATCAAAAAAACAAACAAGCCTGTCTTGGAGAAGGTACAAAACTAGGGTGCTCTTTACACACAACAATGTTAAAACTTCTCTCACATACTTTGGGCATGTTGTTAGGAGAGGCCAATCCTTAGAAAAGGACATCGTGCTTAATAACGTAGAGGGTCAGTCAAAGAGGAAGACCCAACAATATGGGTCAACACAGTGACTATAGCAATGGGATCAAGCACATCAGGGTTGGTGAAGATGGCACAGGACAGGGCAGGATTCAGATCTGTTGGTCACTGGGTCGCTACGAGTCACAGTTGACTCAATGTCACCTAACATCAACCACAGAGCTCAAAGGTGATCTTGGATAATACAGCACACAATTGTAGGACTATTATATATTTTAAGACATTTGTTAATCCAGAGGGTATATGCCTATTATTATCAGAAATGACCCTTGAACATTAATAATCAAAGACTAGGTGAGTTATGGGATGACATCAAGCCTATCAAAGAAGAGTTATCAAGTCCATTTTGAAGAAAGGAAAAAAGTCATTAAAAAGACAAGGAAAAAAGAAAAGATCAAACAAATGTCAAAAGAGAGTCTGAAACTTGTTCTAGAATGCTTTTTATTGTTAGAAATACCATCAAGTATGACTCATAGCAACCCCACAAACAGCAGATCCTATCCCCGTCCTATCCCTGTGCCATCATGACAACAGGATATACTCAAGCCATTGCTACAGTTACCATTGTCAATCCATCTTTTTGAGGTCTTCCTCTCTTTCCTCAACCCTCTACCTTTCAAAGCATGATGTCCCTCTCCAAGGAACAGCTTCTCCTAGAATGTAGGGAAGTGAAAACAAATGAAAGAAATGATTAAGTAAAAGAACTATGGAGAAGAAGATTTCAAAGGGTGGTTTAAGAAAACAAAGTAATGAACTAAGGTGAAATGTGTTAAGACTTGGAGTTTAAAAACCAATAGGGAAGATCATTCTCATTATTTCTCAAGCTGAACAAACTAAAAAAATATTTCAATCTTCAATTTGGAATGTGGAGGGAATCTAGGAGAAAAATGCTGAATGATGCAAGAAGCATTGAAAAAAGATAGAAGACATACATTGAGCCACTGGACTAAAACAAAGTGATTAGTGTTCAGACCTTTCAGGAGTCAGTGTATGATCAAGAACCAACACTATTGAAGAAAGTAATCCAAGTTGCACTGAAGGCATTGATGAAAAACAAGGATACAGGAATTGACAACATTTCAATTAAAATATTTCAACAAACAAATGCAGCACTGGAGGTGCTTGCTGGAATGTGGAGAAATCTGAAGGGCAGCTACCCAGCCAAGCAATTGGAAGAAATCCGTATTTATGCCCATTAAGAGAAAGGTAATCCCATAGAATGTGGAAATTAATATACATGCAAATAAAATTTTGCTGAAGACAATTTAAAAAATGGTTGTGGTAACAGGGATGTGCCAAATTCAGCAGAGGATGCAGAATGAGAGCATTCGCTGTTGCTATCAGTGAATCTCTGCTAAAAGCAGAGAATCCCAGAAAGAAAGACGCTTATCTGTATTTTCTTGACTATGCAAAGGCCTATTTATTATCCATAATAAATGATGGGTAATGTGAAAAATGGGAATTCCAGAACACTTAACTGTGCAAGTGGAACCTGCATATAAACCAAGAGGCAGTTATTTGTGGTCAAACAACACGAGTTTAAAATCAGGGAAGATGTACATTGAGGTTGTATTCTTTCACCATGTTTATTTAGTCTGTGTACTGAACAAAACATTTGAGAAGTTCAAATATATGGTGAAGAACATGGCATCAGGATTGGAAAGAGACTCATCAACAACCTGGATATGCAGAAGATATTGCTTGGCTTATAGAAAACAAAGACCTGAAGCATGTACTAATGAAATCAAAGACTGAATCCTTCAGTATGGATTACATCTCAACATAAAGAAAACAAACATCCTCACAACAGAGCCAAGAAGTAACATTAGGATAGAGAAAAGATTGAGACTGTCAGTGATCCATAATTAACGTTGATGGCAGTAGCAGTCAAGGGACATACATACTGCACAGGGTAAATCCCCTGTGCGTTCCATGGTGCCCCCAGGAATAGAGCACCTCCATGAAGCTTTCAATGGCTCAAGTCTGGGAAGGAGATTGCTAAGCCTTTTGTCTGGAGCACTTGTGGTGGATGTGGACTCCCAAACTGCTGGTGAGGGGCTAAGTGTATTTAACTGCTTGTACTACCCGTGCTCACTATGGTAATGCTTAAATGTACATGAAAATACAGAACTGTCACTCAGTCTTAGAGAGCAGCTACCACCAGACTGGAAGCCTACACAGTTGTCTACACATAGAAAGTATTTTAAAAAGCAGAAAACTCTTGAAATGTCTTCTAAATCTCCTACTAATATTAACTATTTATACTTGCCTCTTTTGCATTGACCCCTGCTGGCGCCAATCAAGCATTACCACCTGGACTCTCTCTTTCAGGGGATAGCTTCGGCTGAAATAGAACCTTTTCTTCTTTTCCTTACACTGACCCATTCTCAGCTTTCCGCCTTTGTTACAATTTGTCTTGATCCAAACTATATTTGGCTTTAATTCACATGGAATAGTAAAGAAGTTAGAAGAGTTTCTCAATCCAGCAGCTGGGAGTTAAAGGAGGTTTAAGGGCAAAAAAAAAAGTCTGTTAAACACTATAGCTTGGTTCTTGGCTTAAGTCTCTGGGTCCCAAAATGGACACACAATTTTTCAAAGCCCACCAAATTCTAACTTCTTGCTTGCTGAGAGTTTAAACTCTGCATTTTTTACAAAATAAATGTAGTAAATGAGCTTTTCTTTTGTTAATACTTTTTTTAAAAAAATACAGATTTATTGAATTTTTTTATTTTATTATTTTGTGTGTGTACCATCAAATCAGATCTGACTGGTACAGGAGGAGACTGCCTCTCCTTCTCCAGCAGAACATCTGGTGGATTCGAAATGCATACCTCTGGGATTGCAGTGTAGCTTTTTGCCACTAAGCCACCAGAGCTCCCTTTTTAATACTTTGTTGTTGTTGTTGTTGTTATGTGCCAAACAGCTCACAGCTGACCTCCAGTGAGTTTCCAGAGGCTGTAAATCACACAGGAGGACACGCCCATCTCTCTCTGAGTAGCTGGTGGATTCCAGTCACCTGCCATTGTGTTGGTGGTGCAACTCCTTACCCTGCATGCCACCAGAGCTCCCTAAATCAGCTTTAAAACATTAACACGAACACAAAACCTCTGCCACCCAGAAAACCACATGTGTAATTTTTTCTGTGATTTTTCAAGTTTTGTCCTTATGTCGATTTTACATGGTTATACTGAGTACACATGCTTCTGTGATGCATTTCTATACTTAAAATCCATTCTAAACAAATTTCTATAACCGACACAATCCTTTTATTTATTAATTCAGCACGTGCATACATTTCATTCTAATGTCAATCAGGCCAGACAGAATTTCAAAGAACAGTATGGTCTGGAGTCAGACGAACAGTCCAACTCTCCTCTTACTAATACGACACTCTATCTGTGTCGGTAACTATTTCTCTATGAAGATGAAGATGGTGATGACATCTTATCACAGCCTCATTGAGAAAATGCAATTGTGTTATGGAGCGAAAGCTGCCTGTTCCAGCAATACCTGAATCGCAGAAAGGAGGATGCTTTGCAGAAGTGGCACCTGGGAAGCAGCATCTTGTTAAAAGGGGGAGCTACCTGCAGAATCCTTTATAGCCAAAATGGGACAGCATCACTGTTAAGGGCTGAACCTCTCAAAACTTCCCACAAGGGACCAAGACCTCACTGTGGCTCCTATATGCTGCTCATGCCATTTCAACGCTGAAAGGTATGACCTTTCAGAGAAATAGTAAAAAAAATGGTGACTGGGCCATGTGATTTGCTTTGGCCAGTGGCTAATGAGCACATGTGATGTAGTTCTTGTCCAAGCTAAGAGTCTCACATCCTTTGCCTCCTACCACAAGAATATTATGTCCCACACAGGAATGTTCTTTGAACTCATGCTACAAAAGGAGAAGATACATGGAAGAGAGCCATCAGAGACACTTGGCAGCCACAAACATGTAATATTTGACCACAAAAACCAGATGCTTGTTCGAAGTCCCAAAGTTATTGGATTGGTTGTAACTTCAGCAAGGTGGACTAGTGTGACAGTGACAGCAGAGAGAGTTAGCGTTGAGGCGAAGAGCTCTATTTTCCTTGAAGAGCAGAAAGGGAGGCATAATATCAAAGGAAACTACAAATTGTTGTTGTTGTTGAGAACCACTGAGTTGGAGCTGACTCGCAGCTAACTCCCCGGTGGGTTTTCAGTGGCAGTAAATTGCACAAGAAGAAACTGCCCATCCTTCTCCCACGGAGCAGTTGGTGGATTCGAATCACTTGCCTTTGGGTTGGCAGTGCAACTCCTTACCCCTAAGCCAGCAGAGCTCCCTAAACTACAAATTGGTACCTATACATTTCGAGGGAGGCTTCAGACTCTGTGAAGCACCATCCCTGCTTCAGAGGGGCATAAGGCCTGGACCCCAGATGAAAAGAGGATGACTTTGAGGCCACAGATCCAGTGCTGGATTAGCCATGCACAGACCAAGCAGTGGCTTGGTGGGCAGGGAAATGAGGAGAACTACTTTAAGATATTCCCAGCAGCCTTCAAAGCATTCATCTTGGGGAAGAACCTAGATTTCTTCAACTTTTCTTTATTCCCTGCCCCCTTTTTTATAGTTTTGTAAGAAGCCCTGGTTGGGTGGTGTATAACATATTAGGCTGCTCAACAAGAGCTCAGCAGTTCTAATGCAGCAGCTGCTCCTTGGAAAACACAGAGGGTCACTACAAACTGACACCCACTTGATGGCAAGGGGAAGGCAGATAGCTTTGCAGATAGGTTTTAATGTTGCATTCCCCATAAGAATTGGAGACTCAATCTCTTCAGGGCCTGGGTCAGCACAGGTCTTAATGTGGACCCCTGGCCCTGGAAAACAGACAGGAAGTGGTACACTGAGAACGGGATGCTGTTAGTGGTGTGGTGAGGTCACCCAGCGCACAGCATCAAGAGCCCGGCACTGTGAAGTTTAACACCAGGCCACTCTAACAGAAGTAGCAACTGAAGGGGTGGTGCACATTGCAACCTAATTGCCAGAAATCCTGTTTCACATTGTAGCCTAATTGTAGGTGGTAACCCTAGGCACAAAGGTGGACTCTGGCACCTCTTACTAAGAGCTATGACATAAAGGAGCATAAAGTGAAAGTGGAACACAATCCAAACACCAAGGTTCTGTGGATCTCAGTGGTGAAGGGCAATGAGGCACGGGGAGGGCATTAAGGGTGAGGCTGGGCAGCCAGGAGGCAGTGGCGATTTCTTGTTTAGTTTGCGGCCCAGACTTGGGGAGACAGGGGTACATACACAGCAGTTCAAGAAACTTCTGAACTTGCTATTCACTTGCAGAGAAACCCAGTCTCAAGCTCTCCTTATATGGCAAGATTTGGGGCTCCTGATTATTTTTTAAATGACCCCTCTGTGGATAGCAAACTGGCCCAGGTTTGCAGGGACTGGGTAACTACAGGGTGGTAGTGGCATGGTAATTAGGATGGCAGATCTCTTTTAGAGATGACGCATGGATCTTCCAAAAGAAGGAGCATTATGGCATGGCTTTGCAGGCCATGAGCAGAAGTGCAGAGCTAATGGTTGATGGTAGCCTATTCTTAGAGTGCCCCCCAGGAGACCAAGGTAGACATTGTTCCGCACGGGTGCCCATCTATCTGCTGCCCTGGCTATATAATCTCTGACAGCTGCAGCCTGGGATGAAAGGTGAGACGTTTGCTGCTGGATTTCTTACCTTTTCTAGGAGCAAAATGACTTCCTTTAATCTAGACACCAGAGATCTACCAATGTTATCTATGTTCTCATCAATTCTTTTAGCAGGTATACACAATACTGGCACACTATTAAGTCTGTGGTTAATGAAAAACTCTAAATCTCTCTCACACGACTAGTAAGCCACAAGCAGATTCCTACTAACTCCAAGCTTAGTCACAAAGGGAAAGAGCTGTACACTGTCAACCAAAGAGGTGATTCTCATTAAAAGTACACATGCTAAGTGTAATCTTCACATGTGAACAGCCAAGCCTCACTACTCCTTCAGCAGCACAAAGGTTCTGGACCTATTTTCTGACAACGATGTGAACAGAGGCGTGTAGGAGCCTAATTCACTACTGCTCCCAGGAGAAAGTCCATATTCACCAAGGGAATCCAAAATACCTACAGAACATAACAACTGTAAATAATGAGAGCTGACTGACTTTTAGAAATGGATAGCTAAAAGCCTCCAGACTATTTATGGACCAAAATCACACTTCCTTCTATGAAATTAAAAGCTGTCTCACCCTTGAAAATCCCTGTCTACGTGGTCCTCAGTTGTATCCCACCTCCCCACACCCTCCTGGAGGGAGGCTGGGAGACTGTGTGCAGTTTGGTTGGTACAGAAACTACTTGGTAAGGTGTGTCTGAGGAACTGGGTGGCTCAAACAGTTTGCCAGGAACCTAAAAAGGTTGGCAGTTTGAAGCTATCCAGCAGCTCCACAGAAGAAAAGCCTGGCAAACCAACTGTGGAAATCCTGCTATTGGTCATGGCTGTTGAACAGGAACTGATTCAGAGCTGACCTTCCATCAAGTTTTCAGAGGCTGTAAACTGCACGAGAGAAAAAGAGTTCATCTTTTTCCTGCTGAGCAGCTGGTGGATTCAAACCACCTGCCTTTGGGTTGGTATCCAGTAGGCCACCAGAGCTCCAGGGTAGTTATACAACTCGCAGGCTCACTCGTCCAGTCATGTGGTGCTCCACTTTGTCTGGAATGTCTTCCTTAGTTTACTTCTTGACTTTTTAGTAAATGTATGAAAGCCTGGCCCTTAATAGTGAATAAATTTTTCTTTGTGAGAAGAGCAGAAACTTTAAGAAGTATAGGAAGTAGCTAACTAAAGATGTTACAGGCCCCCCTTTCTACAAAGAGAAAAATCTAACAAAGGAACAAGTGTTCCTCTCTTGAAAATGCAGCTGGAAGTCACCCCAGCACCAGCCAGTGTCTCCTTTGGTTCTCATGATGAGGAAAGGGGCAGTGTGTCCACAACAAAGAAGATGCTATTAATTCACCGCCTTGGGCTAAGTGGATCATTTTAATTTTACTTTATAAGCTGAGCTGAATAAAAAGGATTTCATGGCTTGATCCAACCACCAGCCCCATTGCCACAGAGTCTATTCTGACACGCAATGACCCTACAGGATAGAGTCACCCACAGGATTTCCAAGGCTGTAATTCTACACAAGCAGACTGCCACGTCTTCTCCCATGGGTTTGAACTGCTGACCCTTCCAGTTAGCAGCTGAATGTATAACAACTATACCACCAGGATGTCTTTAGTTTGGTTAGGCATTCTGTTGTATCACTATTTAAAAGAGAAAGAGAAACCAAAACCCAAGAGTAGTTCAAAATGCTTTACTTCTCCCCAGGGTCAGCCTGGACAGTGTCCTGCAGGCCCTCCCCACCTCCCAGCACCTACCTTCCCCTCAGCCATCCGTCCACATGGGCAGTAGCTAGTGTTATGTTTATGTACACAAGAGGGCATGGTCTTTAGTTCACAAAACTCCAATAAGCCTTCTATGGAACGCTTTTCCCCAGAAGCCTACTAGTACTTTTCCTTTGATCTGAACCACCCGGAAATGGTACTTTTGGAAATGGGGGCCATGCATTTTTTTTTCCTTCCAACTGAATTTGGGGTCCAATCTTCTTTAAAGGGCCAAATACATCCTATGAAGTATGAAAAAAAAATCTTATGAAGAGCAAAGCACAGTAGATCAAAGAAGCCCCACCTTCCAGTTTAGGACCTACTCCATCACAATCCATGCTCCTTGTATTTCACTTCTGTTTTTTAATGATAGACATAACAAGAGATGTAAAGTTAATAAAATCAGATAAAAGATTACTCTAGAAAATGACAGTGAAAACAGCAGTTTTTAAAAAGTCATTCAAACCCACCAGCTATGCCTTGGAAAAAAGACAGGCACTCTGCCCTGGGTAAGCCAGATGAGATGTGTTGTGTCGGGTAAATCTGCTGTCAGGAACCTCTCCCGAGTGTCAAAAGGCAAAGAAGTCAATTTAAAGACTAAGGTGCACTGCAATCCCAGAGGAGCATGGTTCAAATCCACCAGATGCTCTGCCGGGAAAGGAGGGACAATCTCCTCCTGTACCAGTCAGATCCAATTTAACGGTACGCGCGCACACACACATAAAATAATAAAATAATAAAAAGAAATTAAAAAAAAAAAGACGAAGGTACACCTGATCCAAACCATGGTTTTTAAAATTACCTACTATGCACATGAAAGTTGGACAATAAGTAAGGATGTCAAAAGAAGAATCAATGTCTTTGCATTGTAGTGTTGGGAGAAAAATACTGAATACCTGAGAGACTGCCAAAAGAAGAAACAAATATATCTTGGAGAAGGTGCAACCAGAGTGCTCCTTTGAAGCAAGGATCATGAAACTTTGTCTTATATACTTTGGCAAAATGTTAGGAAGGGCCAGTCCTTGGAAAAATACATGATACTTGGGAAGGTGGAAGGTCATCAAAAGAGAGGAAGAACCTCAGTGGGATGAACTGGCATGGTGAGTGTACGGCAGAGATGACAAGGACGACACAGGACAAGGCAGGGTCAGATCTGGTTTTCACAGGGTCAACTCACTAACTTCAACCAATGGCATAGAGTCTCAGGAAGCTGGAATAGATCTCCCACAGAGAGTTTGGGCTGCTTTTGTTTGTTTATTTTTTTTAAGTCATGCTTACTGAAAAGTTGGCTATTACAATCCATCAGCTGCTCTGTAAGGGAAAGATGCAACAGTCTATTTCCATGAAGATACACAGCCTTGGAAACCCTCTACTCAGCCCTGTAAGGTCACAATGAGTTTTAAATTACTCTACAGCTATCAGCTTGGGTTTTGGTTTTAAGGTCAAAAACACAAGAAATTAAACCATTTAAAATTACCAGAGAAGGTCAATCAAAGCCAGTAACAGCAAAGCACAGCACATCTCCAGAGTGCAGGGTTAGGGTACAATTCAGCAAGAGCTGGGGAAGGGAGGGATGCCTCCTGGTGAGCACAGTCAGTTTTCATCTTATTATGATAAGGGCTAGAGAAACGGTTCCTAGCTTTATTGGGTCTGCTCATTTACTTCCTCCACAAGGAGATTTGCTTCTTGTGGAGATGGTCGTGTGATGGAAGGAAAGACTGGTTTGAGCAGTGACAGGCCAAAGGAGGGCAGAAGCCCACCAAGAGGTCAGTTTGACAGATGGGTAATTGGCTGACACAGTAAGTTCAAAGGTATTGATAGAGGCCAGAAGGGTCAGGGAGGGAATTCAAGTAAAGCACAAAAGAAATCAAAGCTCCTGACCTTGGCTTCACGCCATCGTCTTTATTCTTCCAGCCTAAGACATGATGAGACTGTAAGATCGAGGCCCCTGTGGGCACTTACTGCCTCCTGCCTTCTCTATTCCACCTCAACCACACCTGATCCACCTCAGGGAAAGCACTCCCCAGGGTTTATGAGACATCTGTAATTTGGAACAAAAAATGTTTTCAAGTAAGAAAGAATAGATAAAACTTGAGAAATACTGAAAATTAGGTAATAAGAAAATAGGTAATAAAATGGCAGTTTTTCTCCCTCTACTTTAGGTATGTTGTTGTTTACCATCGAGTTGGAACTGACCCATAGCTGACCCTCCAGTAGGTCTTCAGAGGCAGTTAATCACACAAGAGGCGATTGCCCATCCATCTCTTATGGAGCAACTAGTGGATTTGAACTATATGTCTTTGGGATTAAGGCACAGTTTCTTACCACTAGGTCACTAGGGAGTGTTGACTCCCTACATTAGGTATATATTTTAAATTTTTCAAATAAAAAGCTGAAAAACTTAGTGTGGTGTGTATATGTTGTGTACTGTAATGTTGGAAGCGACCCATAGCTGATCCTCCAGTGGGTTTTCAAAGGCAGTTAATTACATGGAAGAAGACTGTCCTTCCTTCTTCCGTGGAGCAGCTAGTGACCTAGAATCACATGCCTTCAGGATTGCGGTGCAGCTTCTTGC
>NW_006399791.1:6513450-6533769 GCF_000299155.1 Elephantulus edwardii | reverse complement strand
TTTTAAGTATTTATTCATGCTATTGCATTAAACTCTGCAACCCTCAGATTTCAGTGACAGTCCAATTCTCCAGTAAGCTGAAGGGTACACAGTCCCCTATGATGAGGCATTAAATTGCTACCACTTCCCAATTATAAAGGACTTTTTTCAATAGGTTGATTCACCTGAGAGGATTTGTGCATAGCTTCATTCAAAAAGATACTCATGTTTCTCTTTGTAATTTCCTCATGTGATACAGTTCTTTTCATTTGATTGCAATACATGTGGAAAAAAGATCCCTCAATTAGGTAATAAAGTATCTTTAACATCTTACATTTTTAATAATGGAAGTATCAGATGGTCTCAGAGTACCAGGCTGCCCCAGGGGGCTCTGGCAGCACAGTCTGCAACAAGTTGTGCTGCTAACCTAGAAGTAATTTATATCCACCGTGGGAGAAAGATGGGCAATCTCCTCCTGTGTGATTTACAGCTTCAGGAGTCTGAGAGAAGCTCACCGTGAGTAACAACCACCTCAGTGGCGGTGACTGAATGGCTGCCAAGAAGCCAGAGCCAACCTTGATTTGGGAGCAAAGCAATCAGAACAAGCTCTGTGATCTGGGCCAGCATCCAGGACGCCGGCATCAAGCGGATGATGGGCTCTCGGAGCAGAGTAGGTAGTTGAAACTCTGAATCCTCAATCTAAGTGCCAGGCGACCATGTTCACTGCAATTTTTCCCCCCCCTAGAAACTGTAGTAATGGGAAAATGAAAGCTTCTTTAGATTTGACCCGATTACTTCCACTGAAAACAAAACAATTTTAAAACCTTGCCTGTGAACTGAATGCAATTCTTAGTTCACTTAACCCATAGGGTTTCCAGGACTGCAAATCTTTACAGCAGTTGAATGCCACATTCTCATCCCCGGGAGCAGCAGGTGGGTGCTGGTTACAGACATTTCAGTCAGTAACTGAGAGTTTAAGCACTGAGCCCCAGCATGTTTGTCACCTCCACACACTTGCAGAAAGGAGACAAGAGCTAAGTTTTCTTCTAAACAGTCAGCAAAAAATATACCTGTGGTGGCCTAGTGGTAAAAATCTGCACTGCAATCCCGAAGGCACATGGTTTGAGGCCACCAGCCACTCCTACAGGGGAAAAGGATGGGCAATCTCCTCCCGTGTGATTAACTGCGCCTGAAAACCTGCTGGAGGGTCAGCTACGAGTCGGTTCTGACTTGATGGTACTCAACAACAACAACAATGTTGGGGTTTTTTGTAATTATTTTGTTTTAATAATTTTAATGAACATTTACAGAGATTTTGGATTTCCATTCATTCATTGTTGTACTTCTCTCCCCGCCCAATGTTTTCTTTTTTTTAATGTTTCTTTTCTCATGGTATCAAAGAGTTTAAAAGATAAGTAAAAGTCTCATAAATGAGAGAGAAAAGTCACATAAAAGAAAGCACTTCTGGAAAGAATCAAATGTCTGGAATACCTATCTAGATATAATAGCACAAGATCATTCTAAATAAAGTGTGTTGAGCTGAAGGAAAAAACAAAAACAAATCCAACTTACATCCTGTTTTGGATGTAAAAGAGCATGGGTACTTTTCCTCATATGGCCGTTCACTCACGAAGAGGCACAGCCTTCCTGTTCTGTCCAGATTCACACAGTCCCTCGCAGGACGATGACCTCACAGGTCAGCCCAAAAGCACAGTCAACTCACCAAGGGCCAGTGGGACCCTGCGAGAGCCCTCCAGGATGGGAAGGGACCGCTTGGGCAAGCAGGCCACTCCCTGTCCATCCAGTTCATCTCCTAAAGCATTCTCCTTTGAGCCGAGCGCCAGCTGCCTTAAGCACCCACCATCGCTTGAGGAGAGCTGCCTAGATAAGAAGTCCTGAAAATTAACCACTGTTAAGACTTTTTCCTCCATGAAGGTTAGCGAGTTCGAGGTACCACAGGTAGAATAGGTCTGTAGACTCAGTTTCACCATTTAATGTTGGGTTAAAACTCCACTGAGTGTGACTGACTGGAGACGTGGTGTTAACTGGATTTGGCCTTCGTTGGACAATCCCTTAAGTCGGACTCCTATAGGGGACAGTCCTTCTTGCCTGCAAGTTCCTACCTTTGCCACTCAGACTAATGAGTGAGTGAGAAATGTACATCTCTTCAAATAGTCTGGTGGGTTACAGGCCTGGGGCAAACCCAGTTTCCATTTGTTTGCAAGCTTACTCCAGGTGCTCGGACGGGACCAAGGTGCTCCTTCCTCTGCAGCTCAGCTGGGCTATACTCTGAGGAGGCTGGAGAAGGGAGCCTTGTTTTAATCCTGGATTCCAGCCACACAGGGCCTTACGAGCTATAGGGCGGCCAGTATGATATGAATGTTCTATGCGATCTCATTATTGTTCTCCACTAGTGAGAATCAGAAAGTGTTATGGTTCAGCTGAGGATTTTCATTGGGAAACTTGGTTTCAAATTTGGCACAACGTGCATAGTCCTAAGTGAATGGACTTAACAGTCCAAAACGCAGTCCAAAACTCATGGAGATCAGTGTTTCCACCCACGGACCATGCAGTCACCAGAGTTCGGGGGCAGGCTAACAACATTAGATCTATTCCTTAGTTTAGAGGACTTCTTTTACCTGGCACCCTGAAAATGGCAAGGGAAAATTATTATTAATGGGTTTGGTGCTTTTTATCAGATGTTAGGGTTTTCAGGTGGTTTTTAAATCTCATCTCATGCTCCAACGTAAGGGTGTGCAATTAGCATGGAAAGGATGTATAATTAAGCGAATTGCATGTTGAATCAGTGTGATAAAATACACATTTTCTGTAAGACACAATGAAACTTTTGGAGAAATGCTACAGATTTATGTGCATGTGTGCTTTTCTGTGCCTTTTGTTTCTGATTGTTCTTAGGTAAGACTGTGAGATTTTATAAACTGCTTCTGGGAATAATGGTAAAGGGGAGACCAAAAGTCACAGGATTCCTTGCCACTGACATGTGCCAGAGTCACGGAGGGAAAGCTTGGTCTGAGGCTCCTACCTGTGTCACAATAATGAATGGCTCTCTATTCCTTTCCTTCCTAGAGTCTAGTCTTATATCCCACTGGGTTAAGCTGTAGCTAACAGGGCCAGGACATTTCAGGACATAGCTCTCTCTGCCAACTGAAGAGCCAGGGCTCTCCCAGGCTGCCAGTTTCTGAGTGGAGCAAAGGCAAAGATCTATTCCTCACAGGCAACAAGAAAATGTTTCCATCCTGGTGGTTCTTAGATCAGAAGAACCGATAGATCAGAGACACCTAGAGCAGTTAGTAACCAAGATAACCCAGACTTTGTAGGAGCTATTGCTTTTAGAAACATACCAGCCATATAAATAAAACTATTTCAATTCGTAGCACATGTATATTGCTACCAACTAAAGAAAAAAAAAAGCCCTCTCCATAAAGATGGAGAGTGAAGTAGTGCCCTGCAACCTGTTTTTCTTCTAAGCATTTCTCACTTTTCAGAGGGTTAACTGGATTATTAGTATCTTGTGAATCCTTCCCAATACTGTCTATGCTGCTTAAAACTAACAAACTGTCCTCTCTCCCTTGCTTTTTAAGCTTAATGTCCAATTAAATTTCTAAACTTGACTTCAATTTCTTAGAGATTCTTTCTCTAAATTCTCCAACTACAAAAATAGTCAGACAAAAATACTGGAAAACTCGACAAAATTCCAAGTCCAAACTGTCAGAGAACATATACCAAGGCTGTAATTGCTGGATTACTCACTTCCAGACAGCTCGCTCTAGACAACATCTATGGGAAACCGTTATACCCTTCTCAGTAGTGTCTACACCTCAAAGACCTCTTCTCTCTCTGTGGGCTTCTGCACATCTGCATTTATACTCAGCCAACTATCTCCCACATAAAGGGAGTAGGGGAAAAAAGGGTAGAAGTACAGCATAATGCTCAGTCTCCTCCATGCCCCTTGCCCCCCACGACTTTGCAGCCTCATCTCCACTTCTGTACAGCTGACTCTGCCTCAAATCCCTGTCGCTCAATTCCAAGATAACCACGGCCATTATTTGTTAGAGCTGTATTTTTTCAGCTCTCAAATTACTGGATCTCTTGGAAGTATTAGAAATTTTTTGACAACTCACTCTTGAAAAGCTTCCTTCTCTAGTTCGCCCTTCCGGTTTTCTTCTTGCCTCGCTGGGTGTTTCCTTCCAGGCACCTTGACGGGCTCGTGAACTTCCCAGCCATCCTTCAGATGCGTGGGTTCTCTGGGGCTCTGTCATACAGAGCTGTATCTGGAGCTCAGATCTCTCTCCGAAGCATCAGACTTGTACAGTCAACCGCCTACTGGACAACTGTGTTAAGAACTGCCTTCAGGCATTTCACACTCAGATGTTGAAAAGCGAATGTTACCTTCTTCCCAGACCAGCTCCATCTCCTGTGTTCTGAGTCTCTGGGAACAGCGTGACCCAACTGCTTAACACACAAAATTTAGGGTCATCTTTGCTTCTTTCTCTCCCTTTCATACCATTTGCTACCAAATCTGGTCATTCTGATTAACTGAGCAAAAAACTCAAATTGACTGCTATTAATTCTGACTCACTGTGGTCCTATAACACAAAGTGGAACTGCCCTGTTAAGCCCCCAAAGCCAGAGTTTTAACAAAAGCAGACAGCTCATTTTTTTCATCCCAGTCCAACTGCTGACCTTTTAGCTAGCAATGAAGTGCTTTAACCACTGTGCCACCAGAGCTCTGACACACCTCTCAAAACCTGCTAATATTCCCAATTCTACAGCTAGCCACTTTTCTTTCCTGGGTTATGACAACAAGCTTTTTAATTAGTCTTTTGCTTCTTATTTCCCTAATTTCTTTTTCACACTGGAGTTGGAGAAGTCTTCCTAAAACACACATCATTCACCCAGTGACAAAAAAGTCATTTATTATAGGATTTTAAAAAACACCATAACAAGCTGTTTTAAAGGTTTATTTGCAAACAACATACATGTAAGAATTTCTTGGCAAAACAGCTATGAGATATCATCTCACCCCAGTAAGAATAGCAAAATTTAACAGAAGAGCAAGCTGGCAAGGTTGTGGAGAAACTGGAACCCTTATTCACTGTTGGTGGGAGTGTAAAATGGTGCAACCACTGTGGAAGGTTTCTCAAAAAGTTACAAATAGAGAGATACCATTTGACCCAGCAATTCCACTACTGGGAATATACCCCAAAGAGACCATAACTGACATCCAAGCAGATATATGCACACCCATGTTTATCACTGCTTTGTACACAATAACAAGGAGGTGGAAACAACCTAAGTGTCCATTAACAAATGAATGGATAGAGAAGCTGTGGTATATTCACACAATGGAATACTATGCTGCATTGAAAAACAAGGAACTCATGCAATATTAGTCAAAATGGGTGACCCTGGAGGACACTATGCTGAGTGAAGTATCTGAGTCACAAAAGGAAAAATATTGCATGGTGCTACAGTTATAAAACAGGACTGGGGTTGGGGAGAGACTGAGAAAGATGGGATAAATAATGTATACTGCATTGAAACAGATGAGGGAGAAAACTACTTAAAAGAGATATGTGATTAGATATTTTTGTCATGACGGGAGTCCAGAACGAAGGCTGCAATAGTTGAGTGGACCTGGGGGGAGGGATTGTAAAACAATGAAAGAATTTTTCTTTTTTACTTTTTAAAGAGGGGAGTGTACTTGGGGGGAAGGGTGGGCAGGGAGAAAAGTGCAACAATGAATGAATGGAAACCCAAAGTCTCTGTAAATTTTCATTGAAATCAATAATTTAAAAAATTTAAAGCAAAAAGTAATTTCTTGGCAATCACTTGTGTATTTTCATGCTGGAAAAGGTGGAGCACCACAGAGAAGCAGATCCTCAGCAAGAAGGACTGACCTGTGACTGTAGTAAAGGGCCAGGGCATATTACAGATGGTGAGGATAGGGCAAGGTTCAGATCTGTTACTCACAGAGTCACCATTAGTCACAGCTGACTCAATGGTACCTAATAACACAACAGAACTCAGGGATGTTATCTTAAAGCTACAGTGAATTAAAACCATGTAAAAAAGAGTGGAATGCCCCAAAGCACAATCAAATATAGAGAAATTTAGTATACTATAAAGACAGCATTTTACATTACTGAGGGAAATGTGATTATTCAAGAAGCACTGTACGGTCAACTGGATAGGAAACAAGAACCAAAAAATCTGTATACCTTATATTAGGATTGGCCCTTAATAGATCAAAGATTTTAACTGTAAAAATGAAGCTAAGAATATTTCCAGAAACAAAGAATCCTTCTTAAGTATAATAAAAAATCTAGAAGCCACAAAAAAAAGTTTTTAATTTTGATATAAAAAATTTAAAAAACCTACATGGCAAAGAAATTCTGACACAGAAAAGGAAAAAGAATAGCAAACTGGAAAAAACATCTGCAGCTCATGGCACAGAAAAATGGCAACTGTTTATACTATATAAAGAGCATCTAAAAATCAATAAGAAAAAATATCAACCTCACAAGAAATAAGAGCAAAGGATAAGAAAATATAAAATAAACAGCTCACAAAGACAGGAATAAGAACATCTCACTCATAATAAGACAAATACAAATGAAAACCACACAGATAAATGATTTTTCATCTGTAAAACTGGCAAAGATTAAAAAGTTTGATGAAACAGTGTTGAGGAGGATGTGGGCAAATAGGCACTCCCATGCATGAAGGAAAAATTGATATAATTTTTACAAAGGTAAGCTGACAATATCCATCAAAACTAGAAATGTACAGATTCTTTGTCCCGGCCATTCCACATGAGAGTTGTAATGCTAGCCAGAAAGTGGCACCTTGCTGGAGGTTCAAAGTCACCAGTGGCTCTGCAGAAGAAAGATGCGGAACTCTCCTCCTGTGCCATTTACAGCCTCCAAAAACCTGCTGGCGGGTCAGTTGTGAGTCAGTTTTGACTTGAGGGAAATGAGTTTGAATAAACAACTTAATGCTCATCATGAAAGAATTGGCTAAATTCATAATATGGTACATTCATAATATTCAACAGACTTCTGTATTTTTTAAAATGAGGTGCCATTCTTTATTCAGTAGATTGTGAATTATTAAAAATTATGATAAAGAGGATATGGAAAAATGAATAACTCTCATACTGCTCTAGTAGAAGTTGGTACTACTCTTCAGGGAATAATTAGGTAATGTTGTTGTCATGTGCTGTCAAGGCGCTTGCAACTCATCGCAACCCTGTGTACAATAGTCATGAAATCTGCTCTATCCTGTGCCAACCTTATCGTCTCTGACACAGCTACTCTCATTACCCCACTCACTCAGTTAATCCATCTCATCTAGGGTCTTCCCCTCTTGCTCTGTCCCTCCACCTTTCCAAGCATGACGTCCCTCTCCAAGGACCAGTCTCGCCTTGCAACATGCCCGAAGTATGTCAGAAGAAACCTCGGACGAACCTGTTTGTATTCCTGGCAGACCATGATATATTCAATGCTATTCTCCAGCATCACAATTCAAAGGCATCAATTCTTTCTATCATCCCTAGTCATTGTCCAGCTCTCTGACGCATAGCAAGCAATTGCAAAGACTATGGTCTGGATCAAGTGTACCTCAGTCTCCAGACTGGCATAATATCTACCTTAATTTTAAATGCACAAGCACTTGACCTAGGTCTTTTACTTCTAGGAACATAGCCCTGTGCTGCTTTGCATAAACACGTATAGACATACATAACAAGGACATTCACTGCTGTTTTATAATCATGAAAAACCAGCCAGTAAGAGTAGTTAGCTATATTACAAAATTGCTATATAAAGGTATTATACCCATCTTTATGCACTGATATGAAAAGATGTCCAAGATGTATCAGGTCTGGTTTTGGTTTTAGGGAGGAAGTTATTTAGCATGGCATGACACCATTTGTACATAAAGAAAGCAGGTATATACACATTTATTCATATACATACATACATAAAGAAAACTTCTGGGAAAGTACACAAGAAGGGAGCTCTGGTGGCCTAGTGGCAAGACGCTGCACTGCAATCCCAGAAGTATGCAGTTCAAATCCACCAGATGCTCTGCTGGAGAAGGAGGGGACAATCTCCTCCTGTACCAGTCAGATCTGATTTGACGGTACACGTAAAAATAATACAATAAAAAAAAAGTATATAAGAAACTTGTATTTTGGGCAGTGAGATTTGGAAGAGGTGTGAAAAGAGACTGACTTTTCATTCTGTACACTTCCATATTATTTTAAGGAGTCTCTGGGTGGTACACATAGTCAATTAGCTACTACTAAGACTGTAGACTGTTGGTTTTAATTCCAACCCAGAGAGGCCTAGAAAGAAAGGCCTACCAATTCACTTCCAAAAGAGCATAAATATTGAAAACCCTGGAGTCCAATTCTACATGACACACACAAGTTACTATCAACTAGACAACAACTGTTTTTTTCTAAAGATACTATAATTTTAAAGAATAAGTAAGAGGCAGGTAAGTAACAAATAAATACTCTTTTAACATGTGTTATCGCCCCTAGGACAAAACTCACAGTCTTGAATCAGAAAGTAGTCTTTTAGGATCAAGTTCCTGCTTTGTTCTCAGCCCCATCTCTCACCACTCCCTGCCTCAGACTAAATCTACTTCCAGTCTCATCAAACTTTCAGTTCCTCAATCAGGACATGCTTTCTCTTGCCTCCAAGCTTTGCCAAATGCTGCTTCTTTTGCTGGAACACTTTTCACCCCACCTTCAGCTCCATATCCTGAGGGCCATCTATTCCTCAAAGCAAGGCTTCTTACAGTGTCACACCAACCCTGGTCTGGGTGAGGCTCACTCCAGAATGTGCTCAAGTCACATTCTGAGCTCTTCTGTCACTGACTGAACAATCTCACAACAACTTGTAAAATCATCTGCTTCCCCAGCAAACTGAAATTCTGCCAACCAGTGACCACATTTGTCTGGGTCACTGCTGTCCTGTTTGCATCTAGCATCATGCGTGGCACCTACGTGGTTTTCAAGAAAAACCTTGCTAAAGTGAACTTTATTACAACGGAAGTACAACCACATTAAAGATAAATCAGCAACATAAAGAAATAGGGAGTTAAAATTCTAATCCTACCATCCAAACACAACTGCCATTTTCATCCAGTTTGTTTTGTTTTTTTCCCTGTGGCTATTTTTTCATAGCTGAATTCCCAAGTTGGATATTTTGACAAGACCTTTCTGACACAGTCATTTTGGACAGGGAACATTTTATTGCACTCTGTCAAAACAGAGCCAAAGTATGAAACCACTGTTTTTATTACCAAGTAATGTGTACAACAGGACCACAGACATCCCAGACCCTTTCTCATCACTAATCTACCTCTCCTTTCTGGAAGCTTTCACTTCATACTTCATTAATTACTGGACAGCTTGAATTCTTACAAGAATGCATTGCTACTATAATCAGAAACAGGACTGATTTTGTTTACAGCCTGCTGGGTTAGCTTCTAATGAACTATTATTATTCTTTCCCCAGAACAATTTTTATAAAGGAGTCTTAAAGCATTAATACAATGTATGTATTACTGGAGAAATTATAATAATTTTTTTTTAAATCCTTAACAAGAGTGAAGTCAAGACTAACAAATTAAGCTGAGGCCCAAATATACTCTCCACTTACTTTAAGTCTACAAAAAGAAGGCTAAGGATTTGAGAAGAAAACCTCATAACACTATAACTTAGAGCATCTCTGGGTTCTACCTTGCCCTTCACTGTCCTTCTACCCCTCACTCTGACTCCAACATGAGGGGCTGGCAAGAGGAAAGACACTCAGGCATAGGATTAGGTTCTCTTGCCTTATTGCTTGATTAATTTTTTAACTACATTTAAAAACATGGCACCATGCAAGTCACTACCATCATTTAAGAGAAGAACGAACCCACGGCCACTGAGTTGATTCTGACTCACAATGCCCTTGAGGGAGCTTTGGTGGCGTGATCTGCAGAGAGTTTCTGGAGAAAGATGAGCAATCTCCTCCCATGTGATTTACAACATCCAAAACCCTTTGGAGACTCAGCTATGAGTCAGTTCTGACTCTGCACCAATGAACTTGAGTTTGAGGGGTTTTTTTAGGAACTCTTTAGGACAGAGTTGAGTGGTCTTCATCACATGTCTGAAACTATACGTCTTTATGGAAGCAGCTGCCACATCTTTCTCCCACTGAGTGGTTCGTGGTTCATACATAGATTCAAACTACTAACCTTTCAGTTAACATTGCAATGTTAACTTACTTAAATTACTATACCACCAAGACTCCTTCAAAATCATTAATGCATTCAATTTTGTACTATCTTTTTTTCATTTAGTTCAGTCTTCACAATCATAATTTTAAACCATACTGAGCAAGTATATCCTATTTTACATAATTAACTATTCACTGTGATAAATCATACTTCAACATTATCAAAACTGGAGGGTTTGGTTTGGTGGTTTTTTGTGGGTTTTTTTTTTTCATACTTTGGATTGATTTCTTTCATTGGAGTTCCAAAGGTAGAATTCATGAGAGAATAGGAATATGCTTGATGTTCTTCATACATATTTTCCAACTGTTTCTAAAAAGATGTCATATTTTAATGTCTAATAATATATTCAAGAACAGATTTTATTACTACCTTATCAACACTGAGTATTAACTTAATTTTTTCCCTTCTATTTTAAAGGGCAAAAAGATTATTACATTGAAAATTATCTTTAACAGACATCTCCAATGTCTTGGAAACAGTGCTAGATGCTTCATATACAGTATCATATTTAATCTTCAAAACAAACCCAATTTTATGGATGAGGAAACCACGGCTTAGGAAGCTTAAGCTGTTGAATGTCAAGCTCATGCAGAGTGAACACAGGACTTGACCCAAGCTGTCTAACTCCTGATTTGATATTCTAACGACTACTGCCAGTGGTATCTACTGTTGTTTTAAACCACATTCCACTGAATGACTAGAGTGACAGAGAACATTCTCCCAAGGGTTTCTTTGCTGGTTGAGTTTCGTATTTCCTAATTTTTCCATCCATGGCAAATACAAACAAGTCTAAAGGGTCAGAGGTAACTTGAAAGTTGGTGTTTCAGAGCCAAGGTTTTGACGATAGGCAAAAACAGGGTTTGTAATAAAAGCAGATCAGAAACAAGACATAAACTCCATCACAGATACAGGGACTTGTCTGGGCGCCTATGCTGCCAGCCTTTACTGCTGGGATGTTGTGTTCCTTGAACTACAAGGGTCAGAAGTCAAAGAGGGAGTTCAAGCTTCTGGCCAACCAAACAACTTCTGAAGTTCCCAGAGAACTATCTTTACTTCATTCTTGATCTTTAGCTGAGCATGAAGGAGAGAAAGCAGTGAATGCCAGTCCTAATGATGTCATATAGTTAACAGATGAAGAAATCAGGAAATGGGCTGTTTCCTCTACCCTACCCCCTTCAAGAAATACTCCAGTTAAATGTCCCCAACAGGTTTCAACTTCTGCATTCAGAGAAAACAGTTCTGTTTTAGCCATCCATGAAAGAGAAAAGAGAAAGGAGGGGCAGTGGGGAACCCAACCACACCACAGAAACTCCAAATAACAACACAAAAAACTGTCAGAAGTAGAGCCAGCAGCTACAGACATGACCTTCGGAATCAAGTGGCCCAGAATCCAAACCTGGCTCTGACACTATGCTACCCCAACTAGGGAAGTCCCTTGACTGTCCTCAGTCTCTGCTGTCCTCCCTGGAAAGAGGGACACATCAGCACCTATTTTATGGGGTCACTGGGAAGATGCAGTAACCATAATCACCTTGTTGAAAAGAAAAAGAGAAGGGGAGCTCTGGTGGCCTAGTGGCAAGGAACTGCAACCAACTACAATCCCAGAGGCGCACAGTTCAAATCCACCAAATGCTCTGCCGGGGAAGGAGGGACAATCTCTTCCTGTACCAGTCAGATCTGATTTGACGGTATACTCACACAAAAATAATTAAAAAAAAAAGAGAGAGAATCTCCTCTTGTATCTCATTCAACAACAAAGGACAAATGCTATCTGAGTGACTAAAAAACTCCACTCTAAGGAACAAGAACACTTGATTCTGGCTTCGATTACTTAACAGGGTGCTTTAAGCCAGTCTCCTAATTTTTACTTTTTTTCTTGCTCCCAGTTTCCTGATCTGTAAAGTAGGAATGCTGAATCAAAAGAGCTACAGGGTTCATTTTGGTTCTAAAATTCTGATTCATTGGCCAGGACAAGTGATCAATATGGAAAGATGTCTGCCAAATAGAGGCATTCGTTATTGGCAGAAGCTCAGCTGAATCATATACTGCTTTCTATGTTTCCCTTTAAATATTCTTGTGGTTTCATTTTGAGTTACATTTAACTTACAAAATGCTTCATGTATTTTTAAAGTTTATGTTTTTTCTGTGTTGAGAAAATACAAAGCAAAACATGCGTCAATCATACAGTTTGTATGCATGTACAGTTTAGTAGCATCGTTATATTCTTCAAGGTTACAACGATCATCACCTTCCCTTCCCAAGTTGTTTTCCTTCACTAACATAAGCTCACTGTTCTCTAAAGTTTCTATTTAATTAACCAAATTGCTGTTAATGATTTGATTCTACACCTACAGCTCTTAAGAGTATAATTCTCAAGCTAGACCTTTTTCACTAGTTAAAACTATTGTCCAGTTTTAAGATGACTTCAGGGGTCATTTTGGTTTATAATTTATAAACCATCTATGGGCCATAATTTCAGAAGTTTGTTTACCTTCCATGGTTACAGACAGTCTAAGAGTCTTTGAAAATCTAAAATTGTGTTCTTTACTTTCCCCCTTTTGAGCAAGATTTTTTTTTTCTGTTGAATTTTATATCAAAATGTCCAATCACAGCAGCTGAGCACCGGCTAGTTCTCATGGCAAAGGAGGCAGCTGTTCATGGAGCCAATCAGCTATACATACCTTCCTCCATTTCTTCTATTTTTTTTTTTTTTTACTTTCCTTCTTCCTCTGCTGTATGAGGTGAACAGAAACCAATTTTTGTGAAAAGTGTGCAAATTTTTAAGACCCCTGGGGAACTATGAAACAAAGTTAAGAGGTAGACAAGAAACACTAAGTGAAACATCTTTACCAAGAAGATGTTACTAAATGAAACATCTTAGCTGTCACATGAAACTCTGGCCCTACACAAGAAACAAACTTCCATAAGTGCTTGTTTGCAAACAGGCAGTCTCCCCAGCTGTCCTTTTTCTTTTTTTTTTTTTAAATCACTGCTGTAATTATATCTATACCCAACTCTTTATCAATTCAACTTTTCACAGATACACAATTTACTGAAGCAATTACAATAACCAGCTGTACAAACCTACCCTTAAGGAATGTAATCTTTCCTTCATTGTCATTCTCTCTTTACCAAGCTCTCCTACCTCTGGTGACCACTAATAACTTTGGTCTTTATACATATTTCTTTTCTTGTCTTTTAAGCAAATATTTATCCTTTTGAAATTGCCTTATTTCAATCAGCATAACCTCTTCAAGCTCCAGTCATCCTGTAGGATGTACCAATATTTCATTCCTACTAGGACAAGTTTGAAAGCAGGCCTGGCATCCACTTTCTAAATAACATGCCTGTGGAAACTCTATGCACTTTGATAAATGTTGATAGTTGTAGAGGGGCTTCAGGGCTTTTGTTCATAGGGTTGCTATGAGTCGTGCTCGACTTGAAGGCAATCAACAACTCGCAGTAGGGGATCAACAGTCCAGTGAATGCCTAGACTGTGTTTTGCTTACTCATTCAATTCTAATGGCATTTATGCTGTTTTCATCTATTGGCTATTGTGAATATGCTGCAATAAACACTGGTGTACAAGTCTCTCTTTTTGAGTCTCTGCTTTCAAGTCTTCTGGGTATATACCCAGGAGTAGAATTTCTGGGTCAGACAGCAGTTGAGTTTTTAGTTTGTTGAGGAATCCCTATCCTAATAATATTTTGGATCCCCACCAGCAGTGGATAAACATTTTCCCACATCCTCAACAACAGTTTTTTACTTCCTCCCTATTTGATTTTGTCCTTTGTTTTCATCTTAGCTATCCGAGTGGTAATGTAATGGTATCTTGTTTTGGTTTTGATTTGTGCCTCTCTAGTAGCTAATAACACTAAGCATTTTTTCATGTATTTAATGGCCAATCAAATTTCCTCTTTTTCCACAGGGGTTGCACCATTTTACACTCCCACCAACAGTGAATCAGGGTTCCAGTTTCTCCACAACCTCGCCAGCATTTGTTGCTTGCTGTTCTGTTAAATTTTGCTATGCAAAATGGTGCAACCCCTGTGGAAAGGAGTATGGCGCTTTCTCAAAAAGTTGCAAATAGAGATACCATTTGACCCAGCAATTCCACTACTGGGAATATACCCTGAAGAGACCATAGCTGACATCCAAGCAGATATATGCACACCCATGTTTACTGCAGCTTTGTTCACAATAGCAAGGAGTTGGAAACAACCTAAGTGCCCATCAACAAACGAATGGCTAGAGAAGCTGTGGTGTATTTGCACAATGGAATACTATGCTGCATTGAAAAACAAGGAACTCATCCAATATTATTCAAAATGGTTGACTCTGGAGAACATTATGCTGAGTGAAATATCCCAGTCACAAAAGGACAAATATTACATGATGCCACTGTTGTAGAATGGGACGAACTTCGGGGTTGGGGAGAGACTGAGTAAGATGGGTTCAATAATGTATACTGCACTGAAACAGAGGAGGGAGAAAACTGTTTAAAAGAGATATGTGACTAGGTATTTCTGTCATCACAGGAGTCTAGAGCGAGGGCTACATGGTGGAGGGGACCTGGGGGAGGGTTTGTAAAACAATGAAAGAATCTTTTCTTTTACTTTTCCATAACTTTTGACTCATGTACTTATAACTTGTTAGTTAAATTTGTGTCTTCTAGGTTGCAACACCCCCATGATACATCTTCAAGGATATGAACATGTACGGCTAAGCACAATTAATAACAGTGCATCTAAATTCCAAAATCAATCTCCATAATAGTCTATGTGTTTCCTACTGCCAAAGGGGCCCTTTAGAGTAGTGAGAGAAGATCTTCACCCTGAAACCCACAGCGTCCCTTTTCAGCAGGAAGTAGCTAAGAGAATACGCCATCCTCTTTCCCTTATGAATCAGGGTGAAGTCTCTCTCAGGGAGGAGTGATAGGGAATGGCAAAGGACACACTGACAAAGGAGATTAAACAGAACTGGCTTTGACAAGCACTGTGGCAATTGGACAATTAAAACAGACATTCGGAGGGCGGGGGAAGAACAAACGGGGGAAGAGGGTAGAGAGAATGGTACAGCAATGAAGGAATGAAAACCCAAAATCCCTGTAAATGTTCATTAATACTAATAAAATTTAATTAAAAAAATTTCCTCTTTTTCGTGTGTATGAAATGTTATAAAAAGAGCAAGGCCCGCATAGGGGCAGCCATAACTGACTTTTACAACTTTACAAAGGGTAAGTATCCCTCTTTACAGCATCAATAACATAAAACAAATACCCATAGGGTCAAATATGTCCCCCACATGCCCCTACCTCTTTCTACTCATCTACTGGGTCCAAAATCCGATGTGATGGCTCACAGACTACACAGAACCATACTGAGGAAGCCAAAAGTTATATAGACAGGATAAGTAGCAGAATACACTCAGGACAGCTTCTCAAATGTGCCTGCAGGTACGTCAGCCTTGAGCCTGGAGGCTTTAGGTTGGTGTTACAATGCTCAGAGTCCTGCCAATTATGGCTCTGCCCCTGACTTTCCTTTAACAAATGTGAGCCAACAGGTCTTAACTCTGATTCAAAGATGTAGCAGTCCCAAGTTCCGCTCTGTCTCAGGTCAGGTCTCTGGTTTTCTGCTGTAGCTGCTGTGGCTGTTATTCCCATAGACCCTAGTCAGCCTCGTGCAAGAATCTCTGGTCCTGAAAGACGAGTTTTATTTTCTTCCTTGTTCTTTTCTGGGTTGAGATTCCTCTAATTCTACTGCTGGATCCACTAAATATTAGATAATCCCCTCGTGAACTGATGAGACTAACCAATCCCCACGTAGCTAGGCAAAAATGCCCTTTTTTTGCACATTCCCGCCCATCCACATGACAAAGTCAAATTCAATGGCTAGGAAAGCCATTTTGAACACTAAACTATTCACACCACAATCATCTATTCAAATACTTTTCTCACCTTGTGACTGGGTTTGCTGTGAACATATCTATCACATTTGTTAAAATGTCAATACTATACCACAAGATAAAGGTAAACAATCCAACTGAAAAATGGGCATAGGATATGAACAGACACTTCACCAAAGAAGACAAGATGCAAATCCAAACAACTATGAGATATCATGTCACCCCACTAAGAACAGCAAAATTTAAGAGAACAGCAAACAACAAATGCTGAGCTGGTGAGGTTGTGGAGAAACTGGAACCCTTATTCACTGTTGTGGGGGTGTAAAATGGTGCAAACACTATGGAAGGCAGAATGGTGCTTTCTCAAAAAGTTGTAAATAGGAATACCATCTGACCCAGAAATTCTACTACTGGGAATATACCCTAAAAAGACCATAATGGCCACCCAAGAAGATATATGCACACCCATGTTTATCGTAGCTTTGTTCACAATAGCAAAGAGCTGGAAACAACCCAAGTGCCCATCAATAAATGAATGGATAGAGAAGCTGTGGTATATTCACACAATGGAATACTACACTGCATCGAAAAACAAGGAACTCATGAAATATTATTCAAAATGGGTGACCCTGGAGGACATTATGCTGAGTGAAATATCTCAATCACAAATACAGCATAGTGCCACTGTTGTAAAATGGGACTGACATCAGGGTTGGGGGGAGACTGAGAAAGACGGGGTAAATAATGTATACTGCTTGAAAGAGATGAGAAAGAGAACTGTTTAAAAGGGATATGTGGTTAGGTATTATTGTCATGACAGGAGTCTAGAACAAAGGCTGCATAGTGGAGTGGATTTGGGGGGAGGGATTGTATAACAATGAAAGAATTTTTCTTTTACTTTTCTAAGAGAAAAGCGAACTGGGGCGGGGAGCTGGGAGAAAAGTGCAACAATGAATGAATGGAAATTCAAAGTCTCTGTAAATTTTAATTAAAATTAATAAAAATAAAAAAACAAGAACCCTAAAAAAATGTTAATACTGTATGTACTTTGGTTCTTAGCTTTTTGTTGGCTATATGGCTTCCAAAGATATTCTGTTAGTCAATAGCTTGTCTTCTCTCTTTTTTTGTAAAATCTTTTGATAAACAAAAGCTATTTTCTTTTAAGAGGGCATGTTTATTATGTCTTTTATTGTTTGTGGTCTTGTTCTATTAGATAATCTACTGTTAAAAGCTAGGCTTGACATCATTTCCCCTGCTTATTCTTTTAAGAATTTTATGGTTTTGGTACACACATTTAAGTCCTTAAAATTTAATTTTGTGTATGTATGGTGTGAGGCAAGGATCCTGCTCCATTTTTCTGCATGTAGAAATCCAATCTTCTATGAATCATTTATTGAGGAGACTTTTTCCTCTATCAAATGGACATAGATGGCTTCAAAGCTTTTTTGTCAGTATGTGTGTTCTTCTAAAGAGTAATCCTCCAAATTACTTAGAAACTGAACAGGCACGGACTGGTATAAACTGTCTCTTGAGCAATTTCATGGATGAGAAGATGGCATCAGAGAGATACTGAGAGAGATAACCAGCCTCTAACTCAACGTCAGGCCACGAGCATCCTGAGGACTCCATCCTTTCTAGTCAGCAGCCACAGCAAATGAGGGATGTGTCCTGACTTGCGTGGAAACGTCTGTTCTTGACTCGCCCCGTCCTCACCAGCCTTCAGAACTTTCAGGTCCTGCTTGCATTCCTGGCCTTTCTTGCTTTTTCCTTAGTTCAGTAACAGCCCATCTTTCATCACGTCTAAACTTCCAGATAAACGCAACATACCTGACAAAATTCCAGGGCGAAAAAAAATCTCATTTCAGAGGAGAGTTAAGAGTAACCAAAGGACAGGTTTCTTAGGTAGTCAAGGGAAGGAAAGTTTCATTTGCCCTGAAAGCAGGATTGAAACCAACAGAAGGCTTCACGGCCACAGCCATAACAGAACAAAGCCAAGCACAGTGATCCTGATACTGAACAGGGCATCTTGTGACTGAGAAAGAGGACCAGAAATAGGTATCTACAGAAGACTAGGAAAAGGAAAGTCTAAAACTATGAATAAATGTATTGTGAGTGTCTTAACTGTTTTATTTACAAAGATTATGAGGAAAAGTCTAAGAGAGATAAATCTGGAGTTGAATTCTGACTCTCCACCCACTATCTGTGTGAGCCTGGGCATGTTACTGTTTAAGTGGTAGTAAAAGGGGAATAATAACAATGTCTATTAGAGGGCTGAAGTGAGCATGCAGGTGATACCAGATACACAAAGCACCTCAGGTGCTCACTAGTGTTTGTACCTTTTCCTGCTGTTCTACTGTCTAATATCTGTGGCAACGCATTTTCTCTTATACTAAAAAAAACCCAAAAAACCTAGTATAAAATGCAGTTATGGTGATGACCTGCTCTGAAGAGATTACAAGGGAAAACGGGGAGAGGAGAACTTTCTGGAATAACATTCTCAAGAGACTATGGTAAAGAGAAAAAGGAATCAAGACTTTAACCAGTTGTTACTGAGAGCACCAATTTCTGCACCCAGGAGTTCCTGGAAGTACGATTATGAATTAGAGGCCTCTATTGGGCCCAGCATCAGGGCCTATCAAGAATCTTCCAGAGATGTTATTTTGACTCTTGGAAAACTTCCAGAGCATAATAAATAACTGGAACTTCAATCTAAAGCTAAAAGGATATTTTTGTTAGGAAAAAAAAACCCAAAAACTTGCTGTTTCATAACCTAGGAACCAATTATGACTCCTGTCTATTGTGAAACTTAACAGAGACTTGGAACTGAGCATTGGGTGGTTCTACTGCCAAAAAAAGGGGGGGGGGATTTAAGACTATCATTGTTTTAAATGGAGCAGTTCTTCTCTTTCTCTTTTACGACTTGCAGCAAGAAGATGAATTCAAAGAGGTAAGAGGGTTGCTTCTTATTAATGTGATATAAAGTGAATGCAGAATTAAGATGACAGGGAATCTGGAGACCTGGGACCTGTTTAGTCCTAGATCAGCAACCACCCAAGTTGGCCTCTTCCCCTGGCTATTCTCTCTACTCTCCCAGAGGATAGAGTGGGTCAGGGCACCATCAAAGAGCCTGGCTGACCTCCAGACTGGACAATTAAGACTTGCAGCAAAATGTATTTTTACTTAACCAGCTAAGAATTAGCGGGGTGCAATTAGCCTGTATGGAATAGAGCTTTACATCAATATTAAAAGCTAAATTCTCTAGACCCAGGCAGAGAACTTGCAGTGAAAGAGGAAGAAAAAGGTAACAATAACTTACAATTTTTTTAAACTTTGTATTATGATTTTAGTAAGCATTTAGAGGATAATTGGTTCTCCTATTAACCATTCATAGGTTTCCATTGTTCACAACTTTAGTTTGCTGGGCTCCACAGTCAACACTGTTGGCACCAACAGACAGGAAATTAAAAGATGTACTGCGATGGGAGTATCAAGAGAAGATGTAAGGAGTATACAGAGTCACTGCATCAGAAGGAATTGGCTGACACAGAGGAATTTCATGAAATGACATATGAGCAAGAGCCTATGGTGATGAAGGAGGAAGTTCAAATTGCTCTGAAGGAATTGGCAAAAACCAAGGATCCAGGAGTTGACGGCATACCAACTGACATATTTCAACAGACAGACACTGCCCTGGATGTGCTCACTAAGTTGTGCTAAGAAAACTGGAGGACAGCCAGCTGGCCCACGGACTAGAAAACATGGATATTTGTTCCCATTCCAAAGAAAGGTGACCCAATAGATTGCAGAAATTATCGAGCAATATCACTAATATCACATGCAAGCAAGAGTCTGCTGAAAATTATCCAAAAACATTTGGAACAATATGTCAACAGAGAACTTCCAGATGTACAGGTTGAATTTAGAAGAGGTTGTGGTACAAGGAATATTATAGTTAATGTTAGATGGATCTTGGCAGAAAGCAAAGAATACCAGAAGAATGTCTATCTGTGCTTCACTGACTATGCAAAGGCTTTTGACTGTGTGGATCACAACAAGCTGTGGCTGACTCTGAGAAGAATGGGAATCCCAGAACACTTAATTGTGCTAATGCAAAAC
>NW_006399791.1:6508183-6511660 GCF_000299155.1 Elephantulus edwardii | reverse complement strand
CTTTGAGTTTTGGTGCTGGAGAAGAGTCTTTAACATACCATGGACCTCCAAGAAACAAACAGTTCTATCTTTGAGAGGGTGTAACCAAATCTCTCCTTGGAGGTTAGGATTTTGAAGCTCTGTCTCACATACTTTGGGCACATGGCCAGGAGATACCAGTCCTGGAGAAGGACATTACGCTTGGACGGGTGGATGGACAGTACAGGAGAAAGATCCCAATGAGATAGATTAATACCGTAACTGGGGCAATGGCCGCTGGTGTGTCAGAATTAGTTACACTGGCTCAGGACAGGGCGGGGTTCAGAGATGCTGGACATAGGGTCGCTATGGGTCACAGGCAACTAATGGCACATAACAACAATATAACTGATTCATGGAGTTCTAAGGAGGCCCTACCTCCCTGGTATTATAATTCATTCTATGGGTCTACTGTTTGTCTTTAAGTTGGAAGTGATTTCTGTCCCGAACTTGAAAGGAGATAAATGGCCTCAGTCTCAGTGGCTTTGCCAGTTTCTACCAGACCAGTAAGCTTGGCTTATCTTTATGATTTTGAGTTTTGCTCCACATTCCCTCCTCCCCATACCACATGGTCTAGTCAAGACTCATGCCTTTCAGAGTATTCAGCAGCGGAAGCATCATCCATCTTTTTTTTTCTGGTCTCTGGGTCATGGAGGTTGAGGTTTGAGTGGTCCATAAGCACTTTGGACTAATTCTTTCCAATGCATCTTTGACTTTTTTCACTCTACTGTCCTCCACAGTTGTACCTTGGATGGCTGTTTATAATTTTCAAGACCCCACTCTCTACTCACCAAAGTAGGAGAGGACACTCTTTGTAGCCTGTGCTCTATCAGTTGACCTATATGTCTCCTAGGACTGTGGTCCTGAGCCCCTAAGGCCAGCAATTCATTCTCTCAGGGTATTTATTATGGTTAAGAACTGTACAGACTTTGTCCCCTCCATGTTCTCTACTATACACATCAAAGAGTTGGACAATAACTAAGGATGACAGAAGAAGAATCTATCTATGCCTTTGAGCTGTGGTGCTGAAGAAGAATATTGTTCATACCACGGACAACCAAGAGAACAAACAGGTCTAATGTGGAGAGGGTAAAACCAGCTTGTATAGTGGAGGAAAAGATTTTGAAACTCCATCTCACATATTTTGGTCACTGTTAGAGGGGCCAGTCTTTGGAGAAGGACGTCATGCTTGGAAGGGAACAGGTCAGCACAAGAGAGAAAGAGCCTGGATGAGATGGATTGACAAAATGACTGTAGCAACAGGATCAGGTGTGTCAGAGATGGTGAGGTGGGCTCAGGACAGGACAGAGTTCAGAGCTGTTGTTCACAGGATTGCTATGAATTATAGTCAACTGGAGAGCACATAACAACAACATAGTGTAAAAGCAATAACTCACTGTCATTTAGTTGATCCTGACCCACAATGACCCTCTGTTGGGTTTCTAAGGCTGTAAATCTTAAAGGGAGAAGCCTGTCCTCTTTCTCCAGCATGGCCACTGGCAGATACAAACCACCAGGGATGCAAAGCCTAATGGTTGGCAGCACAACATGCATACTATGCCAGCAGAACTCCTTGACTACATGCACAGATGTGTTTTTACTCCTCCTCCTTCTCAATCTGAATTTGACATCCTGATCTGAGAAAGACTCATCAAAAACTTTTCATTACCCAGACAATACAACTTTGCTTGCTGAAAGTGAGGAGGATTTGAAGTGCTTGCTGCTTAAGACTAAAGACTGCAGCCTTAACTATGGATTGCATCTCAATGTCAAAAAAAACACACACACACAAAGAAAAAAATCATCACCACTGAACTGACAGGCAACACCATGACAGATGGAGAAAAGATTGAGGCTGTCAATGACTTCATCTTCCTTGGATCCACAACAAAGTGTTACACTTGGTATCAGAAGTCAGGAGATCAGGAGATGAACTGAAATGGGAAAATCTGCAGTCAGGGACCTCTCTAAACTACTGAGGAGCAATGATGTCAGATTAAAGTGCACCTGATTCAGGCCATGGTCTTTTCAATCACTTGCTCTGCTGCTGAGAGCTGGAGAATGAACAAGATAACAAAAACCCTGATGACTTTGAGTGGTGGTGTTGCAGGAGTGTACTGAATATCCCATGGGCTGCCAAAAGAACAGAGAGATATGTCTTGAAGAAAGTGCAACCACAGAGCTCCTTGGAAGCAAAGATAATAAAGTTTTATCTTCTATATTTTGGGTATGTTGATAGGAAAGGCTACTTCTTGGAGAGGGACATCATTCTTCAGAAGGTAAGGGAAAGCAAAGAGAGGAAGACCCTCAATCAGATGGACTGACACAGTGACTGCAGCAATAGGTTCAAATATGTCCAAGACTGTAAGGAAAGCAAAGGACAGGACAGAGTTCAAATCTATTGTTCCTAGGATTGCTATGAGTCATAATTAACTCAAAGGTACTTAACAACACTACTACTCACTGCTGTCAAGTTAGAATCAACTCCTAGCTGACCCTCCAGCTCTTTGGAGGCTGTAAATCAATGAGAAGGAGATGGGTCATCTTTCTCCCTTGGAGCTGCTGATGGATTATAATTCCCATAGAGGTGTGTCCTTTGAGTTAGCAGTGAAACTCCCTACAGGCTATGCCAACAGAGCTTCCTTGATGTTTTTACAACACATACAAATATGCATAAAGAATATCAACAATTTATTTAAGGACAATTAGAATGGTAGTCTGCCTATCTACTAGTGTGTCATTTGATGGGAGTTTGTGTTGGGAACTTGCAATATTTATTAAGCAATTGCTATGTTCAAGATACTGTTCTAAGTGATCTATGTGTACTAACTTAATCCTCACAGTAATTTTAAACAGGTACTATTAGTGGCCATGTCTTACAGATGAGGAACAGAAGGATCTTGTCTAAGTCTCAGTACTATTGTTGTTGATTACCTTCCAGTTGAGCTCGACTCACAGCGAACCTATGAACAAAAGGCTTGAAGCCCCTCTACAACTATCAACATTTATCAAAGCTCATAGAGTTTCCAGAAGCATGTTATTTAGGGAGTGGGAGTCTCAGTATCAGTTTGCAGTAAAACTGGTAATGGGATATGCACTATGACTTTTAACCTCTATGTTAAAAATCAAAAGAAATCTGCTTACAGTGACACATTGAATGGCTGGCTGTAGATTTATGGAAGAGATTTACTGACACTGCTTTATCAAAACAAGGATTTCTGTGGTATTAGATGTATCTGAGGAGACCCATTTTGTTGGATCTCCAAGCAACTTTTAAGATGATTCTTGTGTGAGGCATCTCCACTAACTAACCCTGAAACTGGACAGCAAAGGCAGGAACACTGGAAAACCATACAAGGACATTTAATTATTCATATTCAAAGGAGACCTATTGGAGCTCATGCACATGTCATCTGGATGCTGCTTTCTTTCATCATTGCTCCAACAGACTTTTTTTTT
>NW_006399791.1:6505123-6507743 GCF_000299155.1 Elephantulus edwardii | reverse complement strand
AATACGGTTCAAAGATCTGGAATGGGAAATGCAGAAGAGGTACAGGATGTTAAATTATCACCAGGACTGTGGAAACCAACACACATTCAAAGCGGTACAGCTGGTCACCACTATTTTAGACTCAGCTGGCTAAGAAACTTGGTTGTAGTACAACAAGCACATTGCTCTTCTTTTCTAAGAAGGAGCTTCTTTAAAAGGACTTAAAAAAATAACATTTAAAAAAAAATAAAGGACTTCAATGTGTCATTTTTCCTGTCTGGTTAGAAGTCTGATTCACCCATATTTTAAAAAATTCAAACCTGTTCTGGTATCTCTTCACTGGCCACAAGTGAACCAGGATGAACCAGTTTGATATGACATCACACTGTTTCAGAAGAGCCTCCAAGATTTTGGCCATCCGAATAATGTGTCTAATTTCTGAGGCTGCCTTTAGAGTTTATCCCACAAGGGATGTCTGAAGAACTCATCATCTGCCTAAGTCATGCCTCATAGCTAGAGGGAGGGTGGAGGGAGCCAAAAGTAAACACTGCCCAGAGAAGACAGCGTATGCCAGCCTGCCTGTTTGGAGCTAATCCTATAAATTCCAGAACTCTTTTGAAATTTCTGATTATGTGGCCAAAGTCTGGGAAATGTTTGGGTTTACTTGCCTCTGAGAAAACACATTCCCTTTCAAGAATCTGCTAACACCGAAGCTGAGAGCCACCGTAAGTGACATACACTGGAAGCCAGAATTTAGATCTGTCCTAACAGAATGAAAAGCCACAAAACTCTAACACACGATAAATATTTGCTGAATGAATGAATGAATTTGTATCTTCATTAACTTGGGCAATAGTTAACCCTTGACCTCTCAGTAGAGGAATAAAATAATATTACCAAAACATTACTAAAAGGCAAATGATACACAGAATAGTATATATAGCTAAGATTCAAAGAACCTCTACAGCCTGAAAAGAAAAAATGAGCAAAGAATATTGATAGGAAAAATTCACCAAGGGTTAGATATGGGCTGTGAGAGGATGTGAGGAGTTATGGATGATTCTAAGGTTTTGGCCTGAGCAACTGGAAGAACAGAGCTGCCATTTACTGAATAGTGTCTAAAGCAGAGGCTCCCTGATGGCAGGCATTGCAGGACAAGAAGAAACGGACAACAGTCAGAATCGAAGTAGAAAGGTAACAAAGTGGCTGACATCAGGAAACTGTGTTTCAGGGCAGGGTATTCGTCCTGGAGAGGGAAGCTGATAAAACAAGGCACAGCCCCAGGACCTAGCAAGGACCTTACCACAAGAGGTTCCAGCACCCAGGAACCAGGACATGGTCCAGTAATCACTGATGAGGCACAACAATAATGACTGGGCGACAAATTACAGAATGTAAGGCAGCACCAGTCTTCCGTCTCATGCTGGTCCTAGAGACTGGCAAAAGATTAGCTCATTGGTAGTCAAGTGACCCCCAGAGCCAGAAACTAGACAAATCAGACTCCAACTCTACCAATGCCCTATCATCAAAATGGCATTGGGATATTATAGGCTGATTTCAAGACTAACAGATGAGGAAGGCCTTCAAGACCAGATCACCAAGTGAAAGGTTCAGGCATGTATGAGCACATCCTTCCAAGAGACCTTTGGGTATGTGTCTGGGACCTTTGAGTAGCGTTCCTGGATGGTGCAAATGATATTTTTGGTGCAGTGTCAGAACCCTTGGAAATTGGCTTTTCTAGCCATTGTGTTAACCCTATTGGGGGCATGATCTCCAGCTACCTTAAATGCAAACACAGTCTTGCAAATCATCAACAGCTGTGGACCAAGATAAGCAAATACTTTCCACACTGTTAGAAACACAGACAATGGTGGTGGAGGGACGGTGAAGAAACTGTAGCACTTGTGAAGAAATTGTGGCAAGGTATAACCAGAGGAACTTTTGAGACAGAGCCACAGTAAAAGGATTTGCTTGCTGGATGACTGAAGGAAAAGCTGTCTTGCAACTGTTCTGGGATAAAGTCTGCTGGACGACTGAAGAAACTACAGGCTTCTTTCATTTGTGTTGCTGAGATGAATCTAGACTTTCACTAATTGAGGAATTGTGCCTTGTTAATCTGGCTGGAGACTGCCAGACTAAACTTGGACTTGCATTGTGTGATAAGCTTTGCCTCCCTCACTTCCCAATCTATTTCCCTAATAAACCCCACAACTGTGACTCAAGTCTGTGAGCCAATTTGCAACAAACATCGAACCCAATGATTGGTAGAAGTAAGCGGAAGGAGCATGTGGGGTGGCATGTTTTACCATGAAGCAATTTGTATTGTACTATGGGTGTTGTAGGCAGAATATTAAATGATCCAGGAAGTAATAAAAGAAGATGGAAAGAATATACTGAGTCATTGTATGGAAAGGAATTGGCAGATACAGAAGAATTTAATGAAATAATATTTGAGCAAGAGCCTATGGTGATGAAGGAAGAAATTCAAGATGCTTTGAAGGAAATAGCAAAAAATAAGGCCCCAGGAACAGATGGTATACCAATTGACATATTTCAGCTCACAGATGCTGCCCTGGATGTGCTCACCAAGTTGTGCCAAGAAATCTGGAGAACATGCACACCCATGTTTATTGCAGCTTTG
>NW_006399791.1:6494939-6502983 GCF_000299155.1 Elephantulus edwardii | reverse complement strand
TGGGAGTGTCAGAGACAGTGCGATTGGCACAGGACAGAGCAGAGTTTAGGGCTGTTGTACATAGGGTCGCTATGAGTTGCAAGCGACTCGACGGCACATAACAACAACAATGCGAAACCTATACTTGGACCAAGAGGCAGTTGTCAGAACACAGCAGGGTAACACTGCATGGTTCAAAAGTGGGAAGGGTGTACGCCAGAGATGTGTCCTATCTCCATGCCTTTTCAACCTGTATGCAGAGCAAATTATCCGAGAGGCTGGGCTCTATGAGGAGAAGTGTGGCATCAGGATTGGTGGAAGATCTATTAACAATCTGCATAATGCAGATGACACAACCCTGCTTGCTGAAACTGAGGAGGACCTGAAATGCTTGCTGCAGAGGGTCAAGGACTGCAACATTCAGTATGGACTGAAGCTCAATGTCAAGAAGTCAAAGATTCTCACCACTGGACCAATTGGCAGCATCAGGATGGATGGTGAAGAGACTGAGATTGTTCACAGCTTCAGTTTGCTCGGCTCCATGCTCAACACTCTTGGCACCAGCAGCCAGGAAATCAAAAGATGTATTGCGATGGGAAAGTCTGCTGTTAGGGACCTCTCTACAGTACTCAAGAGCAATGGTGTGTCTCTGGAGACTAAGGTGCACCTGAATACAGGCCATGGTCATTGCAATCACTTGTTATGCATCAGAGAGTTGGACAATGACCAGGGAGGATAAAAGGAGAATTGATGCCTTTGAGCTGTGGTGCTGGAGAAGAGTATTTCATGTATCATGGAGTGCCAAGAAAACAAACAGATTTATCCTAGAGAGGGTTAAACCAGGCTACTCCTTTGAAGCAAGGATTCTGGGGCTTCGTCTGACATACTTTAGACACACTGTAAGGAGGGAGAGGTCCTTGGAGAGGGACATCATGCTTGGGAGGGTAGAGGGACAGCACAAGAGGGGAAGACCCTCTATGAGGTGGATTGATTCAGTAACTGGGGTAATACGGGATGGGTCTGTCAGAGGCAGTGCGATTGGCACAGGATAGAGCAGGGTTTAGAGCTGTTGTACATATGGTCGCTATGAGTCGCAAACAACTCGACGGCACATAACAACAACAACAACAACATGGGTGTTATTGATGGAGACAGTTTCGCTTTACGAAGCAGGTAGACGTCAGACTCAGCCACCCTCACGTTGCATCTGCTCCTTTTACAGTAGGTTAGGAGTGCTAATTGCCAGAGAATTGGAAATAAAAGCAAGAAATTATATGAGCACCAAGTGGGAAGCAACTACAACTACCACCACCTCCCTGTCAGCAAAGGAGTGAAAGCCAGGTCAAGGACAGTAGTTCTACAAGGGAGGAGAGGAGTAACACTGTTCTCAGGCTATGAAGCTGGGAATGGAAGAGCAAGCTTAAGCAGAGATTTAAAGCAAGCTTGTGATTGGCCTAAGCAGGGTCTCTTTCGCTAAATGCATTCTGAAACTCTCAGACACTGATTAAATTGTTTTCCACACACGGTCTTTTCTAGCGGAGCATAAAACATTCTCATTAATGCACAAAGAATTCCCTTTTAAAAGTGATACAAATAAAGAAGAAAACATAAGAAGCAGCTCATTGATAGATTATTTCATTAACTTATTTGTTTTCATATTTTAATAATTCCTTTAGTTGACACTAAAAAAGAAATTTGACTGTTGTTGTTAGGTCCTGGTGAGTCGAGTATGTCACATAGCCACCCTATGAACAAGAGATCTGAATCTTGTCTTATCCTGTGCCATCCTTACAATCTCTGATGTACTCTAACCCACTGCTGCAGTCACAGTGTCAATCTGTCTTGCCAAGGGTCTTCCTCTCTTTCATGGTCCCTCCACCTTTCCAAGTATGATGTCCCTGTCCAAGGAATAGCGTCTTCTTGTACAACCAAAAGAGGATAAAATTGACAAATGAGACCTTCTAAAAACTAAGTCCCTATGGCCGCTATGAGTTGCAAGCGACTCGATGGCATTAACAACAACAACAACAACATGTGCATCAAAAAAATTTAGTCTCTCCTAGTAACATGCCCAAAGTATGTGAGACAAAGCTTTATTATTCACCTTTGCCTCCAAGGAGGGGAATACTCTGGCTGCTCCTTCTCCAAGATAGACCTATTTGCTCTTTACTCTTCTCTAACAGCACAACTCAAAGGCATCAATTTTTCTGTCATCCTATTCACTGTCCAGTTTCAGCAGGATAGCAAGTGATTGAAAAGACCATGGCCTGAATCAGGCACACTTTAGTCCTCAAAATGACATCGTGACTCCTCAACAATTTAGAAAGATCCCCGACTGCAGACTTTCCGAGTATAAAAATGTCTCCTGAGCTGACTGCTGGTAGCAAGGGTGTTGACTGTGCACCTAAGTAAGATGAAGTTGTTGACAGTTTCAATCTTTTCTCCATCTATCATGATGTTGCCTATTGGGATACTTTTCTAGAAATTACAGGTTAATACACACTACCCAATAATTAGAATGCAGTAGACCTTTGCAAAGAAGCACTGTTGCTCCAGTGGTTAAGCACACAGCTCTTCGTGGCAAGTTGGACAGTGTGATCTCACCTGAAGCTCCATTCCACAGGAGAAAGACATGAAAGTCAGCTTCATGGACGTGATCTGTGAGACCCTGTGAAGCAGGTCTACTCTGTCCTGACAGGGTTGTTATGAGCCACAACAGACTCTGTAACAGGTTTGGGGTTTTCTCTGGGTTAAGATTTTTACAAATCTTCAATATGGAGATAATTTTCAAATCTCCTGATATTTTCCCCTCTGTGTTACAGATCTTCTGTACATAGTTGTAGGCCATACATTAACTGACTCTCAAATCCATGAAAGTTGTCTATATTCAAAGAAAGTTTTGAGAATCAGTATATGTGAGGCATTGTACTAGTGAATCAGAGAGTCCCAGTGGACAGTGGTTAGGCTGCGCTGGTCATGCCCTGGCGGGGGGACTTAGCCCTGCACACCAGCCTCCAGGCCCTTCAGATTAAATTGTGTACTTTAAAAACTATGCAAACTACCCTTCTATCATGAACTTTAGGGTTACTCTTGAGTAGTTAACCCTTGGAATATTATTAAATCTGCAAAGGCTAAGGCTCTCTTACAGTCACGGTAATTCATATCCAAATCAATGTAGAAAATTTTGATAGGTTAAATATCTTTGCCAAAAAACAATGCAGTCTCATGTTTTATACCTTTCCAGTTTTCCAGTCATTTGTCTAAATCAACTCTATTTTTGAAAAATATATATACACACATGACTCAGGCACAAAAGTATTTGTTACTGTATTGCGTGTAATAAGGAAAACGGAATCAATCAAAATATACAACAATAGGAAAACCAAGCCCAGCCCATTGTCATTGACTTATACTGACCCTAAGGAACACAGCAGGGAGCTCTGGAGTCTTAGTGATAAGGAGTTGCCCTGCCAATCCAAAGGCAGGCAGTTCAAATCCAACAGTTGCTCTTTGGGGAAAAGTTGGACAATCTCTTCCTCTGAGAATTACAGCCTCTAAAAATCCACTGGAGGTCCAGTTATGTGTTGGTTCCGACTGAATGGTATGTCATTGCTGATGTCAGATGGATCCAGGTTGAAAGTAAAGAATGCCAGAAGAATGTCTATTTGTGCTTTACTGACTATGCAAAGGCATTTGACTGTGTGGATCATTCTATGTTATGGCTAACGTGAAGAATGGGAATCTCAGAGCACTTAATTATGCTTATGTGAAACCTATACCTAGACCAGGAGGCTGTTGTGCAAACAGGGCAAGGGAACACTATATGGTTTAAAATTAAGAAGGGAGTGTGTCAGGGTGGTATTCTTTCCATACCTATTCAATCTGTATGGTGAACAAATTATTCGAGGGGCTGGGCTCTATGAAGAGGAATGAGGCATCAGCATCAGAAAGAAACTCATCAACAACCTGCATTATGCAGATGACACAACCTTGCTGAAAGTGAGGAGGACTTGAGCACTTGTTGCAGAAGATCAAAAATACAGCTTTCAATATGGATTGTATCTCAGTGTCAAGAAAACAAAGATTCTTACCACTGGACTGATAGGCAACATCATGACAGATGGAGAAAAAAATTAAAACTGTCAACAACTTCCTCTTACTTGGATACACAATTAGTACCCTTGGTACCAGCAGTCAGGGAATAAAGAGATATATTGCACTGGGAAAGTCTGCAATTAGGGACCTCTCCAAATTACTGAAGAGGAATGATGACAATTTCATGACTAAGGTGTGTCTGATTCAAGCCATGGTCTTTCTGCTGACTTGCTATGCATCTGAGAGCTAACCAGTAAATAAGGATAACAGAAGAAAAATTGTTGCCTTTGAGCTATGGTATTGGATAAGAGAACTAAACATACTATGGACTGAAAAAAGAACAAACAAATATGTCTTGGAGAGGATGTAGCCAGAGTGCTCTGTGGAGTCAATACTTTGGGCATGTTGCTAGGAAGGGCTATTCCTTGGAGAGAGACATGATGCTCGGAAAGGTAGAGAGTCAGCGAAGGAGAGGAAAAGCCTCAACAAGGTAGAATGACATGGTAACTGTGCAATGGGCTCTAATGTGTCAGGAAACGTGACTATGGCACAGGATAGGAAAGAGCTCAGAAGTGTTGTTCAGGGGGTTGCTTTGGGTTGTACTTGACATGATAGCATCTAAAAACAACAACAGCACACAACAAAAACAACCTGAGTTGAAGAGACCCATAACACTTCGTAGTCTGTACTTCGGTAGGTTCGAACTGCTGAGCCTTCAGTTAGCAGTCAAGCAGGCATTTCACCACGGCACCACCAAGGTAATGTAACAACAGGAAAATGGTTGTACATTATGCAAATATAAAATTAAATGTTTGTAAAGCATTTTCACTTCTAAAATTATACTTACAAAGTGAAAACATGGGGGAAGTTATCATGTAATGGTTTCAATGGAAAGGATAAACAGGATATAAAAGCAGAGAACAATATTCACCTGTGTTAAAGATGCATTAAAAGTTAACTAGAATGAAACCGTAAAAAGGCAATTTCTAAATTATTAAACCTCTTGTGGCTTAGTGGTGAAGAGCTGTGTAGCCAACCCACAGACACATGGTCAGAATACCAGCTGCTCAGTATTCACTGGAGGGTCAGCTATGAGTCAGTTCTGACTCTTCAGTACACCCCCAAAACCAGCAACAGATTAGGAAATACAGCTAAATTTTTTTTCTATTCTTCGAAAATTTTACATAGTTTCAAAATTTTACACAATGAGCACGTATTACTTTTATACAGAAAAATAAGTAATTAAGAACTAAGCTATGAAAAATACAATAAATTGCTTTCCTGGATGTAGATTTTTTTTAAAGTAACCCAAAAAGAAAAAGAATAATAAAGCCAGGGGGTCTGGTTTCCCCCTAGTCAAGAGGTATCCATCCTATTATACTTGGCTGATTATAAGGGCTCTCTGGTGGTCTACTTTATAGACCCATTAATATCACACTCATTCTTGAGTAGTCAACAGGCATTCAATAAATATCTGTTTAATGAATAAATTCATGGTACATTATAGATGCAAATGTTTAATGTAATAGGAAACAATTAATAAATATTTTCCTTGTATCCGTATTTGATCAGGGTAAGAATGGCTGGATTTTGGGGACTAAGGCCATCATCAGGAATAGGAAAGGCACATGGAACAGTGTGAATAATACTTTCTGTGGCAAAACCAAAAGTCGTCTAAGGCTAACGATCCTTGCTTCTTATAACTCAATTCAAACTCTTGCCTTTCGTATCCAAACCTGTACTCCAACCAGCAGATGCTCAGCCTGCGAGCACAGCACAAGCAGACAGTGATAAAGGTATGATGGGGAAAACCTTGATTTTCCTCTAATTGTTTCTTAAAACAGTTCTCAAGCACTCGTTGCTGTTGTTGTGTACCATCGTGTCCGAACTGACTTATACCTGACCCTCTAGCATGTTTTCAGAGGCAGCTAAGCGCATGGAGAGAGCTCGCCCATCTTTCTCCTGCAGACCAGCTGGTGGATCCAAACCACATGCCTTTGGGTTGGCAGTACAAACTGTTACTGCTAAGCCACCAAAGCTTCCTTTTTTAAGCACTGACCCTTAGTAGTAAGAATAAATCATTGTGACACAACACAACCGACATCAACACTCCAGTGTGGACAAGATCTGGATTGAGAGCTGCTGTAGTAACAACACAGCAGCATGCATTCACTGGGCTGGACACTGTATCTGTGTCCTCATTCTGTCTTCAGGATATCTCTGGGAAGTAGCAAGTACTACTGTATTTTACGATTGTATTTTATAAATGCAGAAGCAGAGGCTTACATTCCAACAGCACACTCAGTTAGTAAGCAGAAATGGCACTCAACCTCAAAGCCTGTGCTATGGCAGCGGCTGAGGTTGTGGTGGTGACTGAAGTAACTGTAGTGGTGCAGAGGTAGAAGCAACAACAAGAGCAAATGCCTGTAACATGCTTCCCATGAGCATTGTTCTAAGGACATGATAACAAGAATGTTAATTCCGCTGAAATATTCTCATTTTACAGGTGAAGAAACTGAGGCACAGAGATGTCGAGCCATTTACCCAAAGTCACACAGCCTGAAAGTGGCAGAAGTGAATTTTAGTTCAGCCTGAGCTTTTAGTCATCATACAAACAGCCTCTATACTGCTCAAAAGCATCTTATTTTAAGGTAAATTCTATGTCATCACATTAGCCCTTGTGGTATTTCTTTTTAAGTCGTCTGTTGGTTTTATCCAAAGGATGGACTTCTCAGAATAAGATCTCATTTCTTCTAACTTTTCTGGCTCTTAATTTTGTCTATTCATGGAATCTAGTTCAATCTTTTCAAGAACTCTTTGGAGTTATATGTTAGAGACCTCAACAATCCTTGCTTTCCTCAGATTCCACTGCGTGAACTCTCTGCAGCACATCAAAGTGGCAACATTCCAACCCTCTTGCTCAAGTTCTCATGGGTCCAGATGTTCCTAATTCAGTGTCTGGAGCCAGCCCTTCCTTATCCCTTCGATCATTTCAAAGCTCTTTATTCCTGACAACTAAACGTCATGAGTTATCTATTCCACTCTCTTAAGCTATACATCTTCCATTGAACATACTTAGTTATATACAAAGGAAAAGGGGAAAATACTCTCAGATTTGCATTTCAAAACATGGCAATCATATTCTTGGTCATAATTCCTATTTTGAGAGAGATACACATTCCAAAAGGATTAAGTCACTCTGTAATTTTTTTGGGCTTCTCACTCATTTCCTTGGGCAGAAGAGAACATGGAGCCGGGTGTCAGAATCAAAAGGGACACCAGCAAGCAAATCAAACATGGGAATGGTTAGAAAACCCAGTTGTACAGTGTGTATCGTTTAAGAAGCACAGACTTCTATAAGAATTGTCATTTTCCAAACAAAAAAGGAAGAATATAAAAATATTTTCAGTGAAAATCTTTCTTGACAATAACTCATAAAAAATAACTAAATAATTTGTAAATGTGGTCTTCTAAATCTCCCGCAGAATCCGAAGGTCGCTGTCCTATCTCATGACATCCAGTAGTATTTGGAGAAAGCGATATTGTTTCAGGGATGGCAGAGAGCACACTGTACCCAAGAAGATGCTGGTGAAGGTTAATAACCTTGAGAAACAATATTCCCTCTCACTTTTAAGTTCTGAGCAGATGACTACACCACAAAAGCCACAATCTATGACGAATGAGCAGATACAAGCAGAGTTTAGTTAGTGGCTTGGCTTGGGAAGGAATTGGTTATCTTTACTCCATACTTTCTCTTAAGGAACTGAAGAATAAATTCAAACCTCGAGTTGCTATAATTAAGGATGCTTTAGGCAGAATATGAAATGTTCCAGAAAGTATTAAAAGAAGATGGAAAGAATATACTGAGTCACTGTATCAAAAGGAATTGGCAGACACAAAAGAATTTCATGAAACAACATATGAGCAAGAGCCTATGGTGATGAAGGAAGAAGTTCAGGCTGCTTTGAAG
>NW_006399791.1:6485383-6493089 GCF_000299155.1 Elephantulus edwardii | reverse complement strand
CACTTGCTGCAGAGGGTCAAGGACTGCAGCCTCCAATATGGATTGAGGCTCAATGTCAAGAAGACAAAGATTCTCACCACTGGACCAATTGGCAGCATCAAGATGGATTGGTGGAGATTGAGATTGTACACAGCTTTAGTTTGCTTAGCTCCACAGTCAATACTCTTGGCACCAGTAGCCAGGAAATTAAAAGACGCATTGCCATGGGAAAGTCTGCTGTTAGGGACCTCTCCAAACTACTGAAGAGCAATGATGTCTCGCTGGAGACTAAGGTGCATCTGATACAGGCCATGGTCTTTGCTATCACTTGTTATGCATCAGAGAGTTGGACAGTGACTAAGGAAGATAGAAGGAGTATTGATGCCTTTGAGCTGTGGTTCTGGGGAAGAGTATTGAGGGTACCATGGACTCCTAGGAAAACAAACAGATTCGTCCTGGAGAGGGTTAAACTGGGCAGCTCCTTGGTGACAAGGATTCTGAGGCTCCATCTAACATACTTTGGACATGTTGTAAGGAGGGACCAGTCCTAGAAGAGGGACATCAAGCTTGGTAGGGTGGAGGGACAGTGCAGGAGAGGAAGGCCCTCTATGAGGTGGATTGATTCAGTGACTGGGGTAACCGGGATGGGTGTATCGGAGACAGTGCGATTGGCACAGAACAGAGCAGAGTTTAGGGCTGTTGTACATAGGGTTGCTATGAGTCGCAAGTGACTCGACGGCACATAACAACAACAACATACTTCCCCTAACTCACTCCAGCTCCCAGATCCCTTGGTCAGTACTTCCACTCTCCCTTTTTCCCATGCCTCCTATTCTCTCCATTTAATCTATGGATAATTATTATGATCCTTATCCACAAACAACAACAAAGAAATACCCCACCAAATAAGCTTACAGAAGTTCCATGATTTCCAAGATCACAGATCAGAAGAGGAGCCAACCCAGGACTCAGCTATAGACCTAGTGGGACTCTCGGCCTAGACTATTCTCCCCTTATACCCTCATCGTGGGAAGTAGCCAGAAGGAGAGAGGCTGTGACTTCAGCAATCAAAAAATGCCAGATGAATTCAGCAATCAAAAATGCCAGATGAAAAGAGAGTCCGAAAACATGAGGGAGCTGAAAGTAGAGATCCAGGAATAATGCCAGAAGGCTATCAGATGACACAAGAAGCTACTTGGAGGTTGCCATGGAGACTCTTTGACTCTATGACCATACCATTATGACGCAACCTCAAGATTCCAAGGTCACCTGTGGCTTTAGGCAGAGCAGTTCTTCTTCAATGAGGCGTCAGGTTGGGATGCAGGCTGCCCAAGGCTCAGATTCTGGACACAAAAATTATGTTAAACAACACGAACTAGCAGAAATCTTCTTTCCCTGGAGAGGGACCAACTTAATGATTTTTACATCTCCTGCACTGATATGAAATCTGTCACTGCAGCAGGTACTAAAAAAATATCTACTTGATTAATTAGTTTATTTATCAATCAGTTAATAAGGAGGGAAGAAGAATAACAACAAGGGTATATTACCTAATAAGCTACGTGAGCACAGATTTATTGTGCTTGCTTACTAATTTAGTCTAATCTAGTCAATAAAACAAAGATTCTTGCCACTGGGCTGATAGGTAGCATCATGATAGATGGTGAAGAGACTGAAATTGTTGACAGCTTCAGATTGCTTGGCTCCCCAATCAACACTCTTGGTACTGTTTGTTGTTATGTGCCATCGAGTCGTTTCCGACTCATAGCGACCCTATGCACAACAGCTCTAAACCCTGCTCTATCCTGCGCCAACCACACCACCTCTGACACACCCATCCCGATTACCCCAGTCACCGAATCAATCCATCTCATAGAGGGTCTTCCCCTCCTGCGCTGTCCCTCCACCCTCCCAAGCATGATGTCCCTCTCCAAGGACCCGTCCCTCCTGGCAACATGTTCAAAGTATGTCAGACGAAGCCCCAGAATCCTTGCCTCCAAGGAGCAGCTTGGTTTAATCCTCTCCAAGATGAATCTGTTTGTTTTCCTGGCAGTCCATGGTACATTCAGTACCCTTCTCCAGCACCACAGCTCAAAAGCATCCACTCTCCTTCTGTCCTCCCTAGTCATTGTCCAACTCTCTGATGCATAACAAGCGATTGCAAATACCATGACCTGTATGAGGCGCACCTTAGTCTCCAGAGAGACACTGTTGCTCCTGAGTACCTTAGAGAGGTCCCTAACAGCAGACTTTCCCATCGCGATACGCTTTTTGATTTCCTGACTGCTGGTACCAAGAGTGTTGACTGTGGAGCCGAGCAAAGTGAAGCTGTGAACACTCTCAATCTCTTCGTCATCCATTCTGACACTGCCAATTGGTCCAGTGGCGAGAATCTTTGTCTTCTTGACATTGAGCCTTAGCCCATACTGAAGGCTGCAGTCCTTGACCCTTCGCAGCAAGGGCATGAGGTCCTCCTCAGTTTCAGCAAGCAAGGTTGTGTCATCTGCATAACGGAGATTGTTAATAGATCTTCCACCAATCCTGATGCCACAATTCTCCTCATAGAGCCCAGCCTCTCGAATAATCTGCTCTGCATACATGTTGAAAAGGTATGGAGACAGGTACTAGCAGCCAGGAAATTAAAAGACGAATTGCACTGGGAAAGTCTGCTGTCAGAAATCTCTCCAAAGTACTGAAGAACAACGATGTCAGTCTGGAGACTAAGGTGCACCTGATCCAGGTCATATTCTTCACAATTACTTGCTATGCATAAGAAAGCTGGACAATGAATAGGGATGGCAGAAGGAGAATGGATGCCTTTGAGCTGTGGTGTTGGAGAAGAGTATTGAATATACCTTGGACTGCTAGGAGAACAAACAGCATCGTCCTAGAAAGGGTGAGACAAGGCTGCTCCTTAGAGGCAAGGATTTTGAAGCTTCGTCTGACAAACTTTGTACATGTTGCAAGGAGGAACCAGTCCTTGGAGAGGGACATCAGACTTGGGATAGCGCAAGAGAGGACAATCCTTGATGAGATGGATTGAGTATTAATAGGGGTAGGTATGTCAGAGATAATAAGATTGGCCCAGGATAGAGCAGGGTTTAGGGTTGTTGTACAGAGGGTCTCAATGAGTCTCAGACAACTTGACAGCACATAGCAACAATGATGTAGTCAAAGACTACAGCCTTCAATATAGATTGCATCTCAACATCAAAAAGACAAAAATTCTCACCACAGGACTGATAGGCAGCATCATATTAAATGGAGAAAAGATTGAAATTGTCAATGAATTAATCTTACTAGGACCATGATCAGCAGCACCCTTGGCACTACAGTCAGGAAATCAGGAAACACATTGGATTGGGAAAGTCCACTCTCCCAAACATGATGTCCCCATCATCAGTATACAAGAGCTCCACTCTCCCTCACCTCAACAGCATTTGCTGTTTTCTGGGCTTGAGTGGTTTTGTTTTTCACTATCAATGTCATTATTATGAAGGTGAGATGGTATTTCACTACGCAAGCATCCTCTTTTAAAATGCCTTGTCTTCAGAGTAGTTAAGGGTTGTTGGGGTTTTTTTAATATAAAGTTTAATCAGAATGCTGCCCTTATAACTCAAAGAAGCCCTTAAATGAGAAGCAGACATCTGACTGGCTCATAAAGAAAAGAAGGGAGGGAAATAGAATCTCAAAGCCCTGAGTGCTTAGTGTAAGATGTGCACATAACACAGTGCTGAGATGGGACAGCTGAGTCCAGCATGAGAGGATAATCTCTCTGGGCCACTGCTGTCCAATATGGTGGCTTCCAGCTACATGTGGCTCTTTAGCACCTGAAATGTGTCTTGGGTGACCAAAGAGTTCAAGTTTTAATTTTATTTAATCTTAGTTAATTAACTGTAAATAGTGACTGAGAGCTGGACAATGAACAAGGATGTCAGAAAAAGAACTGGCACCTTTGAGCTGTGGTGCTGGAGAAGGACTCTGAATATCCCATGGATAGCCAAAAGAATGAACAGATATGTCTTGGAGATGGTGTAGCCGAGTGTTCTTTGGAGGCAAGAATGATGAGGCTTCGCCTCACATACTTTGGGCATGTTGCCAGGAGGGGCTATTCCTTCAAAAAGGACATGACACTGGGAAGGTCGAGGAAGGAAAGGAAGACCCTCAACTAGGTGGACTGGCATGGTGACTGCTGCAATGGGCTCTTGTGTGTCAGGAAGTTGTTGAGGATGGTGCAAGACAGGGTTTAGATCTTTTGTTCACAGGGTCACTATGAGTTGTACTCAACTTGACAACACCTAACAACAACAGCCACAGCTGGCTGGTCATTGTATATTAGATAGAAGGGTATGTGGATATATGACAAGAGCACCGGAAAAAAAGAAGTAGAAAGTGATAAATACAAATTCTCTACTTTCAAATTTTCCCTAATATCATTTGTGTTAATGACACTTTGCTTTGTTCTCTGCTATTTCTAACTCTCTTCTGTATCTGTCAGATTCTTATAGCAACACTGTATTGGTATTATCATTTGCAGAATTCTGGGATTTTCCTGAGGAGACTTAAATGGGAAAGCAGTCTGAAAACACTCAGGTGCTTTAACTCCAAAACATGGCATCTCAGAACCTCGACGCTTGCTATGGGGAGAAGAATGTGCAAAATAGAGGGGTGCCCTGTTTAATGTGTCATTCTGTTCTACGCAACTTCTGAGGATATTCAAAGGAAAATCAGTCTCTAATGGTCCTCACTTACTTGGACTCCAGCTCTGTGACAACACGCATCAACCCTGTACCAAGTTTCTTCCTTCCACTAACCTACTCCAGGGCCATTTTCCCCTCTCTGGTCCTCCCAGTGAGGAGGATCGGAACCTGGAGGAGCTCAGAGGGATGAGCTTCAAATGAGGAAAGTGAAGGTGCTTTACATTCTGCTTGTTTTTGTTGTTTTGTTGCTGACTACTGTTGAGTTGAGTATGACTATAGCAATCCTGTGAACAAAAGACCTGAAGCCTTTCTATAACTATCGTCATTTCTCAAAGTTCATAGTTTCCAGAGGCATGTTGTTTAAGACGTGGATACTTAAATGCTTGTGATATTACTTTAAAATTCTAAATAGGAGTTGTCATAATTGAAAGGTCACCTGGAAGCTGGGCAGCATTCTGTACAGACACACCCCTTGGGAAATATTCCAATACTGCAGCCAATCAGAAGAGTAAGACAACCAGCCACTTTCTGCTTACCGCCAGCCGTGACACAACTCACCTAAAGGGTCCTAGGCAGCTCCATACATGGGAACAGGCATGTCCTCTACAGGGAGCTGACCACTGAATAGAGATTGCTGACCACTGAACAGATCAACTTACATCCCTCCTTCCCCCCACCCCACATAAAACCTTTATTGTAACTTTACCTGTACAACTTCCCATCCCCACTGCCTCCTCCGACCCAGGTGTGCTGAACCTGCCTGAGGCCTGATAATAAATTATTTTACTTCATGTGGTTCTCTGCCTTTTTAACCTCATAATTATCTGGCACACAAAGATGTGTACATGACTGGATTTTCTGCTTGAGGACAGAAGAGATTTCAAAGGCTGCTTGAGGATTAGGATAAGGCATTTCAGGTAACTCGTCTTTGGCCACCCCGAATTACTAAAATATTTTCTACAATATTCCTAAGGAAAACTTAATAGATTCCAAAAACTAGTTGTAAGGAGATATGGGAAATTACTTTTATATATTTAATACACTTTCAAATGTAAATCATCTCAGACTAAGAGTTCTTAACATGACTTTTAAGACCGAAACTTTCCCTAATAATAATTAAAAAACCAACAACCTGTGTTATGCACATGACAAAATCTTGCTTACTTGTTCACTTGAAATGCTTACTTAATAAGATCAAGCCCATAGCCTTCAATATGAATTATATCTCAATATCAAAAGGACAAAAATCCTCACAAGTGGACCAATAGGTAACATCATAATTGATAGATTGAAAAAAAACCCTCAACATAAGCAGTCAAGAAATCAAAAGAAGTGTGGGTAAATATGTGGTTAGATTTAGAAAACACAGGGGGTTCTGTACAATAACTCAGAGAAACTCAATAAACAGTAGATCTGAACACTGGAAAAAGTAATTTTTAAAAAACCACTATTTTAAATAACTGAATGAGAATTGTAAAACTAATGTAAATTTGTAGAATTTTTCTTAGTGTGGATTCATAGCTTTCATCAGATGTTCAAAGCAATGCAAATCATTCACCTATCTTGTTTATTACTTCACAGTTCTTCCAAATTCCTTATGTAAATAAATATTATATATAGATAGATATACAAACATACACATATATGTGTATAACTATCTATCTATATCTATATATCTATATCTCCTCTCTTGATTCATAGCTGACCCTCAACTAGGTTTCGAGAGGCTCTAAATCATATAGGAGGAGACTGATTCAAACCACAAAAGAAGTACCCTTTGGGGTTGACAGCACAACTCCCTCCAGACTATATATAGCCTGTATATAAAGTATATATACACACACACATATACAGTCTGTATATAATTATATATATATTCTCTATATCTATATCTATATCCATGTACACACACACACAACTAAGTGCTAAGGAGTAGAGCTGCCAGCCCAAAGGCATGCAGTTTGAATCCACCAGTGAATTCCCCACAGGAGAAAGATGGGTAGTCTTCTCATGCGTGACTTACTGCCTCTCAAAACCCACTGGAGGGTCAGCTATGAGTTGGTTCTGACTTGATGCATGGAACAACAACAATGTATGCTGTTTTACTTTGGAAAGTTATCAGGAGCAAGAAATCCTGGGGAAAAGACATCATGTAGGAAAAAGTAGAGGGTCAGTGAAAGAAATGACCACCCTCAATGAGATGGATTGACGCGGTAACTGTAACAATAGGCTTGAGCATCAGAGATCATGAGGGTGGCAAGGGACAGGGCAAGTGTTGGAGCTGTTGTTCACAGGATCACTATGAGTTTTTATATACATATAAAGAAAAGTTTCTGTATATGTGATCCCATAGTTGACTTGAGGGCACCTAATAACAACACTGTATTCAAGATCTTCATTCCCCTCTCCTTTACCCCTTTATGTATTCTAAATGGCCAATAATAGTATCTAATAAAAGACTGAATTTTTTTAAGTGGTTCAATTTTTAAATTTAAATCTGAGGACTGATTGTAATTGTATAATATTATAATGAGACTCCATTTCTCAATTTAATTTGCTGAGACTTTATTTGGTCTATTTTATAATCATTATACTATATACACATATACTACAGATATAAATAAACAGAAGAAGTTGATTCTGTTTGATTTGGAATATATCTGTATGTATGTATGCTGTGTATATACACCAAATCAAAACGGAATCAACTTCCGTTGAGTCATTTCCAACTATGAGTGAACCTCTGTGGGGCTTCCAAAGCTGTATTAAGGAGAGGAAACTACCCATCTTTCTCCCACACAGTGGCTTGTGGATTTGAACAGGTGACCTCAGCATCACAACACACCACCAACTGTGCCACTAGGACCTTTTCTATACATCTATCTATACATGGATATATATATGACAGAGATAAAAACAATAAACCATGGCATGTTGTTGTTGTTGTAATGTGCCATCGAGTCGCCTGCGACTCATAGCGACCCTATGTACAACAGCCCTAAACTCCGCTCTGTCCTGTGCCAATCG
>NW_006399791.1:6451747-6483978 GCF_000299155.1 Elephantulus edwardii | reverse complement strand
TTTTTTGCCATTTCCTTCAAAGCAGCCTAAACTTCTTCTTTCATCACCATAGGCTCTTGCTCATATGTTGTTTCATGAAATTCTTCTGTGTATTCCAATTCCTTTCGATACAGTGACTCAGTATATTCTTTCCATAGTTTAATTCATTGCTTATTTAATTGCTCCTTTTGGGGCAAGGATGGTAAACTTCATCTCACATATTTTAGGTTAGGAGAGTCTGTTTCTTAGAGAGGGATCTCATCCTTGGAAAGGTAAAGAGTCAGCGAAAGAGTCGAAGACCCTCAACGTGACTAGCAATAAGCTTAAGTGTGTCAGAGACGATGAGGAAGGCACATCGTTGGACAGGGTTCATTCAGTCACTGCTGTTCATGGGGTCACTATGAGTCATAGTCAATGGCATCTGACAATGATTGTTGTTGCTGTTGTTGTTTGGTGCCGTCGAGTCATAGACAACTCATAGCGACCCTATGAACGAACGGCCTGTGCACTGTTCATACACAGAGTTTCCGGAGGCAAGTGATTTTGGAAGTGGATGCTGCTCCTGCTTCCAGGCTTGTTTTAGTCGGGAAGCTCCAGCAAACACTGTCCACTATGGATACCCATTACCACGATTGGCACATCACTGTTACAGTCTTCAGCGTCACAGCAACCACGAGTTACCTCTGTACAGCAACACACAGACCTGTGCTATACCACCTAGAAGAACATTTGACAGGAATAGCATGGCATATACACTTTTAGTCACTAAAAGAATGTTTTTTGAAAACCATTTAAACAAGAGAGATACAAAAGTATACAAACAGCATTATCCTGGTATTGTTAAAAATTGTTTTACAATTTTTTTCTTAGAAAAATTCTTAATATCCTTTTATTAATAAGCAACATTTTATCACTTTCATAACTAGGAAAAATATTTTCAAATTTTTTTTATAAACACTCAAAATTGTTTTACATTTGTAGAGTATGTTTTGAGAGGTAGAAAGTTTAATTTGTCAATTATATTACCCTCCTTTACCTTCGTTTGGAATATCGGTTTACTCATCACCAAGAATGAAAAATCACCAACAACTGCTATATGTCACATTCTCATTTTACTAGGAGTTCTTGCTTTAAAAAACTTGTTGCAATTTTGTTTTATCACATATAAGGCAAATTATGTTAGGGCAACTATCAAATACATCCACCAGCCTCAAAAGGCTTTGGAACGATTAAATAATCTAGGCAGAAAAACTTAACAGTGTCTTAAGCATAGCAAGGACTCAATAAACATTGGCTACTATTAGCAGTATTCTGAGATTAATATTACTATTTATACATTCTCTGTCAATTTGCCTGAGAAGTCTTTTGCTAACCTTTTACTTTTAATTGTTTTGTTTTTTAATTTTTTATTATTATTTGTGTGTGTGTGTACTGTCAAATCAGATCCGACTGTAGAAGAGGAGATTGTCCCTCCTCCTTCAGCAAAGCATCTGATAGATTCGAACAATGTACTTCTGGGATTGTAGTGCAGCTTCTTGCCGCTAGGCTACCAGAACTTAATTGTTTTGTTTTAAGAACCCTATAAAAATCCAAAAGGAAAGCAGCGGTATTGAAATAGGTGTCAAAGGCTTGCATTTCTTACATTCTTGCTACGCAAACTCTGGCTTCATTACACCAATGTATCCTGGTAACGAGCATCAGATCATCAGAAAACTCACCCTTGCTGTTACCTGGTAATACACTTTCTGGTTACCAGACTGCCCTTTAGCTTAGTTAAAACTTTCAGGCCCTCAGGTATAAACAAAATGAAGCCATTGTGTTAAAATGTAGTAGTCAGAGATGTGAAAGTGTTGCTAACTCTTAATGATATAATTTCAAAGGACGAAGCTCTGGTGGACTAGTGGTAAGGAACTGTGCTGCCTACCAAAAGCCATGGGATTCCAATCCGCCAGCTGTGCTGTAGGAGAAAGATAGGTAATCTCTTCTCATGCCATTCACTGCCTTTGAAGGGTCAGCTCGACTCAACGGTACACAACCAGTGGGCTACATGGAGCATTAAGCAGGGCAGTGGACTAAGCATCCGGCTGCCAACCACTAGACTGGAACTCACAGGGAGCTCTGCGAGAGAAAGCTCCTGTAAAAATGTACGTCTTCAGAAACCTTCTAAGGCAGTTACACTCTATCCCACTGGGGCACTAGGAGTGTGAAGCAGTTTGACATCAGTTTGATTTGATTTTTTTAACCCCAACTACTTCTTAGAAGGATGGTGAAACTTTGTCTTAGATACTTTCCAGGTTTATTATCTAAGTGCTATCATTAGGAGGGAATGAGTCCCTAGAGATGGCCATCATGCTTGGAAAAACAGAAAGTCAACGAAAATGAGGAAGACTCTCAATGAGATGGATCAATATAGTGACTAAAACCCTGGTTTATACAGAGCAGAGATTGTGAGGATTGCACAAGATCAGACAGGGTTTCACTCCGATGTACACGAGGTGGCTGAGTTGCAGCCAACTCAACAGCACTTAACAACAGTAACACCTGGACTGATGGCCTGCCCTGAGCTAAAATTATCTGACTCAAACAAACAGCAACTCATTGCCATTCAGTCAATATCAACTCATAGCTGACCCTCCATCAGGTTTGCAGAGGGCTGTAAATCACATAGAAGGAGACTGCCCATCTTTCTCCTGCAGAGCACCTTGTGGGTTCAAACCATCTGCAACTGAATTGGCAGAAAATCTCTTTATCCATTAGATGACCAGAATCATGAGAAGGTAGCCTGAAAAGGTGTACCTGATCCAAGCCATGGTCTTTTCAATTATTTGGTATCCATCCGAAAGCTGGACAATATCTAAGGATTACAGAAGAATCATCAAGGTCTTTGAGTTGTAGTGTTTGACAAGAGTGCTGAATAATGGCAAAACAACAACAACAAAATGTCTTAGAGAAAATCCAGCCAGAGTGCTCCTTGAAGGTAAGGATGGTGAAGCTTCAACTCACATACTCTGAGCCCCTCTTGGAAAAGGACATCAGGCTTGGAAAGGTGGAGGATCAGTGTAAGAGAAGGAGACTTCCAACAAAGTGGATTGACACAGTGACTGTAGCAATGGACTCAAGCATGTCAGAGATAGCGAGGCTGGCACAGGATAGGGCTCCGTTCACATTTGTTGTTCATAGATTCACTATGAGTCATAGTTGACTTGACAGCGCATAACAACAACAGTCTGAAAAGCTTACTTTTGTTTACACATCTGGTAAGTTTGTGTGTTTTGTACAAGAGCCAGTTGGGTTAGAGGAAAAGAATGTGTTTTTAGGTCTTCCATTAGAATAGAAATTTTGTCTTTAACAATATTAAAATCTATGACACTGACTACCAATGCTGCATTTGCAGTAAGGATAAAGTAAAACAAAAGATGTCAAATTTTATAAACTCCAAAATTATCTGTAAACATGAAAGGAGGAGGATAGCATATAAATAAATGTTAATAGCTTAAGTAAAACAAAAATCTATACTTCTGTATCATGTTGGAACACTCGGTATTACTCAGATGTCAATTATTATTCATATTACATATAATTCTGTTAATGATTATTTTGTATCACTTAGTATTACTCAGATGTAAATTCTCCCCAATTTTATCTCTATAATGAATTTGACAATCCCAGTCACAATTTCAGCAGACTTTCTTTTTTTTTAAGGACACATTGGAACTAGCATAAACACAACAGTTTTGCAAATGAATAGCATGTCCTAAGTTTCCATATAAAGGTATAGTAATCAAGACAGCATGTCTTAGCAAAATGACAGAAATATAGACCAATAGAATAGAAAAAAAGAGCTCAGAAGTAGTTCCATACATACAATAAAAGCTACAAAAGCTGGAAACCTATCAGAGATAGGTAATGAAATTTTTTATGTTCCACTAAAGCATGCTATAGAAAAGTGACAAGACCTGTCCTTAGAAAGTGATAAGATTTTTGCCTGACCAAAGGCAGACGACTTCCAAGACTCAGACTCAGGAGAATAAGGCAGTCTCACTGACTTCTGGCTCTCACAAGTTTCACTCTACATGGTCAAATGATTTTCAACAAAGGTGCCAACGCAATTCAATTGTTACCATTAGGCACCATTCAGCTAGCTCCAATTCATTGTGACCCCACGTTCAACCAAATGAAACTCTGCTCAATCTTGCGTCAATCTCACAACCTCTTTTGTGTTTCAGCTCACCATTGCAGCACTGCTGTTTTATTGGGGGTCTCTTTATTCATCAGTTCTCAACTTTATCAAGCATGATGTCTTTCTTTAAGCACTGGCCCTCACTAATAACATACCCAAAGTATGTGACACAAAGTCTCCCCATCCTCCCTTCTAAAGAGCATTCTGTTTGCACTTCTTCCAAGGTAGATTTGTCTGTTCTTCTGGAAGTTCAGCATACATTCAATACTCTTCCCCAACACCACAGTTCAAAGGCATCATTTTTCTTTGGTTATATTTGTCATCCAATTTCTGCATGCCTAAGAGGCGACTGGAAATTCCATGGCTCAGGTCTGGTGCACCTTAGCTCCTGTAACATCTTTGCACTTTAGCATTTTCTTTTTCATTTCTTTTTAAACATTTTTAAATTGTGATTTGAGTGAAAGTTTTATGAAGCTTATTGGTTTTGCTTTCAATCATCATTCCATTGTGTTTTACACAATGACAATACCCACAATGTCCTATCACCCACTTAGTGTATATTGTCTTTCCCTTCACTCTTCTTAAGAAGTATCTATGATCTAGACACTAACAAGTGTCCACTTAGGGAGCTCTGATGGTTGTCCTCTATAGGCAGTTGTACTGCTAACCCAAAGGTCACACCTCTCAGGTTGTTTGAATGCCCATGCACTGCTCCATGGAAGAAAGCTAGGCAATCTCCTCTCGTGCGATGCATGCCTCGGGGACCCAATCAAGTGTCAGCTTTAAGTTACCTCCAACTCAACAGCAATGAGCAATAATGAGCATCATCTATTTAGAGAGCTTTGGTGACGTTGGTCTATAGGGAGCTGCACTGTTGTCCCAAAGGCCACATGCCCCTGACAGTTTGAATCCACCAGCCATTCCTCAGGAGAAAGTTGGGCAGTCTCAGCCACACGAGTAAGAACCAACTTGATGGTAGTAAATGGAAATTATCTATTTATTAATTTTCACTCCCTTCTCTCTCCTTTCCCATGGCTGGTAATCTTCCAGGAATGATTCCATCTGTATATAAATGTTTCTTTAGATTTTTACAACAATGGTCTTTTGCAACCATCCTTTTGTAACTGATATTTTACTCAGCATAATGTCTTTAAGTGTCACCCATGTTATGCTGTGTTTCAAACATTCTGCTCTTTAATGTTGCAGAGACTATACCATAGTTGTTGTTTTTTTTTCTCTTTTAAAATTTGGTGGGTTTTTTTTATTATTAATTTCAACGAAAATTTACAGAGACTTAGGAGTTCCATTCATTCACTGTTGCACTTTTCTCCCCTCCCAACCCTCCCCCCTAGTACACTACCCTCTTGGAAAAGTAAAAGAAAAATTCTTTCATTGTTTTACAAACCCTCCCCCAGGCCCACTCCACTATGCAGCCTTCACTCTGGACTCCGGTCATGAAAAAAAATACCTAATCACAAATCCCTTTTAAACAGTTTTCTCCCTCATCTGTTTCAATGCAGTATACATTATTGAACCCATCTTTCTCAGTCTCCCCACAACCCCAATGTCAGTCCTGTTTTACAACAGTGGCACCATGCAGTATTTGTCCTTTTGTGACTGATATACTTCACTGAGCATAATGTCCTCCAGCGTCACCCATTTTGAATAATATTGCATAAGTTCCTTGGTTTTCAATGCAGTGTAGTATTCCATTGTGTGAATATACCACAGCTATCCATTCATTTGTTGATGGGCACTTAGGTTGTTCCCAACTCCTTGCTATTATGAACAAAGCTGCAATAAACATGGGTGTGCATATATCTGCTTGGATGTCAGTTACGGTCTCTTTGGGGTATATTCCCAGTAGTGGAATTGCTGGGTCAAATGGTATCTCTATTTGCAACTTTTTGAGAAAGCGCCATACCGCCTTCCACAGTGGTTGCACCATTTTACACTCCCACCAACAGTGAATAAGGGTTCCGGTTTCTCCACAACCTCGCCAGCATTTGTTGCTTGCTGTTCTGTTAAATTTTGCTATTCTGACTGGGGTGAGATGATTTCTCATAGTTGTTTATACCATAGTTTCTTTATCCATTCCTCTGCTGGTGGATGCTTGAATGGTTTCTATCCCTTTGCTATCATGAATAATGTTGCAATGAACATGGATGTGCACATATCTGTTCATGTCACAGGTCTTATTTCTGTAGGACATACAGAGTGGAGGGATTGTTGAATCAAATGGTATTTCTATTCTTAAGTTTCTAAGAGAGCATCAACCTGCTTTCCATAAGTAGTTGCACCATTTTACATTCCTACCAACAGTTTTTAATAGTTCCAGTCTTTCCACACTCTGGCTAGCATCTGTTGTTTGCAGTACCACTGACTTGGCTCTCTGTTGCATCTCTCTAACAACTAATGGGAGCTCTGGTGGTTTAGTGGTTAGGGAGTGCACTACCAACACAAAAGTACACGGTTCAAATCCTCCACCTGCTGCATTGAAGAAATATGGGCAATCTCCTCCCATGCTATTTACTGCCTCTGAAAACCAATGGAAGGTCAGCTAATGGGTTAGTTCCAACTTGACTATACACCAAAATAGCTAATGAGCTCTGCTGGCCTTGAGGTAAGGAGCTGTGATGCCATCCCCTAAGGCATGCAGTTTGAATCCACCAGTCCCTTTGCTCATGCAATTTACTGCCTCAGAAAAAACTGCTGAAGGGGTCAACTGTGAGTCAGTTCCAAGTCAAAAGTACACAACAATAGCTAATGGAGCTCTGATGGCATAGTAGGTAAGGAGTTGCACTGCCAAGCCAAAGGCAGGCAGTTCAAATCCACTGGGGGGAAAAGCTATTTCACAGAAGAAAGATGGGTAATCTCTCACACGATTTATAGTCTCCTACAAACCTGCTGGAGGGAGGGTCAGGTACAAGTGAGTTCTGATTTGGTGGCACATAACAACAATAATAGCCGATGAAAGTGAGCTTTGTATGTCTGTAGCCACCTGAATCCCTTCTTTGGTAAGGTGTCTTTTCACATCCTCTGCCTATTTTGTAATTGAGTTGTTTGTCTTCTACTTGTTGAGGTGTTGGAGTTTTCTATAAATTTTAGAAATAAGTTCCTCATGAAATGTGTCACTAACAAATATTTTCCCCAATCTATAAATTCTTTTTATTCTTTCAGAGAAATTTTTATGCACACAGGAATTTAATTTATAGAAGGTCTCAATCATCTAATTTATCCTATGTTGATCTGTATTTTCAGTTATAGTTAATAATTTATATCATATATCAGTGTTCCTATATTTGTCCCAATTTTTTTTCTTAAATGACATTTATATTTTTAGGTTTTATACCTGCATCCCTGAGCCATCTTGAGCTTTTGAAAATATGGTGTGTGGTATGGCTCTTGTTTCAATTTTCTGCAAATAAACCTCCAGTTTTGCCAGCACCACTTGTTAAAGCAGCTGTTTTTCCCTTATACAAAGGATTTGTCTTTGTCAGAGATCAGTTGTCCATTGGTGGATGGATTTATTCTTAAATCTTTGTCATTGGTCTATGTACCAAGTACCACACTATTTTGATCACTATGGTCTTTAGTTCTTCAAAGAGGTCTTTAGGAGACTGAAGAAGAGTGAACGCTTTTGGACCACAGTGTTGGTGAAGAGTATTGAAAGGAAGAACTGCTGAAACAACAAACAAATCTGTCTTGGAGGAAGTGCAAGCCAGGGTGCTCCTCAGACGCGAAAATGGTGAACTTTCATTCCACATACTTTTGATATGTCGTCAGGAGGGACCAGTCCATGGAAAAGGATATCATGCTGAGAAAATTAAGAGTGTCCGCAAAGAAGAGGAAGACTCTCAAAAAATAGACTGATGGCATGAGACAGGGAAAGGAGCAGATCTGTGGGTCACCTATCAACAATCCAACAACTCCTGTCAGCCTAGACTGCGGAGCCACGTAAAAGGAAATCCTTGGCAACTTCAACCTTTCATCCATTTATCAGGATGCTGCAGTTGTGAGGCTTTTTGTTTTCTTTATGTTGAGGCATAATTATACCAAGACCAGAGTTGTTGCACATAAGCAGTAAGTGCTCCAGGACTTTATTTTCTGTAGGAAACATAGTTTCACCTGCATATCCTAGGCCGTTAATAAGTCTGCTTTAAATTCTGATACTCTGGGTTTTTCATATACTTCTCATTCTTCACATGGTCCAGCTTGTTGGATTACTTGCTCAGCATACAGACTCAATTACCCTGGGAAAAGGAAACAACTCTGATGCACACCTCTCATTATTGATAGGTTTCAATGACTGCTTTTTGGTGTATGTACAGGTTTTGTTGAGCACAATTAAGTGTTCTGGAATTCCTACCTATTGCAATGTTATCCATAATTTGTCATGATTTTATAGTCAAATATCGTTGCGTAGTGAATAAAATGCATGTAAACACTCTTCTGATCTTCTCAGCTTTCAGTCAAGTTCTTGTGATATCAGCAGTGATAATCCCTCATTCCATATCCTCCTCTGAACCAGATGGAAATTTTGGCAGTTCCTTGTCGATGTACTGCTTTGGTCATTTTAAATTATCTTCAGCAAGATTATACTTGTGTGTGATATTATTTAATAATGTCTGAATTTTAATCCAATTTGTGCAAAGTCAGATTATTTTTCTTTGGAATAAGCACAAATATTCATTTCTTCCAGTTATGTAGCTGTATTCCAAGTTTCTTGGCATGGACAACAGAGGACCTCCAAGTACTGCATCTGTTGAAATATTTCAACTAGTATTCCATCAATTTCTGGAGCATAGTATTTTTTCATCAAATGCTACCTCCAGAAGTGGTTTGATTTGGCCAATTCTTTTTGGTACAGTGCACTTCTTCTATCTTCCTTTGATGCTTCTTGTGCCATTCAATATTTTGCCCATTGTCTCTTTTAATATTATAGCTTGAAGTATGAGTTTCTTCTTCAGATCCTTCAGCTTAAGAAATTTGGAAAGTGTTTCCTACCATTTTCTAACTCCAAGTCTTTATTTCAGTAGAATCCTTTGTTTTGCCTGCTCAAACCGTTCCTTGCAGTCTTTTGTTCAGTTCTCTTATTTCATCATTTCTTCTAGTCAGCCAGCTCCTCTGCATGCTACAGAAAGCTTCAAAGTCTGCTGTGGCATATGGACACTCACTTTAGTCTTTTCCTCCTTTCCTGTCTTTTTAATAATCTGCTTTATTTATGTATATCTCTGATGGCGTCTCACAACTCCTATCATTGTTTTTCAGGGCCTCAGATCTATTCCTAAGTGGTCTCTGAATTCAGGTGAGATTAATTCAAAGTCATAGTTTGACTCCTGTGGACTTGTTTGCCTTTTCTTCAGCTTTGACTTGAACTTGCAAAGGAGTTCCACAGTTGACTCCTAGCCTTGTTCTGCCTGATGATATTGAGATTCTTCATTGTCTTTTTCCACAGATGCAGTCATTTTGATTCCTGTGTATCCCTTTTAATGAGGTCTCGGTGTAATTTTTTTAAGAAAAAGCTGAATTTGCAACATACAAAATTCTATCAAGTGATCTCTGGCCTTGTTTCTATCACCAAGGCCATGTTTTCCAACCACCAATTCTTCTTCCTTGTTTCTAACTTTTGCATTCCAATTATCAGTTGTTACTAATGAATGTGTGTGTGTGTGTGTGTGTGTGTGTGTGTGTTTTGCCTTTCCACTAATGCATCTGACTTACACATTTGATTTCAGAAAGCAGAAGTTGGGAGAACTCCTCAATTTCTTTATCTTTGGCTTTAGTGCTGGGTATGTGAATTTGAGCAGCAACATTACAGGCCTTCTGTCATGGACAACATTCTACCTTAGGATAGATCTTAAAATGTTCTTTTTGAAAAGATTATGACCTCTGTCTTCATCATTCTTGACATAGTAGAGCATATGATTGATTCAAAATGGCTAATACCAGCCTTTTTAAGCTCCTAATACCTCACATATTGATCTTTATTTGTCTCAATTAATTTTGAAAATTCCAAGTCCCCAGATTCATACTTACACCATCTTTTTCATAAGTATTGCTAGTGCACATAGGCATCAATAAGCAAAAAAAAAGTGAACTTCAATTCACACTTAACAAAAGTTTAAAAAATTAACATTAAGTTAACTAAGAATAAAGCCTAAAATGTCACGAAGAACATATAGGAGAAAATTTGTTGATAGATTGAATGAGGCAAAGAAGGAATTCTTAGATGAGTACAAATTACAAAACAAAAAAAATTTACAAATTCAACTTCACCAAAATTTAAAATGGTTGCTTTTCAAAAGACTACTAAAGTGAAATGACAAGTTACAGAACAGGGAGAAAAGTGTGCAAAATACATATCTGATAAAGATCTGGTATTAAATTTAAGAAAAATATTTAAAACCTCTCACAACTCAATAGTGAGAAAATTAACAACTCACTTTAAAAACCGGGCAAAAGGTCAGAAGAGACTCAACACCAAAGAAAATATATGGTTAGCAAATAAACATTAAAAAGATGCCAACCATCATTAGTCATTAGGAAAATACATCAAAACCACAAAAGATACTACCCTCCATTCTCTAGAAGGATCAAAACTCTTAAAACCAAAATGCCAAGTGGTGTCAAGGATATATAACCCCTTGAACTGGTATACTGCTGAGAGAAACGTGAAAAAGTATGACCACTTTGGAAAACAGTCCGGCAGTTTCCTGAACGTTAAGCATATACTCATTGTGATTCAGCAATTCCACTTCTGGGTAGGATTTTATTGAAATAAAAACTGCACACAAGTATTTTAACGGATTTATTCGGAACTGCCAGTAATGGGCAACAATTAAAAAATGTAACTGATTAACTTATTTTAAAAATACAGTAAACATACACAATGGAATGCTATCCAATAACAAAATGAAGTATTACTAATTGTAGCATACTAAGTTGCATCACACACACACACACCCCTGGCCACAGTGATATGTTCATATCGTAAGCCTCAGCACCTGTGAGTATGACCTTTGAAATAGGGTCTTTGTAGATGAACCCTAAATCCAATGAATATGTCTTTATGAGGAAGTTCTGATGGTGGAGTCCACAGAGGGTTGTGCTGCTAATGCAGAAGCAGCACCTCTCTGGCGGTTCAAATCCATGGCAACTCCGCAGAAGAAAGATAGGCAATCTCCTTCCATACGAGTTAGAGCCTCTGAAAACCCAGTGAATGGTCAGCCATGAGTCAGCAATGAGCGAGAGTGTTTTCACAAGAGAAAGGGAAGGAAGGCTGAGACACACAGACCTACAAACACACTGACATCCAGGGGGAAAGGCCACGTGACAAGGAGGGAAAAGCTGAGTGATGAAAAGCTGGGGAATGCCAGTTACTGCCAGTAATCGCCAGGGGCTAGGAGGAAGCAAGGAAGGGTTGTTCACTAGAGACAGTACGGCTGTGCCTACACTGTGATCCTGGACTTCCGGCCTCAGAACTGTGAAAGAACTGATTCTTGTTGTTTTTAGCCACCCAGCTTGTGGCTGTTTGTAACAGCTGCCTTAGGTAACTGACACATCCAGGAACACAGCTGAATCTCAAATGAATGATGCCAAGTGACAGCAGGGCCTGAAAGATTCCATACTTCACCATTACACTGACGGGATGCTCTGGAAGGGGCAAGACTATGGCTCAGAGATGTCCAGGTTCTGGAGACTAATTACAGAGGGTGCAGGTTAATCACAAAGGAAACTTTTTAGGTGGATGGAATTTTTCTACATCTAGAGTGTGGAAGTGATTTTATTCCAGAGAACTGTAGATTTGAAAAAAGAAGTGTAAAATTGTACCTCAATAAAGTTTACTTTTTAAAAAAAATCTGTGCTTCTGAGGTTCTCTTTTTCTGAGCTGGACAAGGGCTCTTATCAGTGTAATCAGGGATAAGGTTAACAACAAAATAATGATAGTTTCAAATTAAAATGCTATGGATAAAACGTTGTTACTATACATCATCAAGTCGGAACCAACCCATACCTGACCCTCCAGTGGTTTTAAGAAGCAGTAAATTACACAGGAGGAGAAAGAGCATCTTTCTCCTGCAGAGCATCTAGCTGGGAGATTCGAACGCCTTTGGGTTGGCAGCACTATTACTACTAAGCCAATGAGAAGGGAGCACTAGTGGCCTAGTGGCAAGAAGCTGTTTTGCAATCCTGAAGGCACATGGTTCGAATCCAGCAGCTGTTCTGTGGGAAAAGGATAGGCAATCTCCTCCCTCGCAATTAACTGCCTCTGAAAACCTGCCAGAGTCAGCTATGGGTCAGCTCTGACTTGATGGTACAAAACAAGCCAACAAGATGGACTGACACAGTGACTTCAGCAATAGGCTGTAATGTGTCAGAGATGATGAGACGGCACAGGACAGGACAGGGTTCAGGTCGGCCATTCACAGGGTCATGATAAGTCATACTCAACTTGACAGCACTTAACAACAAGCTATCACAGCTCCCTAATGGATAAAACAGAAAACCATACATGTAAAAATACATGAATAAATGTATAAATTGAAGGTTTGATGAGAAACCTCCTTCAAAAAATAAGTATAAAAGGGGAAAAAAGAATTCACTCTGGAGTGGGAAAGCCTAACATGCATTGTACTAATTGGCCATCAATGCCATCGAGATGACCATGAATTCCATTGAGAACAGGACAAATGGAAATCTCGCATACATGGGACACAGTAACAGCATCACTTAGTTTGAGTCCTTCCAGAGGTGCAGAATCAGAATCTAATAATGAAGAGACATCAGCTAAGCCCTTGATGAGGGGCAGTCAAGAGGTCAACAAAATAACTGGCCTGTAATCTTCAAATGTGAAAATACACATTTTTTTTCTGTAAAGAAAACAACAGAACACCTCTAGACTGAATGATGCTAAATAGAATGACAGCTAAATAAATGTGATTCCACGCTGAAAGCTTTTGCAATGGAGGATAGTTCTGGGACAATTGGTGAAACTTAGATGGCGTCTCAAGATTAGATAATAGTAATAGATCACGGTTCATTTCCTGATTTTGCTGACAGTATTTTTGGTAATGTAGGACAATGTTCTTTGTACATAGGAAGTACACAGTGAAATATTTTGGAATGACAGGCCATCAAGCCAGCAATTTATTCCCAAAGAAATCAAAGCAATTTATTCCCAAAGAAATCAAAGAATAAAATTTTTTTAAAAATTTTAACTATACTTCCTTCCGACTTTTGTGCAAATTTATTATTCTTCCAAAGTAAAATAATCATTGTAAAAAGAATCCCCTGCTGAGGATTGAATTATGCTCTACTTTCCCCCAAAATATGTCTTATAAATCCTAACCTCTCTGCCTATGAAGCTTCATCTCATACACTGGGCATGTTGTAAGGAGGGGCCAGTCGTTGGAAAAAGACCTGGAAAGGTGGAAGGCCACTGAAACATAGGAAGACCACCAACAAGATGGGTCGACACAGTGACTGTAATAATGGGCTTGTATATCAGAGACGATGAGAACATGCAGGACAGGGCAGGGTTCAGAACCACTGTTGATAACAGCACCTAACAGCAACAGCATGCCTGTGGGTAGGCAGAATCCCATTTCCAAATGAGTTTTCTTTGCTATATTAATCATGGATAATAAGTGTGGGTTTTATTTTGTGTCAATCTCTTTCTTGGTTTTGCTTTGTATTAGAAGCAGAATAAGAGGGACATTGCAAAGAGTACTAGGGGAAGTGAGGGAGGTAATTGCACAATAATAAATGAATATTTTAAAAAATGAACTGGGAAAGGAGGAAGGATAAAAGGGGAAGGGGGTAATATATGCAACAATGAATGAATGAAAATCTAACTTTTCTGTAAACTTTTGTTAAAATCACAATTTACATTAAAAATTTTATTTAAAAGTAAAAAAGAAGCAAAAAAGTTTACTGAGAGACAGAGAAAGTCTAGACCGGAAATATCCATTGTCACAGAGTGAAAGCCGGTGCTCTGCCAGACCACAAAACAGGATACATTCTGATATCGCTGGATCAGGATCTAAATTACAAAATTTATAACTGGCTGAAAGATCAACAAGAGGATATGGGGGGGGGGGTTTGGCAGCAGTACGCCCCTAACACCTAAGTGGGATCATATAATTGATTAAAGGTACATGTCATTTGGTTTATGGCAGGTCTCAGGACAGCAGACAAATATTATGGCTCTCATTCATGTTTGTTTCTGAAAGTCCACCGTAAAGATTTAGAAAATGTTGTCTCAAGACTTATTTTGCATCCAGTTGTCTGCAATGAAAAAAATAAAAATTCTTTGGGACTAGATTACATATCCTGCACTGGCCAGGCCTTGGAGAAAAAGAATGTCCTTGAGTATACAGCCAGGCCAATCGTCACTGCTGAAGCGACTTCCACTTGCAAAGGCAGTGGTTAAAAATCCGGCATGTAATCCAGACTCATGTCAAGATCTCAAAATTGAGTGAAGGCTCTACCTTTAGACTGCCCTGTTTACACACAAACCAAAGTGCTAAAGAGCAATGATGTCTGTTTCACAACCAAATCATGCCTGATCCAAGCCATGGTATTTTCAATTGCTTCCTGCACATGTGAAATGTGGACATCAGATAAGGATAGTAGAAGACTGATGACTTTGAGCTGTGGTGTTGGAGAAGAGAACTGAAGATTCTAGGGACTGCCAAAGGAACAAACAGATGTCTTAAGAAAGAGCAACCACCCTGGTGCTTGGAGGCAAGGATGGTGAAATTAATATACTTTGGGCATGTTCTTAAGAGGGGCCAGTCCTTGGGAAAGACATTCTGGGAGGAGGGGGAGGGAAGACAAGACATTTTGCTGGAAAAGGTAGAGGGTTTGTGAAAGAGAGGAAGACCCTCAATAGCCTATCAGAGTTTGAAGGACGAAGCAAACAGAGCAAGGTTCAGAGCAGTTGCTTCCAGACTTGCACATTATAGTCGACTCTATGGGACCAAATGACAACATATCCAAGCCAAGGGCCTCTGATTTTAGATTGTCCATTACCCTCCTCATGATAACAGACTTTTATTTTAATTTTTTTTAAATCACAATTGGATTGATGTGCTGTCTTCTGCATGGCCATGTCAACAGTTCCCTTAAGTGACTGGGTTTGGGTTTTTGTTTTTTTTCACATCAAGCCTTGAAGACTCCAACTAACAAGGCACCATCTAATTTCCTCACCAGGCCTTTCAACTGTACCCAGTCTTCAGTGATCCTCTTAGGACAGAGGGGGCTGGAGTCCACTGACAGAATAAGGGTCAACAAGATACTTGAGTAGCCTTCTTAAAAGCAGATTAGTTGCCGCGTCAAAATATCAGCAGTCATTTCAATCAGCTATTCTTTCAATTGTGGAATATAGATTCCTAATAGCATGTTCTGACAAAGCCACAAACCAATCTCTTTTGAGATCTAAAAAGGCTAAACAAGCAAGCAGAGAGAGATGGGATAAGACAGATGCCAAGACGCCTGGAAACCAAGGAAGCAGCAGCTGAGGCAATGGCCTTCACTCAGAGCGAACAGAAAGAGAAGGCCTTCTTGCCTTTAGGAGTGCTAGTGGCTTAGTAGTAAAGGGCTGCACTGCCAAAGGTATAGGGTTCAAATCCACCAGCTGCTTCATGGGAGAAGGATGGGCAATCTCCCTTGTGATTCACTGTCTCTGAAAACCTGCTGAAAGCCAACTCAACCATACATAAAAACAAATGTCAAGAAAATTAATTTTGCTTATTAAAACTATTCACTTGTAGCATTTCTGTTGCAGTAGCTCTAGACAACTAAGATACCGTTACCCCAACTATCTCTCAAAAAAAAATACCCTAGAAAGAGCAAGGATTGCCATTTCATCCCATTCCACAATGACAGATTTTAGTAAAAAACAAATGGCCAAGAGGACAATCTGGAAGCAGGGAACAGGAGGGAGTATCATAGTGTTTAGTATAAAACCAACATGTATGCTGCCCAGCAACAATGCTGTTGTTGTTGTTGTTGTGTACTGTAGAATCAGAACGGACCCACAGTTGACCCTCCAGTGGGTTTTCAGAGGCAGTTAATCACAAGGGAGGAGACTGCCCCTCCTTCTCCTGCAGAGCAGCTGGTGGCCTCACACTACGTGCCTTTGAGATTGCAGCACATCTTAACATTAGGCCACCAGAGTTCCATAAGAGCTCTTTTCCCTAAAGAGGACAAGCTTTACCAAATCTGGAAGCAGGGAATAGGAGGGAGCATCATAGAGCCTTAGTGTAAAACAACCACACATGCTGCCTGGCAACAATAGCTGTTAAATACTAAGCTGATTCTGACACCTCTAAGCTGTCAGTTCTGAGTTTCACTCACCTGATAGCAAAGTTTTATTACGCACACAGAGAATTAACATCTTAAAAGCAAAGTAGCCTTAAAGACAACATTTGTGGTCTGCTTCAATTATACTTCTCTGCTCTATCAACCTATACTAACTAGATGGCTTCATCTGGTTCCCCAACCCCTTTTCTACCATCTACTGTGCATGTCCGCATTCTGTGCAATGAGAATATCTGGTCTCTGATAAGATGAAGACATGAAGCTGTAACTCATATCAAAAGGTCTCTTATCTAAGAAGCCAGGTGACCACTGATGGAGGAGATCAGAATGGTGTGTGGGTATAGACAGTTTCCTTTTATACTGGCTGTGAAGGAGATTTAGAACGCATGCTCTAAAGTCTAGGGTCGCTTGCTCAGGAATTTGGGGGCAGGGGTCCTGTCAGAAAGTGATTGGTCCAGGGTCCAATATGACCTTGCCAGGCTATGGTCAGGCCTTATCAGGACATTATTAGGCCTCCTCAAGGTAAGGTCAGGGTCAGGCCTTGGGCTAAGTATTTGGGGTGGGCGGGAACTGAGATATTCTTTCTCTACCACAAACACTCTCAAATGAAGCCCCAGTACAAGTAACATCCTTCTTTTGTAACATGGCCAAACAAATGAATTCAGTTTTCACAAAAAAAGAAAAAAAACCAAAACCCAAACAGTCCTTTTAAGAGGGGAGGCATCTGAATGTTTCATCTTCAAGTATCTCTCTCTCTCTCTAACCCCCAGTTTTTCAGAGATGAGGCTATCTAATTCAGATCAGAACATTAATACCATATACCCTTGTCTGAGACACCAAGTCCATATTGCTTTGAGCAAAGCTCTTCACTGATGAATGATTAAAACACCCGATAGCACTATACTAATCTGAATGCAATGTAGACCTTTTCTCTACCTTAGGCCTGTGCTGTCCAATGGGGTGGCCACTAGCCACAAAAGGCCACTGACCAGCTGAAATGTGGCTAGCCTGAATTGAGATATACTTTATAAATTATACCTTGTATTTCAAGGGCTAAACTACATCTTGTATTTCAAAGACTTAGTTTAAAAAAAATGGGAGACAGAGAAGGAAAAGATGAAATTTCTCACCAATTTTACCATTGATTTCAAGTTGATACAACATTTTAGATATATTGGGTTAAATAAAATTTATTACTAAAACTAATTTAATCCATTGCTTTTTACTTTGTTAATGCTGAGTACAACTTATAGTGACATGTGAACAACAGATTTGAGATCCTGTGTCCTCCTCTCTATCTTGAAGCCCACTGCTGCAGTCCCTGTGTCTGGCCACCTCCTTAGAAGGGGTCTTCCTCTCTTTCATCGACCCTCCACCTTTCCAAACATGACCATCAGTGGTTCACATTGTATTTCTCCCCAAGATTTTTTGTGAAAATAACATTATCTTATGCCACAGAAACTATCCAAGCATACAGACGGACTCAACCAGAAGACCCTCTTAGCAACAATGAATCTAAGAACTGATCCACAGAAGTCAGTCTGTGTGCTGTGCAGTCCCATCTGCGCAGACTCCCTCCAGCCTGCAGAAAGCCTCTGTATGGAGTACCTGAAATGCCGAGGCACTGCTACGCAGCTGGCTCACGTTTGGCAAGGATCCTCCATGATACTGGGTAAGGCGCAACTGCTGAAGCTTCTGAAACTGGACCTGAAGATGGAAATGGAGGGAAAACCAGCTCAAGACCTTTTACAGGTGACAGGAAAGGTCTGAAAGAAGCATCAAAGTACTTTGTACTAAAACAGTCTAAGAACGAAAGCCCTGGTTTCAATTTCTTTTCTACATTTCAATGATCACAATCTTCAGGTTTCCGGTGCTTTCTGGTTTTTTTGCTAACACTATTTTTTGAAAGAATTGACTTGTATTCCACATACATATCCCACGTCATGATAGAGGGGCAGTCTTGCATAAGGATGTGTAAGCAAATAGGCACAACTTTAACAGAAAGAATCAATTAAAGAAAAACTAAGATACTAACTCTGACTCTAACACATTAACTCTTTTCCTTTCTTCATTTACATTTATGTGTAACGCTTGCATAATCATGATCATAACAAATATAATCCTGCATGCTTACATCGCAAGCCTTTTCTGTTATTACACAACAATTACTTTTTTTTTACACAACAATTTCTAAACAGCTACTAAGTCTTCTAAATTATTTCCTTAGAACACATTGCAAAGACTAATCAATGACTACATCTCTGGCTATGGGCTCTGGATAGCTCTTCATATACAATGCCAAAATGCTTTCCTAATGGGTTTACCAGTTTTTATATGAGAAAAGTTTCACCAAAAAACCTAATATTGAATACTCTCATTAACTGGAGTAAGGAAGGAAGCCAATTTAACAGATATAAAATGGTATCCCACTGTTTTGGCATGCCTCTCTTCTGTAATTCTTTCATCCCTTCATTTTTTAAAACACAATGAACTCAGTGCAACAATGAATGAATGAAAACCCAAAATCTCTGTAAATGTTCATTAAAACTAATAAATTTTTTTTTAAATTAATTTTAAAAAACCCCACAGTGAACTGCCTACATATAAACTCCAAAGCAATCTGACCTAGTTTTTAAGAGTACTTTTCTAAAATAATAAATTGATTTTGTGGTTATATAACCCTTGGCACCTAGAATTCACACAGGGAAGAAGGAAGCTATCGATAGGTGCCCTACGGCGCACTGTTATCCTTTTGTGACTCTGCCTGTCATTGTCTAATAATACTAAAAGAAAAATAATTCCCCCCAAAAAACCCAAAACCAAACCCACCTCTCCCAGACTTGAGCTCCCAACACTGGGCCAAGGGCTGTCCTAGGATACTCTGCACAATTCTCTCCTAACCCTTCCACAATCGTGCATGGGAGCCTGCGTTATTCTGCTTCTACAGCCCTAGTTCATTAGCTCGGCCAAAGCCAGGCAGGAGCCCAAGCCTCAGCTATTTGACTCAGAGCCCACACTCCTATTCCACCATGCTCTTTCCTGTTGTTCCCTGTTCAATAATCACACCACTACAAGCTCAGACACAAACGAGGTTTGGTTGCACAACAGCATTGTTGAGCCTATGAAGCTCTCTGGTTTTGTATTTACCTTTTGTTATTAAAATGTTCAAATACATACGAAACATAGAGTTGTATAATAAAAGCCCATTTACCCATCAGCAACCAGCGTCAACAATTAACAACGTGTGCTAAAAAACAGCTTTAACCTCTTTTGCTATCCCCAGCACTCTGCTCAATGAAATCTCAGGCATCCTATTATTTCATATTTCAATATTCATTTCCTTAAGATAAGGACTTGTATTTGTTTGGAAACCTTAAAGGTATTACAAATCTTTTTGCTACTTTAATTTTCCTAAGCCAACAGTGTTTAACTTCTCAAGCATAAGTAGTCGGGATACAGTTATAAGCTATTAATCAAAACCTAGATCTGAAAGTCAAATAAGGGAAGGAACTTTTCCATTCATGAGAGGAATAATTTCTCTTCATTTTAATCTTTAATATTTTAAATTGCAGAAGCACTTGATTCTTTATTCTTTAAGCTCTCTAGACAAAAACAATGGTCATGTTGATGGAAAGTCTTCTATTCATACTCTTATGGTGTCGGTGTTATTGTTGCTGTTGATTACCTTTGAGTCGAGCACGACTCATAGTGACCCTATGGACAAAAGGCCTGAAGTCCCTCTATAACTAACGATATTTATCAAAGTTCATAGAGTTTCTGGAGGCATGCTGTTTAGGAAGTGGATGGTGTCATTACTGCTGATATTCTCAGTGACTTCTCAGACCCTTAGGTTATGTTTCTTTTCTCCTCTTCTGAACTTTAGAATGACTGGCTAGACAGAACTCTGACAGACTGTCTTTAATACCTTCAAGTTTACAGGTGATGAAAACGAGCACCAAAGACTAACCAAAAGGAGAGGTCACAAACTGGCCGTACACAGGTCACAGCTAAGCTGGAATATTATGTCCGACACTCAGGATGTTGGCTTGCTCAGTTTTATATTCTAGTTTTAAGATTGAGAGAGTCCACATAAGTCTAAACCTCCAGCTTCTCTTAATTAAAATAGGCAACACTGAATCCTTTTTTTTGTTTGTTTGTGTTTTGCGGTTTTTTATGGCAAAATGGACAGAGCTAAGAAGTGGCTACTTAAACAGGCTCTCCTGTTTGCCCAAGTTCTTACTGTACCCTATTACTCCCCAAATACTATCCAGAACTACACTCAAAACTCATCAGCATCCAGTCAGAGCTAACTCATAGCTGGCCCTCAAAGGGTTTTCGGAAGCTATAAACCCCACAGGAGGAGACTGCCCAGCATTCTTCTGAAGAGCTGCGGGTGCAAAAGAGGCACTGCCTTTGGATGCGCAGTGCAACTCCCCATGGGCCACCCTCCAGAGTTCCCAGAACCAGCTGCCAGCTGTCATCTCACTCCTGGTCCTCTTCCTTCATTTGCTCTCCATTCCTGACCCTGTAATTTGAGTTGGAAACCTGTGACATACGGCCATATATACTTTAGAGGAATATTTCAAAGCAGAGAGTACCAGAGAAATATCTGTGGTTCATCGACTATGCAAAGGCATTTGACTGTGTGGATCACAACAAATGGGCTGACTCTGAGGAGAATGGAAATCCCAGACATATGATTGTGCTTATGCTTAACATATACTTGGACCAGGAGGCAGCTGTCAGAACAGAGCAAGGAAACTGTGTGGTTCAAAATCAGGTATGATGTACAGGGACAGGCCAGGGATGTGACTTATCTCCATATCTTTTCAATCTATATGCAGAACAGATCATCGGGAGGCTGGGCTCTATGAGGAGGAGGGTGTCATCAGGATTGGAGGAAGACTCATCAACAGCTTGTGTTATGCAGATGACACAAGCCGGCTTGCTGAAACTAAGGAGGACCTGAAGCACCTGCTGCAGAAGATCAAGGATTGAGGCTCAACACCAAGAAAACAAAGGTTCTCACCAATGAGCCAATTAGCAGAATCATAATAAATGGAAAAGAGATTGAGATTGTTAACAGCTTCAGTTTGATTGGCTTCACAATCAACACTCTTGGTACCAGTAGCCAGGAAATCAGGAGCCTAATTGCATTGTGAAAGTCGGCTGTCAGGAACCTCTCCAGAGTACTGAAGAACAAAGATGTCAGCCTGGAGGTTAAGGTGCGCCTGATCCAGGCTAAGGCCTTCTTAATTACCTGCTATGCGTCAGAAAGCTGGACAATGACTAGGGATGATAGAAAGAGAATCGATGTCTTTGACCTGTGGTGCTGGAGAAGAGTACTGAACATACCGTGGACCACCAGGAGCACAAACAGCTCCGTTCTGGAGAGGGTGAAGCCAGGCTGCTCCTTGGAAGCAAGGATTCTGAGGCTTTACCTGACATACTTTGGGCACATTACAAGGAGGGACCAGTCCTTGGAGAAGGACATCATGCTTGGAAGGGTAGAGGGACAGCACAAGAGAGGAGGACCCTCAATGAGATGGATTGATTCAGTGACTAGGATAATGGGAGTAGGTGTGTCAGAGACAACAATGTTGGCACAGGATAGAGCAGGTCTCAGGGCTATTGTACACAGGGCTGCTACGGAGTCACAAGCAACTCAATGGCACTTAACAACAAACAACAACACTAAATAGGGAGTTCTGGTGGCCAAGTGGCAGGAAGCTGAGATGCAATCCCAAGGCATGCAGTCTGAGGCCACCAGCTACTCCATGGGAGACTGATGGGCAATCTACTCCTGTGACATTAACTGCTTCTGAAAATCTGTCAGAGGGTCAACTATAGGTCGGTTATGATTTAACATCACACACCACGACCACCACCACACTAAATAAGATCCAAGTCCATCTAATTTCTTAAAAAAAAAAATAAGCCCTCTCAAGATTCAATATATCTTCAATCAAAATCTCAGCAGACTTTTAAAATTTTTAAAATAAAAATTGGCAAACTAAATCTACTGCCCCTGAGTCAATTCCAATTCATACCTACCCTCCAGTAGGTTTCTAAGACTGTAAATCTTTATAGGAGGAAATTGTCCATCCTTCTCCTATGGAGCACGCGTGCGTGCGTGTGTGTGTGTGTGTGTGTGTGTGTGTGTGTGTGTGTGTGTATTCAGACTGCTGACCTTCAGGTTAGTAGTCTTTGTGCACTTTGCCACCAGGGATGCTTTAAAAATTGACAAGATAGTCATAAGATTCATAGCTATGGGCAAAAGTCCCGGAATAGTCAAAGACATTTTAAAAAGGAGCAGAGTTGGAGGATTTATGGTAACCTGATTTTGAGATTTCCTATAAAGCTGTAGTAATCAAGACAGGGTCTCCAGTATGGAGCCTCCAATAAGTAAAAGTTGGATTCTGGAAGGTAGGTTGTTTTGTTTGACAGTCAGGTGTAAACTATTTGGTCCTTTTTTTATTTAGTTAACAATCAGGTGAGGGCTAAGGGCCCAGTAGGCAAACCTTTGTATTTAAATGTTGGTTGGGTCCTGCTTAAAAGGCTACAGTTTAAAGCCTCCTCTGTGAAGCAGATGGATTCAGGAAGGTAGGTTGTTTTAATTGATAATTGAGTGTTGGGAGTGATTGGATAATATCCATATATATAAATGGAAGACCCATTAACCCTACTATTATTCAAATATATGTTCCTACCTCTAGAGCCAAAGAGAAAAAATTTGAGAATATTTATCAAATCTTGCAGTCCAAAATTGACAGAACATGGAAAACTGGTGACTGGAATGAAAAGTGGAAAACAGCAATGAAGGGATAGTAATTGGAAAATATGGGCTTGGTGATAAAAATAAGGATGGAAATAGAAAGGCCAAATTTTGTATTGACAATGATTTATTCATTGCAAACACCTTTTTTAAAAAACAATGATTTTACACATGGATCTCACTTGATGAACTGCATAGGAGTCAGACTGACTACCTTTATGGAAGAAAATCCTTGGAGAAGCTCAATATCAGCAGTCAAAACTAGGCCAGGGGCAGACTGTGGTTCAGATGATCAATTACTCATTCAAATTGATGCTGAAGAAAATTAAAATAAGTCCACAGGCACCATGATATGATCTTCAATCTATTCCATCTGAATTTCAAGATGATCTTAGGAATAGGTTTGAGGAACTGAACACCAATGATCGAAGACCAGATGAGTTTGGGGATGATATCAAGGCTATCATTCATGAAGAAAGCAAAAGGTCATTACAAAAACAGAGGAAAAAGAAAAAAACAAAATGGATGTCAAAAGAAATTCTAAATATTGCACTGGAGCCTTGAGAAGCCAAAACAAAGAGGAAACATGCAGAAGTAAAAGAGCTGAGCAGATTTCAAAGCGCAGCTCGAGAGGACAAAGAAAAGTATTATAAGGGAACTCTGGTGGTCTAGTGGCTAGAAGCTGCACTGCAATCCCAGAGGTGCATGGTTCAAATCCACTAGATGCTCTGCTGGAGAAGGAGGGACAATCTCCTCCTGTACCAGTCAGATCTGATTTGATGGTACACACACACACACACACACACACAATAATAAAATAATTTTTTAGAAAAGTATTTTAATGTAATATACAGAGAGCTGGAATTGGAGAATAAAATGGAAGAACTTGCTCTGAATTTATCAAGCTGAGAAAACTGAAAAACAAATTTAAACCTCGAGTTATAATACTGTAAGATGCATGGGCAATAAAAAAGCATCAAAAGAAGATGGAGGCAATACACAGAGTCACTGTACCAAAAGAACTGACTCTGAAAAACTTCAGGAAATACAGTATGAACAGGAGCCAATGGTAATAAAGAAGGAAGTGGAAGCTGCATTGAAGGCATTGGCAAAAATAAGACCCCAGGAATCAATGGGATACCAATTGACTTGGATGCACTCACCAGTCTATGCCAAGAAATTTAGAGGACAGCTGTCTGGGCAATGGATTGGAAGAGGTCAATATTTGTTCCAATTCCCAAGAACAGTGATGCAACAGAATATGGAAACTATTGAACAATATCATTAATATCACATGCAAGCAAAACACTGCTGAAGATCATTTAAAATGGCTAGAATAGTACATAGGGAACTGCAAGAAGTTCAAGCAGGATTTAGAAGAGGTTGTGGCAACAGGAATATCACTGCTGCAGTCAGATGGATCCTGGATGAAAGTAAAGAATACTAGAAAAATGTCTATTTGTGCTTTATAGACTATGCAAAGCCATTTGACTGTGTGGATCATTACAAGTTGGCTTACACTGAGAAAAATGGGAATCCCAGAGCACTTAATTGTGCTCATGTGAAACATATACCTGGACCAGGTGGCTGTTGAGCAAACAGAGAAGGGAAACACTTCATGGTTTAAAATTAAGAAAGGAGTGTGTCAGGGTTGTATTCTCTCTCCATACTTATTCAATCTGTATGCTGAGCAAATTATTTGAGAAGCTGGACTCTATGAAGAAAAAAGTGGCATCAAGATCAGAAGGAGACTCATCAATAGCTTGTTTTATGCAGATTACACAACCTTGCTTACTCAAAGTGAGGAGAACTTGAAGCACCTGTTGCAGAAGATCAAGGACTACAGCCTTCACTATGGACTGCATCTCAAGGTCAAGAAAACAAATATTTTTACCATGGGACGAACAGGCAACATCATAATGGATGGAGAAGAGACTGAAACTGTCAACGGCTTCATCTTACTTGGATCCGCAATTAACACCCTTGGTACCAACAGTCAGGAAATAAGGAGATGCATTGCACTGGGAAGTCTACAGTTTGGGATCTCTCCAAATTACTGAGGAGTAATGTGGTCAGTTTGAGGACAAAGGCGCTTCTGATTCAGGCCATGGTCTTCTTGATTGCTTGCTATGCATGTTGAGAGCCGGACAATGAATTAAGAAGAATTGATGTTTTTGAGCTGTGATGTTGGGGAAGAGCACTGAACATCCCGTGGATGGTCGAAAGAAAAACAAATAGTCTTAGAGAGCGTGCAGCCAGAGTGCTCTTTGGGGGCAAGAATGATAAGGCTTCATCTCACATACTTTGGACATGTTGCTAGGAGGGGCTATTCCTTGGGGAGGGACATCATGCTGGGAAGGGTGGAGGGTCGGTGAAGGAGAAGAAGATCCTTGACCTGGTGGACTGACACAGTGACTGCTGCAATGGGCTCTGCTGTGTCAGGAGGTTATGAAGGTGTACAGAACAGAACAGAGTTCAGGTCTGTTGTTCATAGGGTCGCTATGAGTTGTACTTGACTTGACAGCACTGAATAACAACAATCAAGACAGTAACTGAAGAAAGAGGCAATATAGATCAACGGATAAAAGAAAGAGTCTAAAAATAAGTGCACACATACATGATCACTTCATATTTGACAAAGGTGCCACAGCAATTCAGTAGAGAAAAAAAGTCTTGTCAACAAATGCTTCCAGTATAACTGGTTAGCCATACGGCAATAAAAAGTGATGGAGTGTACATTCAGTGGTGACAGCGAGATGCCAGCCCCATTTCTGCCAAGCCATTCCTTCAGAATAAGAACTATATGAGATACCTCAGCGGGTCACTGAGAAGTCACTGAGAGGGAGACAAAGCATGTGAAAGGTTTTCCTCAGCGTCTGGTGAAGGGACAGTCCTCAATATTTAGCTCCAAACTAATTTTTCTTCTTTCCCTACTCTTTTGTCAAAGGCCTCACTATGCCATGACATATCTATTATTTTTTTGAACATAAAAATGGTGGTTTTACACAAATATTCAGGCCAAATGAATGTTCCAGCCTGAAGTGATGCATGTATCCTGTGGTTTTTCAACACCACAAGTGGCCCTTGTAGCTAAACTTTGGGAACAAGCTCGCAGCCTGTCCCCATTTCCTCCTCAATGCTTTGTAATCTTTCATCCAATATCCTAAGACTTCAGCTGCTTTCACCATGGTTACCGATGACCTCCATCCACATGACTAACCCACAGGCCATGATCTTTAGCTAGACCAAATCGGCAATGTCAGGTTCAGCTGGTTTGTATTCCCCTTTCTTTGTAACTTTGGCTTTTCTCCTCTCTGGCTATTGAACAGTCTTTGTTGGCTTCTTTTCCTCTGAAAAAATATTCAACCTCCATTGTCTCTGAGTTGGAATGAACTCATTGCTGACCCACCAGAGGGGTTTCAGAGACTATAAATCAAGACTGCCCATCTTATTTCCTTAGAGCAGCTGATGGATTTGAACTGCCTGCATTTGGGTTGGCAGCAAAACTCCTTATTAGGCCATCTCTTCTTTAAATGGTAGAGCAGTTTGGGCTTATTCTAGGCCCATTTCCCATTTCACTCTATTGTTGATGTTGTCACGTGCCATTGAGTCAGAGCTGATTCACAGGTGACCCTCCAGTGGACTTTCAGAAGCTGTAAATCACATCAGAGGGACATGCCCATCCTTCCCAATGGACAAGCTAAATCACATGCGTTTGGGTTGGCAGCCATCAAGCTCCCTTTTAGTCCCCCATTAGGGACTACTCACTACTTCGCTCTAAGCAGTTTCTGCTATTGCCTGAATCACTGATGCCAGGTGATCTCATTTCTCAAGGAAGCCAGAGTCCAAATTTTAATGTTAAATTCCAATATTCATTGCTGGCCTTCATCTTTTCCAAATACATTCTGGGTCCAAAGAAAACAGATCAGAAGCCCAAAGACAGACTGTAGGCCACCATTTTGCAGCAGCTAGTCTAAAATTCTTCCTAGGTAGCTGAATCTCGCCTCATGGCTCTACACCAGGGATTCCCAGAGTTACAGTATGAGCCTAGCCTTCCCTCTTGAGTGACAGGTTCACATAAAACAACTCCTATTGGACCATCTTTACATAAGGGCCTCTCACAGGCACCTGAAACTCAGCATATCCTGACTGCCAGACTGCTTCTTCCCCAGTGCTCCTGGGCTTGATGCAGGGTACTCTTGGAATGGCTTCAGTCCAAAAGCTAGAGATCATCTTTCCTTTCCCCGCATTCCTCTCATCCACTGACAAATATGGTCCTTTACTGTCTCTAAGGATCCATGTGTTCACCTCTGTGCTACCACCCTAGCTGGTGCCATCATCACCTCTCCAAGACGATCAGTCAGCCTCAGAACTCTCTCCACAGTTTCTCCTCTATTCTGTCTAACACTCTGGAGCATGGAGGATCTTTTTAAAAATGTGAATCTCCCCTGGCTCAATCATACATTGACTTTCCACTGTCCGTGGTATCAAATCCCAAACCCCTGTGAACCTCTCCAGCTTCATCTCAAATCACCTTTCTTGGGCCTTTACTAATCCACTGTTATTGTGCCTGGAATATTTTCCTCCTCCAACATACATACACCATCAAATACCTTCCCTGGTCTCCTAAATCCTTTAGGCCCCCAGAAGTGACAACACCCAATCACAGACCTTTGTGGAGTCATCTATTCACCCTTTTTGTGACAGTCATCAAAACACAGGCTACTTATTAAATAACTGTCTTCCCCAGTGAATCCTAAGCAAACTGTGCCTGGTTTGCTCACTACTATCTCCCTAACGTCCATCACAACTCTGGCCAATACTAGGGACTCAAAAGATAATTGGTGCCTCACACACATCATTAGCCATATAGTAAAGGCTCAGATACTGCCAGTGAATACAGACTCTTTTCTAGAATACTTGCCTCCACTTTTCCCCCTCTCCTTACCATCCCAGGCACCACCACTGAATGAATCCTCCTCAACAACTCAACTCATTCCTGTCGAGTCGGAATAGCTGAAGCCTCTAGGGAATTTTCAGAGAGTTTAAATCACACAGGAGGAGACTATCCATCCTTCTCCTGAGCAGCAGCTGGTGGATTTGAACCGCCTGCCTTTGGGTTGGCAGTGCAACTCCTTACTGACTAGGCCACCAGGACTCCCTTAATCCACCTAACATTTCCTTTTCACAGGTTTCTCACTGCTTCTTGATAAGGCTGAACTCACAACGTTAGAATGAAGAAAACCTGTAACTTAACTACATCTACTACACACACAATATTTAACTCCAAATCTGAATAAATGATTTGATTACTTCAGAAGTGCTTAAGCCCAATGCAGGAAACAAGGGGAATGACTGCAAGGTTCACTCAGTGATGTGTATTCCATCAGTAGCAACGTTCATCATGAGCTGACAATGGGAAGTTGGATCCCTCAAAGTTCACAGACATACTACTGGGAATCTAAGAATTCTCTATGTGTAAAGTTTTAATTCTGTGGTTTCATTATGGCAATAATCCTGCTTATAAATAAGTAAATATTGCTAGGCTAATTCACTGTTATTATTTGTGTTTATGAACAAAATTGGGCCAAGTAATACTACTTTATTTGCAACTGGCTAAACATCTAACATCTCAATGATGCCCTAAGTGAAATGCAAAAGACGTCATCACTTTTAGTAATGAGAACAAGAGAAAAGTGGTTGAATTCTGTTTTCATATGGGCCAAAGTTGATTATTCTTGCTAAACTCAAGAAAACCTGACTGCATGTAGTAGGCAATTAGTACAACATTCACATTCAGTTCAGCACCATAGCATCTGTTACATTTAAGTTAATTTATTGCATTTGTCATTTTGCTTATGTTTATTTTGTGCATGTGTTTTGGTTTATAATTGTATCACAGCTATAAGTAAAGAACACTATGTGGCTTAACAAGTTTCTGTTTGGGCCTATTTGGGTAACATCAACTGATTTGAGTGAACATTGAGGATCTGTGAAAATGTGTCTTTAAAAGAGTCTGCATTTCTCATACCCTCACTTGTCAAGATGCTTTAGAGATCTGTAGTGGGAGACAACTGTAAGTAAAAAGATATGTATGCATCAGTAGGGAGCTCTATTTGTTTTTGCTCAAACATTCTTCTAGGTGATGGATTCAGATTGCATACCTTTATATCCTCAAAGCGATTTTAAAAAAAAATTATATATATATAGTCACCAGGGAACAAGTTGGTATGTGCCATCTCGTTCATAAAAACCCTTTTAACAAGAGATCTCAACTCTATCCTATTCTGTACCATCCCCCTCATCTCTGACAATATATTTTGCTAATAAGCTTAGTTCTTTGAAAACTTATAATCTATAATATGGTATAAATTCCTAACTAGTCATTGCTAAGCCATTACATCTCACACTAGGATTATGCTGGATAAATACCTTATTTTCTTTGCATTTTAGTTTATGGAAGAGTTTATTTTTAGTTCACGTGTATTTTTTTTTTTAAGTAGTACTCTGAAAAGTAGTACCCATGGTGGACAGTGTTTGGTAGAACTCCCCGATTAAAACAAGCTTGGAAGCAGGAGTGGCATCCACTTCTGAAACAGCTTGCTTCCAGAAACCCTATGAATTTGGAGAAACAATGTAAGTTATACAAGTGTTCAGGTCTTTTGTTCATAGGGTTGCTATGAGTCTCCTATGACTCAATGGCAATTAACAACAATAATATAGGGAGCTCTAATTGTTTTTGGTCAAAATTCTTTTTTTTTCTTTTTTTTATTATTAATTTTAATGACAATTTACAGAGATTTAGGATTTCCATTCATACATTGTTGCACTTTTTGGTGAAACATTCTTCTAGGTTGTATATTCCTGGTCTGTCTACTTGCTGTACAGAGGTAACTCATGCTGTGAAGCTGAACACTGTGATATGATGTGTCAGATGCGATAATGGTTACCCATGGTGTGGACAGTGTTTGGTAGAACTCCCCGATTAAAACAAGTTTGGAAGCAGGAGTGGCATCCACTTCCAAAATAGCTTGCCTCCGGAAACTCTATGAACCTGGAGAAAGGATGAAAGCTATACAAGTGTCCAGGTCTCTTGTGCATAGGGTATCTATGAGTCACCCAGGACTCAATGGCACTTAACAACAACAATAGGGGCTCTGGTGGCTTAGTGGGAAGGAGGTGCACTGCCATCATAAAGGTATGAGTTCAAATCCACCAGTTGCTCCTCAGGAGAAAGAGAGGCAATCTCCTCCAGTGCAATTTACTGCCTCTGGAAATCTGCTGGAGGATCAGTTATGGGTCAGTTCTGACTCAACGGTATGTAACAACAATGTACATATATACAATGTTCATACATTATGTATATAAACAACATATAACATAGGCCCCAGAAAAAATCTTCAGCTTTCACTCATTCTCTTCATGGCGTTCTGAGCTTGTCACCTCCAAATCTAAGCACCATCACAAATATGACTCTTGGCAGGAAATAAATCAGTGGAGATGGTGAGACCAGAAGAAAAAAAATCCTGAAACATTAATCTTTCTTTATAGATCCTTTCCCCTCAGTTTTGATAGAAATATCTCACTTTTTCCAGAACTTCACCAAAATGAAGCACCATCATAAATGAGGCAAACGACAAGTTGCAGCTAAGCCCAGGATGGGGGCCTGTGAAGGGAGGGGTGTGGATCCCGACAAACTAAGAAGTTGGCAATGCTTTTGAGGGGCAACACCCCACAGCTCCAACTGATGGCCTCTTAGGGGAATTCAAGACTGTGTTACCAGGTCTCCCAACTTTAAGTAAACAAACAAATAAGGAACTTGAGGTTTTATGTGGAGCTCTCTTAATTTAAAAGTACTGGCAATAGATTAAAAAAAAAAAATCCAAGTAGTGTGCTGGAAAACAAGAATGTTTGCAGCTAAGAGAGGCCGGACCATCAATCTGCAGCTTTGCTCCTTGCTCTCTTTCAAGCTACTGCACAACCCACTCCTTCCCGCCCCCAGAATTTTCAGTTTCCCCCATCCTCCTGATGGTCCTTCAAGGTCAGCCTGCAGGATCTTCAAGGCCTGCCCCGGTCTTGCTGACCCCCCCTTCTCTGTAATCCTGTTGGTGACTCCATCCTCCACAGCTTCACTTAACTGTTACTCAACCTCGCCCGGTGTTTGTCTCTTCCAGCTCGTTTTATTACTCATTCCTCCAGGACCCTCGGCAGTCACTGCCTCGCCTCAGTTCTCACTGAATACCCAGGGTGAAAAAAGTAGGTTGGACCGAATAAAAAGCACCTCAAGGAGTGAAAGTGGGAAAGCCACACGGAATCACATCATGATACCAAGACCTCAAACCACCCAGGGAACAGCCCTGCATGGACCTGCGCGCGGAGCTGTCCCGATGGGGAGGGCGGGCCCCTCGGCTCCTGCGGCCTCCGCCGCCCAGGCCAGAAAAGCTCGCTAGTGGACGTTCCGGGCAACGAGACGCGGCGCTGCCCCAGGCGAAGCGCGGCTGCTTGGCTTCGGAGCTGTTTGTGATTTCCCCCCGGGGCTCCCGGTCAACCTCCCCGTGGGCCTCCTTCACCCCGCCGCCTGCCAGCCGGGCTCTGCCCCTTGCCCAATCTCCCCGCACACCCGAACCTGAGACCCTCCCACCTCCGCCGCGATTGCAAACAGCAAGCAGGCGTCAGAAGGCGGCGGAGCGCCGAGGCCTCAGACGCCCCGGCCCGCTCTCAGGCTCCGGCTCCCGGGCGCGGCCCCGGCCCGGCCTCGCCATCGCCTCGGCCCCGCGACCTCTCACCCGCCGAGCGGGTCCCGCCCGTGACCGCCCCCGCCCGAGCCGGCCCAGGCCCTCACCCGCGACAGGGTGAGGTCAGTCATGAGCTGCTCGAAGACCCGAGTCTCCTCGGCCTGCCGCTGCGTGTGCAGCGCGATCTTCTCACTGAACTTCCGCGGGTTGGCGCTGCCCGAGCCCGGCGAGGCGG
>NW_006399791.1:6448168-6451478 GCF_000299155.1 Elephantulus edwardii | reverse complement strand
GGGCCTCCCCGCCTCCCGGGTCTCCCCGCCGTGCGGCCTGGCCTTCGCCGCCCCGGTCCGGCCTCCCCGCCTCTTGGATCTCCCCGCCGTCCGGCCCGGTCTCCTGCCGTCCTGGCGCGGCCTCTCGGGTCCCCCCCAGGTCGGGGCCAGCCGCCCGACTCGGCCTCTCCTCCTCCCCGGCGCAGTGCTCTGGCCCCGCCGGCCTGCTCTCACTGATGGAGGGTTTTCCTCGGCTCCCTCGAGCCTGACCTAGGATCCCTGCTGCAGGCAAGGAGACACGTGAGCAAAACAAAACGGATCTGATGTGTGGGAGAAACTGGGCTTCTGTTTTACTGAAACTAAAATTTAATGATAGAATTTTGTATTGGCATTAGGCTTTCAGAAAAGTGTTTGCCCATAGCCCCCCACCCCATTGCAATGATTAGCTTCAGGAGGTGTGAATTGAGCGACCCAGCCTTGAGTTCTAGCAGCCTAGTTGTAAGAAGCTGCTTTGTAATCACAGAGACTTGCCGTTTGAAACCACCAGCAGCTTTGCGGGAGAAGGATGTGACAGTCTCCTCCCATGTTGATTTACTGCCTCTGAAAAACCACTGTCGGGTCAGCTATGGGTCTGTTCACAACAACCTTGAGCAGGTCTGTCTGTCTGGTCCCCAACATCTATCACCACTACAACCCCAAGCACACCTGCTCGAGGGGCCTTTCCTCAGTCAATTTGTTTCCCTGACGAACAGTAACAGTCTGGAACTTAATTTTAAAACAAAAACAAAACCCAACAAAAAACTGCCGCCTGGCCACCCTCTCGCCCTGGCACAGCCTCTTCACACCCCAGCTCCCGCCAGTCCAGGTCTCCCCCTGGCCTCCCCAAACTCCAGCTTCAACCAGGCGCAAGCCCACCTTTCACAAGCAGCCCCATCAGCTTCAACCATTTTCCCTTGCTGTCCAGAAGCAAATCTCTGTTGATGTTCACAAAGTGCCTTGGACAGCTCCAAGTGTGTGTGTTCGGTAAATTATTGTGTGTTTTCAAGTTGGAACCACCTCATAGCTGATCCTCCAGCAGATTTCCTGTGAAGGAGCTGGTGAACTTGACCCATGTATTTTTGGGTTTGCAGTGCAAGTACTTAGCACTAAGCCACCAGAGCTCCCTGGTTTGCAAGGATAGTGAAATTCCGTCTCACATACTGTGGGTGTATTGCCAGGAGGGGCCAGTCCTTGAAGAAATGCATCATGCTTGGAATAATGGAAGGTCAGAGCAACTGTCAACGAGATGGATTGACACAGTGACTGTAACAGTGGGAGGTGGTGAGGCTGGCTCAAGATACATCAAGGTCCACGCCAACACACGTCAGGTTGGCAGTGTAGCTCCTTACCACTAGGCCACCTGAGCATTATGACACGTAGTCAGTTGGAGGGGGCATAACAACAACAAAGAGACAGTTGGAATTGACTCATACCTGACCCACTTGTGTGTTTTCAGAGCTTATAAATTGTGTGGGAGAAGATTGCCCATCTTTCTCTCTTAGAGCAGTCTTTGAAGTGGCAGAGTAGCGCCTTACCCACTAGGCCAGCATAGCTGCCTTCAAGATATACATAATATAACATGGTGATATACTGACTAGAAGAGATCTGTATTTGTTCCCATTCCAAAGAAAGGTGATCCGACAGAGTGCGGGAATTATTAAACAATATCATTAATATCACATGCAAGTAAAATTCTGCTGAAGATTATCCAAAAACAACTGGAACAGCACACCAGTAGAACTACCAGAAGTGTAGGCTGGGTTTAGAAGGGGTCGTGGTACGAGGGATATTGTGGTTAATGTTAGATGGATCTTGGCTGAAAGCAGGGAGTACCAGAGGAATGTCTGTGTTCTTTGGTTATGCAAAGGCATTTGACTGTGTGGATCACAATAAACTGTAGCTAACTCTGAGAAGAATGGGAATCCCAGAACATTTGATCATGATAATGTGAAACCTTCAGAACAGAGCAAGGAAACACTGCATGGTTCAAAATTGGGAAGGGCGTTCACCAGGGATGTGTCCTATCTCCATACCTTTTCAATCTTTATGAAGAACAGATTATCGGGGAGGTTGGGCTCTCAGAGGAGAAATGTGGCATTAGGAATGGAGAAAAACTCATCAACAGTCTGCATTATGCAGATGACATAACCTTGCTTGCTGAAACAGGAGGACCTGAAGCACTTGCTGTGGAAGGTCAGGGATTGCAGCTGTTAGTATGGCTTGAGGCTCAATATCAAGGAAACAAAGATTTTCACCACTGGGCCAATTGGCAATATCATGATGGATGGTGAAGAAATTGAGATTGTTCATAGCTTTAGTTTGCTTGGCTCCATAATCAACACTCTTGGCACCAGCAGCCAGGAAATTAAAACACAGGTTGCGATGGAAAAGTCTGTAATTAGAGATCTCTCTAAAGTAAAGAGCAACAACATCAGTGAGGAGACTGAGGTGCACCTGATACAGGCCATGGTCTTGCAATCACTTGCTATGCATCAGATAGCCGGACAATGACTAGGGATGACAGAAGGAGAATTGATGCCTTCGAGCTGTGCTGTTGGAGAAGAGTATTGAATATACCACGGACTGCTAAGAGAATGCACAGGTTTGTCCTGGACAGGGTGAAGCCAGGATGCTCCTTGGAGGCAAGGATTCTGACGCTTCGTCTGACATACTTTAGACATGTTGCAAAGAGGGATCAGTCCTTGGAGAAGGAGGTCATGCTTGGGAGGGTTGAGGGACAGTGCAAGAGAGGAAGATTCTTGATGAGATGGATTGATTCAGTGACTGTGGTAATCAGGGTAAGTTTGTCGGAGACAGTGAGATTGACACAGGATAGGGCAGGGTTTAAGGCTGTTGTACATAGGGTCCCTATGCGTCACAGGCAACTCAACAGCACATAACAACAACAACATGGTATACTATGCAATCTAATATAATAACTAATACAGCTCTGGTGGCCTAAATGGTAAGGAATGGCACTGCCAACCTGAAGGCATGAAGTTCAGATCTACCAGCTGCTCCACAGGAAAATGATAGGCAGTCTCTTTTCATGCCATTTACAGCCCCTGAAGACTGAATAGCGGATCAGTTGAGTCACTTCCAACTTGATGGCACATAGCAACAATAGCAATTGTATAATAATTATATCCAGAGAGCGAAGACTGCAGCCTTCAATATGAATTGCATCACAACATCAAGAAAACAAAAATTCTCATCACTGGACCAATAGGCAACATCATGATGTTGTTGTTATGTGCCGTCGAGTCACTTACGACTCATAGCGACCCTATGT
>NW_006399791.1:6444096-6446163 GCF_000299155.1 Elephantulus edwardii | reverse complement strand
AGAGAAGAAGACCCTCAACCAGGTAGATTGACACAGTGCTGCAAAGAGCTCGAGTGTGTCAGGGATTGTGAAGATGGCACAGGATAGGACAGGGTTCAGATATATTGTTCATAGGGTCACTATGAGTCATACTATACACCTAACAACAATTACAATTCAATGTAATATATGTTGTTGTTGGGTCAGAACCGATTTATAACAAACCGTTTGGTGGATTTTCAAAGGCAGTAAATTGCACAAGAAGAGATTGGCCATCCTTCTTACATAGAGCAACTGGTGGATTCAAGCTGTATTGTCTTTGAGATTGCAGCTCAGCTTCTTACCACTAGGCCATCAGATCTCTCTATAGCATAGTATAGTATTGTATTACTATTACTGTTACTAATGTTGTTAAGTATTACAGAGTCAGAACTAACCCAAAGCTGATCCTCTGTCAGGTTTTCAGAGGCAATTAATCACACGGGAAGAGGTTGCCCATCCTTCTCCCATGGTGGCCTCAAACCACGTGCCTTTGGGATTGCAGTGCAGCTTCTTGCCAGTAGGCCACCAGAGGAGAAGAGAGGCGAGGCGAGGGGAGGGGAGGGGAGACGATGTTGTTGTTGTTACATGCTGTGGAGTGGCTTGCGACTCATAGAGACCCTATGTACAACAAGCCCTAAACCCTGCTCTATCCTGAGCCAACCTTATTGTCTCTGACACACATACCCCCCACCACCGCAATGACTGAATGAATCCATCTCATCTAGGATCTTCCGACTGGTCCTTCCTTGCAGTATGCCCAAAGTATGTCAGATGGAGCTTTAGAATCCTTGCCTCCAAGGAGCAGCCTGATTTCACCCTCACCAAGACAAATCGGTTTGTTCTTCTAGCAGTCCATGGTATATTCAATACTATTCTCCAGCACCACAGCTCAAAGGCATCAATTCTTCTCTAGCACCTCTAGTCGTTGTACAGCTTTCTGATGCATAGCAAGTAATTGCAAAAACTATGGGCTAGATCAGGCACACCTGAGTCTTCAGACTTACATTGTTGCTCTTCAAGTACTCTGGTGCGGTCCCTGACAGCAGACTTTCTCAATGCAATTCATCTCTTTATTTCTTGGCTGCTGGTACCAAGAATGTTGATTGTGGACCCAAGCAAACTGAAGCTGTTAACAATCTCAGTCTCTTCACTGTCTATCATTATGCTGCCAATTGGCCCAGTGGTATCATATAGTAATAATATAAATAGAACCTAGCAAAACATTTGCTTGTGATTTATTAAATAAAATTAGGTGTAACTGATAACCCTGTTCCTTATTACCTCCCCAGAGATACTATATTAAAATTGGTGTTTATCATTCCTATTAATGTCTTATTACTTTTATTACATATTATGTATGTATCCCAAAACTATAAGAAATCTCAAATACCAAATTTTGTGGCTTTTAAATTTTACAAATAACAAATCATAATGAAGAATCTTGTGGTTTTGTTTGTTTGCTTGTTTTTGTGTTTGTTGTTGGGGTTGTGGTTTGTTGGGGGGTTTTTGGTAACATTTTCATTTTTCAGAATCTTTCTGAGGGAACTCTGGTTGTTTAGTGGTAAGGAATTGCACTGTCAACCCAAAGGCACATGGTTTGAAACTGCCATCTGCTCGCTGGGAGAAAGATGGCCTCTGAAAACCTGCTAGAGGGTCAGCTATGAGTCAATCCCAAATAGACAGTACACGACAACATTATATGTCTGAGGTAGGTTTGTGTTGATTCATTTGTTTGAGGGTTTTCCATGTGTCTGTCACAGATGGCATATAGCTGGATTTTTAAAGGAAATTTAATACATGAGTATCTCATTGTGAGTTTAGGGTGCTTTCACAATATATATATAGCATTAGGATTTGCTTCTCTTATTTTGTGCTATGTATTATCTTTCCCCCACCCCCATATACTTTGTTTTCTACATTCCTGCCTAATTTTCTTAGCTCTTTTTCAAGGAGAGCAGAGCAGATTATCCGAGAGGCGGGGCTCTATGAGGAGAGGCATGGCGTTAGGATTGGTGGACGATGTATCAACAATCTGCGTTATGCAGA
>NW_006399791.1:6406581-6443331 GCF_000299155.1 Elephantulus edwardii | reverse complement strand
AGTTTAAGATCAAGGGGCAAATTAAAGAGTATGGCATAGCTTCAGGAGCTTATAGAAGACTGAATAAGCCAAGTTCAGGCTGAACATTCAACTCCAGGTTGACTTTGAAGAAGAGCCTTGCTGCAGAACTGAGTCACTAAAGAAGGCACTGCCTTTTCTGAAATCAGGATACCACCTAGTTGCCACTGTGCTTGCCAGGTCCTGAACCAGTCAGCTGTTGTCATGCTAAGAAGCCACAGCAAAACTATCAGACATCTCTCAACAGCACTCACAAGCATAGACAGGACACAAAATCTCAGCTTCCTCTTTACTTTCCAGATCTCATAGGAGAGAAAATCTGATTGGAAGATGCAAAATCACATCCAGAATCAAGTTGCGAGGATGTCTGGGAAATGTAGTTTTAGCTTCTGCAACTCCTTAGTTGTAGTTGGTTGCCTTTGAGTCATTCTAACTCGTGGCTACCTGGTGTGGGCTGGAATATCACTGTGCTCCCCAGGGTTTTCAAAGCCATGTGACCTTCTGGAAGTAGAATTCCAGACCTTTCAAAGGGCTTCTGGGTAGGTCCAAATTGTCAGCTTACTTATCAAGGCCTTAATCCATGCAACATTGGAAGGCACAATGAAATGTTGTTTAAATGAATAACTAAGCTAAATTCACCTTCTCTACCCATCACTTCAGGTATCTGTCAGACCTGCATTCTATAGTACTGAGAGAATGTAGCTGTACATCAGGGCTCTGGTAGGCAAGTGGATAGTTAGTCGCACTGCCAGCTAAAAGGCAGGTGGTTTGAATACACCAGCACTCCTTGGAAGAGAGATGGTAAATCACTCTTCCTGTGTGATTTATAGCCTCTGAAAATCCGCTGGCAGTCAGCTATCTACTCGATAGCAACAATGATTTATCTCTATCTATTTATTTAGATCTATAATGAATTGTACAAAGAGTCAGAAAATCAAAAGGGCTGAACTTGATCAGCATTTCTTCTTGGGGTTTTTTTGTTATTTTTTTTAAATTTTATTGTATTTTATGTATGTACTGTCAAATCAGATCTGACTGGTACAGGAGGAGATTGTCCCTCCTTCTTCAGCAGAGCAGCCGGTGGATTCGAACTGCGCGCCTCTGGGATTGCAGTGCAGCTTTTTGCCACTAGGCCACCAGAGCTTGCCTGATCAGCATTTCTTAAGCTGAAGGAACTGAAGAACAAATTCAAGCCTTGAGTTGCAAAACTTAAGGATGTTTTGAGCAGAGTATGAAATGATCTAGGACACATTAAAAGAGGATGGACGGAGTATACCGATTCACTGTATCAAAAGGAATTGGCTGACACAGATTTTCATGAAACAACATATGAGCAAGAGCCTGTGGTGATGAAGGAAGAAGTTCAAGCTGCTCTGAAGGAACTGACAAAAAACCAGGCCCTAGAAATTGACAGTATAATAATTGACATATTTCAACAAACAGACAGTGCCCTGAATGTGCCCACCAAGTTGTGCCAAGAAATCTGGAGGACAGCCAGCTGGCCCACTGACAGGAAGAGCTCCATATTTGTTCCCATTCCAAAGGAAGGTGATGTGACAGAGTGTGGAAATTATAAAAAAAATATTAATATCACATGCAAACAAGATTCTGCTGAAAATTATCCAAAAATGACTGGGACAACACATCCACAGAGAAATTCCAGAAATGCAGGTGGGGCTTAGAAGAGGCTGTGGTACTAGGGATGTTATAGCTAATGTTAGTTGGATCTTGGCTAAAAGCAGAAAATACCAGAGAAATCTTTGTCATTAACTATGCATAGGCTTTTGACTGTGTGGATCACAACAAACTGTGGCTGACTCTAAGAAGAATGGGAATCCCAGAACCCTTGACTGTGTTTATGCGAAACCTATACTTGGATCAGGAGGCAGTCATCAGAACAGAACAAGGAAACACTACATGGTTCAAAATTGGGAAGGGTGTATGCCAGGGATGTGTCCTATCTCCGTACCTTTTCAATCTATATGCAGCAGAACAGATCATCTGGAAGGGAGGCTGGACTCTTCTGAGGAGAAATGTAGCATCAGGATTGGATGAAGACTCATCAACAACCTGTGTTATGCAGATGACACAACCCTGCTTGCTGAACTTGAGGAGGGCTTGAAGCAGTTGTTGCAGAAAATCAAGGAATACTTGTTGAAACTGAGGAGGACCTGAGGCATTTGCTACAGAAGGTCGACTACTGCCTTAAATATGGATTACAGCTCAGCATAAAAAAAAAAACAAACCACAAAAATTCTCACCACTAGGCTGATAGGCAGCATCATAATAGACAGTGAAGAGATTTAGATTATTAACAGCTTCAGTTTCCTTGGTTCTACAATCAACACTCTTGGAACTAGCAGCCCAGAAATCAAAAGACTAGTTGCATTGAGAAAGTCTGCTGTCAGGGACCTCTCCAGAGTACTGAAGAGCAACAATGTAAGTCTGGATACTAAGGTGCACCTGATCTAGGCCACGGTCTTTGTAATTACTTGCTATACATCAGAAAGCTGGGCAATGACTAGAGATGAAGGAAGGAGAATTGATGCCTTTGAGGTATGGTGCTGGAGAAGAGTATTGAATGTATCATGGACTGCAAAGAGGACAAACAGGTTTGTCCTCGAGGGGGTGAAGCCAGGCTGCTCTTTAGAGGCAAGGATTCTGAAGCTCTGTCTGACATACTTTGAGCAAGTTGCAAGGAAGAACCAGTCCTTGGAGAGGGACATCATGCTTGGGTGGGTTGGAGGGACAGCATAAAAGAGGAAGATCCTGGATGAGATGGATTCATTCAGTGACTGGGATAATTGGGATTTGTGTGTCAGAGACAATAAGGTTAGCACAAGATAGAGCAGGGTTCAGAGCTGTTGTACATAAGATCAGTATGAGTCACACACAACTTGACAGTACATAACAACAACATACATATTTATTTAGATATCTGTGTCTGTTTCTACATTGGAAGCAGGAGTGGCATCCACTTCCGAAACAGCTTGCCTCTGGAAACTCGATGAACTTGCAGAAACAATGAAAGTTATACAGGTCTTTCGTTCACAGGATCTCTATGAGTCATCTTTGACTCAACGGTACTTAACACCACCACCACCAACATAGAGAGAGCTCTGTGGGCCTGGTGGATAGAAAGTTATGCTACCAAGTCAAAGGTGGGTGATTTTAATCTGCGGCCCTCAGGCTTGGTTTTAATTGTTTTTGGTCAAACATTCTTCTAAGTGGTATAGCACTGGTCTGTCCATTTGCTGTACAGAGGTAACCCGTGGTTGCTGTGATGCTAAACACTGTGACACTGATGTATCAAATGTGATAATGGTTACCCATGGTGGACAGTGTTTGGTGGAGCTCCTCGATTAAAACAGATTTGGAAGCAGGAGTGGCATCCACTTCTGAAATAGCTTGCCTCCAGAAACTCTATGAACTTGGAGAAACGATGAAAGTTATACAAGTGTTCAGGTGTTTTGTTCATAGGGTTGCTATGAGTCACCTATGACTCAACGGCAATTAACAACAACAACGTCTGTTTCTACATCTGTCACTTTATCCTTCTCTGTCTATCTATATCTGGGAACTCTAGGGTTCTAGGTAGTCTATAGGAAGCGAACTAATAACTCAAAGGGCATAACTCTCTGGCAGTTCAAGTGCACCCACAGCTGTATGGGAGAAAGATGAACACACTCTCTTGTGCCGTTTACAGCCTCAGAAACCCACTGGAGGCTGCACATCAGTTCTGACTCCCTAACAGTGAGGTAGAGGTTATTCTGAGAAGATACATGTATTTCCTGAAGACTTAGTCTGTAACTTGTCAATCTGCCAAATAAGAAATCAACAGTTCAAATCCACCAGGTTCTCTGAAGGAGAAAGATGGGCAATCTCCTTCCTAAAGACTCAGAGTCTTTGAAACTTGATAAAGCTCTGCTAGGTAGCTAGATACAGAGACAGACAGATAGGTGTGAACGTGTACAAAGCAGATTTGTTTCCCATTTAACCATCCATATACATTTTGTTTTATTACATTAATGATAATACCCACTGTGTAATCACGCTTTCTCATTTCTTCTCTATGATTCTTCTTTTCATGAATCTTTCTCTTCTACCACTTCCTGTCTTCTAGGCATTGCCCTTGAACAAGTGTTATTCTTTTTACCTTATATAGTTGCTTAGTTGAAGGAATAAGTGCCCCTCTGATGTTATTGTTCACTTTACAGGTGAATTTTGTTCCAAGATTGAAGGACCATGGTCTCTGGGGTTCCCCAGTGTCTATTAGACCAATAAGCTCGGTCTCAAGAGCAAAGTGTTTTGGATTTTGTTCCACGTTGACTCTCCCTGCCCTGCTCTCTGCAGGTTTTCGTATTGTGGTCCCTTTTGGCATGGTCAGCAGTGGCAGCTGGGCACCATCCAGTTCTTTTGGTCTCAGAGGTTGTGCAAGTTGAGATTTGTGTGGTCTGTCCTTTGAGGTCATTGTTTCTATGTATCTTTGCTTTTCTGTGTTCCCAGTAGGGAGAGACCAATAGTTCTTCCTGAATGACTGCTCACAAGCTTTCAAGACCCTGGCTGAGGCTTAACCAATTGGAATTTCCTTCTGTTTCTTTTTATGAGTATCTTGAACATTTTCTATTTTTAATCACATTAATAAGTGTGAATTCATTAAAAAGAGGTGCCATATTACAAAATTTATCTGTTTAAAAGTGTTGCTTCCTAATTTCCAGTATAAATAATAAGCTTATCCTGAGATTTCATGGTATGTTTTTCTATGTAAGTATTAATATCAATTATGAAAGAGAAAGGAAGAGCTGGTTATTTTTTACTCAAGTCATAACCATTTTCACTTGTCCTCAATTCTTTAAATATAGTAATTTCTGAGTCACTATTTTGTTTATCTGTAGTGTACTATGTAGTTCTTGTGGTACAATTTTTAAATTTTTCTTGGAACAAAAATTGGCCTTTTTTGTTTGCTTGCTTAGATTTCTTTCCAAACTCTTTAGTAGAACTACAGATTTTCTCTGTATGTAATCTGACACATTACAGAATCTGTGGATGTTTTTTGATAGGTAGGGTCTTTTTGGGAAACCTTTTTTTTGTTTGTTTCAACTCAACTGTTTGGTTTTTATGCCTGCTGGATTGCTCTAAGAAACCCTGAAGGTGTAGTGTGTGACATACCTGGCTGCTAAATGAAAGGTAGAGAGTTCTGGTGGCTAGTCCACAGGGAGTGTGCTACTAGCCCAAAGGCCATGACTGTCTGATTTGAATCCAACCAGCAGCTTTCCAAGAAATCTGGGAACTTTCCTACTGTGCTGTTTACAGCTTCATAAACCCAGGGGGAGGTCATCTGTATGTGGGTTCCAACTTGACAGCAATGAGTGAGTGAATTAATTCAAAGTTTGCCAGTTCAAATTCACCAGCCAATCAGTGGGAGAAACGAACAAAGGTCATCATGAGTTGGAACTCAACGGCCGTGGATTTGGTATGGGATGGAACTGCTGTAGTGCTCAGTCTGAGAAGACCTCTCACCCCTCATTTGGACCTTCGCATACCACATTGTCTCCTGACTTCCATTTTGAAAGAGTATTCTCTAATGGTTTCCTGAGGAGAACAGCAACGAAGCAAAATCTTTGGAAGTATGTTCATAAAGATGCTTTTATTTCACTCTCATACTTGAAAGGTAGTTTGGCCAAGAAGAGCCACTTTAATTGGAAACTTTTTTTCACTTAAAGATTTGAAGGCTTTGCTTCATTGTTTTTTTACTGCCATTGTTGCTAGTGGGAAAACCACTCCTGTTATTCATTCCTTTCCTTTGTAGGTGAACTGGCTGTCTTTTGAGAGTTATTGTTTATTTGTTTTTATTTTCCCCCTCAATGAAAGCTCTGTGTCTGATGTTTTATGAAGACTTGCCTTGGTGTGGGTCTTCTACCCCCTGCCATATGGTTGTTTCAGGCAATGGGCATGTTCATGGAAACAGGAAGGCACATCCTTCAGGCCTAAGGGAATCGTCTTTTATCTTTTTAGCAGTTTTCCTCTCTTTGTCTTGTTTGCCTTCTCTCTGGAAGTTAGCTAATGAATCTCCTACTTTACACTTCTGATTTTCTTTATTTTTCTCTCTTTTCTATTTATTTGTCCTTGTAAAGTTGTTCCCTGTTCTGATACAGTTTTTCAACTTTATCTAAACCCTTCAGTTGAACTTTTGGTTCCGCTGTAGCGTTTTAGATGTCTAAGAGCTCTTTATTTCTCCTGTTTCTTTCTACAAAAGCATCCTGCACTTATTTCTTGGATATCCTATTTTATCTGTAGGAGGAGATTAATTATTGGTTGTTTCTAATTTTCTATTTTCACCTACTTACAGTATCTCTGTATTGTCTGAATCCATTTTCTTCTGTTTGTTTTGACCTCTACCTATAGATTTTCATATCTCTGGTAATCCTTGACTCCATCATTGAGAGAGAGAAAATAAATCTTTATAAAGTTCTTCCTTGTGGGGGGAAATTGTGTTTTAAATTATACTTTGGTGGCTTAGTGGTAAGAAGCTGTGTTGCAATCTCAAAGGCATGTGGTTTGAATCCATCAGACCTCATCCTTTTCTTCGCTGGAGAAAGATTGGCAGTCTCCTCCTGTACAATTTGCTGCCTCTGGAAACCAGCAGCAACATATTTTGTAGCAAAGAATGTTGGTTGTCTCCTGATACTCATTCTCTCAGTTTTTCCCCCCCCTTTAGTAAAAGAACACTTGAGCTTACTGCCCACCTGGATTACTGCCCAGACTACATTCCCATGTTCTCTTGCAAATAGGCATGGCCATGTGTTCTAGCCAGCTGAATATGAACAGAAGTGTTATAGGCAACTTTGGGATCATGCCCTAGAATGAAAAGGAGAATGGCCTTCTCTTCTCTCTAGTCTTCTTTTCCCTGGCTGAAATGTGGATGTAGTGACAAGACCTGGAACCACAATATTGTTGTTAGATGCCATCAAGTTGAGAATGATTCCTAGCAACACTATGAACAAAAGATCTGAACCCAGTCCTGTCCTGCGCCATCCTCACACTCCCTGACACACAACAGCCTACTGCAGCAGTCACCGTGTCAATCCACCTAGTTGAGGGTCTTCTTCTCCTTTGCCTACCCTCCACCCTTCGCAGCACCATGTCCCTCTCCAAGCAATAGCACCTCCTAACAACATGCCCAAAGTATGTGAAGTGAAGCATCATCATTCTTGCCTCCAAAGAGCACTCCAGCTGTACCCTCTCTAAGACATGTTTGTTTTCTTGGCTGTCCATGGGATGTTCAGTGTTCTTCTCCAATACCACAGCTCAAAGGCATCAAGTCTTTTTTTAGTCATCTTTATTCACTGTCTAGCTCTTGGATGCATACATAGTAATTGGAAAGATTATGGCCTAAATCAGACACACATTATTCTTCAAAATGACATCACTACTTCTCAATAATTTGGAAAGGTCCCTAACTGCAGATTTCCCCAGTCCAATATGTCTCCTTATTTCCTGACTGCTCGTACAAAGGGTGTTAATTGTGGATCCAAGTATGATGAAGCTGTTGACAGTTTCAGTCTCCTCTCAATGATGTTGCCTGTTGGTCCAGTGGTAAAAGTCTTTGTTTTCCTTACATTGAGATGCAATCTATGCCAGTGGCTGCTAATCAGTTATCTTCTGCAACAAGTGCTTCACGTCCTCCTCACTTTCAGCAAGCAACATTGTGTCATCTGCATTACACAGGTTATTGATGAATCTCCCTCCAATCCTGATGCCACATTTCTCCTCATAGAGCCCAGTTTTTCGGATCATTTGCTCAGCATACAGATTGAATAGATATGGAGAAAGATCAGTAGATAAAAAGCATGTATTGAGGATGACAGGACCGTAATAGCGAAGGGTTCTGGGGCCTGAGCACTGCAGAACCACAATAATAGCGCTCCGTTGTTACAGGAGAGAGATAAGCATCGGATTTGTTGTTGTGCCCTTTATTACAGGAACTGAGTCAGGAGCTAGTATACTTATGTGGCAGAACGTGTTACATTTCTCAGCAGAGTTTAACAATGGTTGCCTTTGGAGATATAGGGCTTTCTGGGAAACTTTTATCTCCTACTTTACACATTTCTTATTTGTATTTTTAAACAATGATGTATAAATACTTCAAAGCTGTATAAAATCAGAGAAAAAGAAGGCTCTTTCGTTGCTGACAACTGACCAGAAGCTCTGAGTAGCTCTACTTAGTGCAGTGATTAAATGGAGACTCAGTTTTTTCATTGCACATCCCACCAGGCCGAATCTTTTGTTTGTTTAATTCACTCTAGGCAGGTCTCCTCTCCAGGAGTCCGAGCCCCTCTGCTGGTGTCCCAGGAGCTGAGCACAGACTTTCTCCTCATGTGTGTTTTCAGCGGGCAACCTCACTCCTCACCCTGCTTCCAGGTCCTCTGGATCCTTTTCTCCAGAGCGCACCTCCTGTCTGCAGTCAGGGAGGAACTAAGTAGTCACCTACATCTGTGTAGTCGGAGAGAGGACCTGGGCACCTAACTCTTCCCTGTGTAGATTTTCTACCAAGCTTTGTGTTCACAGCCCCATCCCTCCTCTCTTCTGCTGCCTCTGGGCCTCGGTCTGAAATTCTTTGCTTCAAACCGGGGTTGCTTCTTATTTCCTTCTTCCCTACCCCTCTGCTGCTCCGACACTTTGCTGTCAGTTTTCCATGTGCTGCTGTGGCCATTACCCTTGGACACACGCACAGGGCTATGACGAGGCTTGAAATGGAAAAGCTCTCACAGGAACACAAGTTGAACGTTAAGGCGCAGGCAGAGGGAGGTTTGTAACTTAGACAAACCAAAACCTCAGAATCAAGACCCAGGTGTACTAGCTTGGCGAAGTGGCAAGCTTATTTTCCTACATAAATTTCCTACTTATTTACCACATAAATTGCTTCCAGATGTTACTATGGCCCCTCTGGCAGACAGAAGAAAGAGCTAAAGACCTGGAAACTCTTCTTTTCATCTCCTCAAGCCTGTTGGCCACCACCGTCCTGGCACAGGACAAGCAGAAAGGAAGCCCAGAAAAGTCATGCCCACTTAGGTGTGTTCTTTGTCTAAGTCAGAAATTGGCAAACATTATGCTCATTGGAAAAGGCCAGATAATAAATATTTGAGATTTTGCAGGTTATCCACCAGATGCTCCACTGGAGAAAGATGGGCAAACTCCTCCTATGTGATTTACTGCCTCAGTAAATTCATGGGAGGTCAGCTGTGAGTCTGTTCTGCTTCAATGGTATACAACAACAACATCGAGGTCTCAGATCTGTTTCTAGTTTACTTTTTAGTATCATGTGAGGTAGGGTCCTACTTCATTCTTTTGTACGTGGATAACCAGTGATCTCAGCACCATTTGTTGAAGAGAATATTCTTTCCCCATTGGATGGACTTGGCACTATTGTTGTAATAAATTAATATATATATATATATATATACATATATACATATACACACACACATACATACATACATACACACACACACATATGTGTGTGTGTGTATATCTATCTATCTTTGGGGTCTGATATGGTGGACAGTATTTGGCGAAGCTCCTAGTATAAGACAGGTTTGAAAGCAGGAATGGCATCCACTTCCTAAACCACATGCCTATGGAAACGCTATGAACTTGGAGAAATGATGATAGTTCTAGAAAGGCTTCCAGTTTTTTGTTCATAGGGTTGCTGTGAGCAACATTGACCTGACAGCAATCATCATATAATTCCTCTCACCTTGTAACTTACTCACTCTACCATTATAACAAGAGAACACCCATATACAGCATGTGACTAAAGGGGCCTGGCTATTTGTTGCCCAATAAAATCTGATTTACTTAGTCAGTGAATTGGATTTGGCTCACAGCCTCCTACTCTGATTTTTCCCCCCACATTATTTTCGTGAGTGATAGAGCTTACAGAATTGCTTAGCATCTGTATCAATTATTTTCAAGTTGAACTCATAACTTTAAAGCTGTTTTTTGTTCTATTGGCCGCTTTTGATGCTGTTAGTTTAATTATTGTTCCTTTGTAGAAAATTTCTCTTTCTCTACTTTGCAGTTTCATTAGGATGTGAGGGTGTAAATTTTGTTCTACTTACCTTGCTCAGGGAGTATAATTCAATCTCTATTACAGGATTTTGGCTGCAAAAATGGCCTCCAACAAGATGAAAGTTTGTTTCTCTGTTACATAAAATTCCTTCTTGGAGAAGGTCTGTGATTCCATTCTCATTGGTGGCATTTTTTGGGAAAATTTTGTTTTTCATTTGGAACGAGTATGTTCAGCTGCTTTTTTGTAGTTGGAATAGAGATGTGAGGCCTGGAGTGGCTGGAGCTGTCTTATAACCATGAAAAGGGAATACATAGAAACCGGTGGCCTCTCCAGGAAGGTGGGAACAGCCACAATTGAAGTTGGCACTGCCAAGTCACAGAAGCAGCACCCACAGCTCCTCTCCTCTAGACTCTTGTGCGCTAACGGGAGCCCGACTGGATGGCGCGTTCGCAGCCAGTGCACTGGTCTTTGCAGCCAGGATCGTGCACTCAGGTAAAGATCCACATTTCTTTTAATGGTTTCTTTTTACTTCATCTTAGACTTACAGAGAAGTTGCAGTTGTACAAGGAATTCCCCAAATGCTAGCATTTTACCCACATTTACTTTCTCGTGTCTCTATCCTTATGCATGGTGATGTGATGGTGTGGTCCACAGGGAGTTATGCTGCTGACACAAAGGCCTCACCTCTGGCAGTTCAGATCCCCCAGCAGCTGGGAGAAGGATGAGCAATCTCCTCCCGTGCGACCTTGGAAACTCAGTGGAGGCTCAGCTATGAGTGGGTTCCAATTTGACGGCAATGAGTTTTACATATTAAAAACTTAATTTGGTGAGCTCTGGTGGCTTAGTGGCAAGAAGGTGCATTGCAGTCCCAGAGGTGAGCGGTTCAAATCCACCAGATGCTCCGCTGGAAAAGGAGGAACAATCTCCTCTTGTGCCAGTCAGATGCGTTTTGATTGAAATCCACCAGATGCCCCGCTGGAGAAGGAGGAACAATCTCCTCTTGTGCCAGTCAGATCCAATTCATTGGTATACAACAACAACAAAAAATAATACAAACAAGGATATTTTCTTAAATAATCACAGTATAAGGAGTTCTGGTGGCCTAGTGGCAAGAAGCTGTGCTGCAATCCCAAAGGCTTGTGGTTCAAATCCACCAGATGCCCCGCTGGAGAAGGAGGAACAATCTCCTCTTGTGCCAGTCAGATCCAATTCATTGGTATACAACAACAACAAAAAATAATACAAACAAGGATATTTTCTTAAATAATCACAGTATAAGGAGTTCTGGTGGCCTAGTGGCAAGAAGCTGTGCTGCAATCCTGAAGGCACCACCTGCCCCAGGGGCAAAGGATGGGAAATCTCCTCCTGTGAGATTAAATGCCGCTGGGTCGGCTATGGGTTGGTTCCACCTCTATAGTACACAGAAACACCAACAACAATCATCATATCAGTATTAAAGTCAAGACATTAAATACTATATAGATAACAACACAGCCACTCCTCACTTGCTATTAGGTTCCAAAGACCAGACGACTCTGAAAATCGAGGATGACCACATCACAGCACAGAACGGACGATGAGCATACGTGACGGCATAGCCGCCGAGGGCTAAGAACCATGGCTGGGCTAAGCTCAGCTTTACATCACCAGCCAGTGTTCCTTCTCGCCTCACGCTTCAGAATTTGTGACTGCCAGATGTATGTAATTAATGCGTAAGTAGCTGACCGCTGGGTTCCCAAGACTGCGCGAGCGAAGACCTTCGTCTGTTCTCTCTCAGAGCCGCCGGTGAATTGGAACCACCAGAGGCCTTTGTGCAGCCCCGGCGGATGGTACCGCAGAGCTTCCGAAGCAGCTGGATTACAGATTTCTTATTATGGTCAGAACTGTGAAAATTAGAATAAGGAGAGGGTTGCTAAATAAGAGTAGGTGTATTAGCTAAGGTACTGTGGTTGTTGGTTGGTATAAAGCTGATTCTGACTAAAAGCAACAACCTCCGGTGTTGAAGAGCTGCTGGAGGGCTTCTTGGCTACAACCTCAACAGGAGCAGGTTCTAGGCCGTTTTCTCCTGCAGTGCTGCTGAGGGAGTTGGAGCCACCAGACTTTAGTCTAGCCCTCAAGTGCAAACCATTTGCAGTACCTTGGAAACTTATTTAGAAACCTTTTTTTTTAATTAAGTTTTCCAACTTTCTCAATATTCCATGCTGGAAGAGACTCAACAGCACCTAAGAGCAACAAGAGGCATGACAATTGAATACAATGGCTGAGTCTGGAGTTTCTTTTACCACAAAGAATATTGAGAAAATTGGAAAACTTAAAAAAAAAGGCTTCTAAGTGCGGGGGGTGGGGGCTGTGCTCCCCCATAGGGTTGCCAGGCTGTCAGTTTTTAGAAGCAGATCCACCTTTTAAATTGAATAATGGTTCAGTCTTTGGCTTTCATGACCAATAATTTCTCAAACAGCTGGCCAGTTATCTTGGAGAATGATCTTCAGTCAGAATCGGTCTGATGTTTGCCATGATTAGTTCCCAATGACACATGTTCATGGGAATAGCATAGAAGTTGTGTTCTCAGTCCTTCACATCAGGAAGCACATGATGGCAGTCTTTTCCATGATCGATGTTCAACTTGGATCACTTGGTTAAGGTGAGATGATGTCTATCATACTTCTCCAAGATAAAGTTTCTACTCCCTACACCACACCACACCCCCCTTATAATCAACAGGAATCTTGAAAGGTGATACTGTGATTTGATATAAACATCCTGTTACTCAACACATGTGTAACCACTACTATTAATGTCCATCCTTGTCATTTACACACTTGAATGAGCTCATGGATTCCTGTTTTATCTAATGGGCTAGAGTCCATTCCTAACATTTCTTGAGCGATTAAATTATCCTAGATTTGACCATGAGCTGGGTCTTGTGTCCTTTTGTCATGTTCCATCCATATTTCAGTATTTCTGCCTTTCTGGGCCCGAGGCTTACCTTGTTTTTTCTGCCCAGCCTTGTGGTCATTCCTCAGGGAGCCCTGGTTCCTTGGAGTGGAATAAGGTGTTTGGATACTAAACTTCTTTATTTATGAACACTAGTTCCTTATTTTGTATTTGTGTTTTTATGAGAGGTTATTTTATTTGTCATATCATGTGCCTTTTCAGCCCCTAACTCCTGATTTTGCCTTCTCTGAGATGGCTTGACACAGTGACTGCAGCAGTGGATTTGAGGGTAGCAGAGATGATGAGGATGGCACAGGATAGGGCAGGGTTCAGGTCTGTTGGTCACAGGGTTCATAAGTAATATACAACTTAAAGGCACCTAACAACAACCTGCAGATCTCTGTGCCACTGTGCCAACTATGAGAACTAGGAATGCTCTTCAGAGACAAAAGTGTGATAACATGCTTTGGGTATGTTATCAGGAGAGGCCAATCTCTGAATGAGGACATCATGCTTGGCTCAGTGGAGGAGAGGAATACCCTCAGTGGGATGGCTTTATACAGTGGCTGTAACAGTCGGCTTGTTGTGAGGATGGCTTCATTCTGTGGCACATGGGGTTCATAGCACCTAACAAGAAGAAGAACTAAACTTGTTCAAAGTGCAGTGACTAAGTGCTTGTCTGCTGGCAGTTCAAATCCACCATCTACTGGGGAACGACGACATGGCAGGCTGTTTCTAGAAAGTTTACAGCCTTGGAAAAGTTAGGGAGCAGTGCTGCTGTCCTGTTGAGGTTGATATGAGTCAGATTTACTCAATGCCAACTCTTTTTGTTTGTTTGCTTAAGTCCTATTTACCATTTCTTCAAAGCTTAAAGTCAAGTTCTGCTAGCCTCCTTCATTTCAGAATATATTCCATGGAATACAAGTTTCAGAGATAGCTAACAGGAGTTTTCACCACTTGTCTGTCAGTCTGCTGTACTGTGGTGGCTTGTGTGTTACTATAATGTGTGAAGCTATGTCACTGGTGTCACTGATACAAGCAGGTTCACCTATAGTGGAGTTTCAGCAGAGCTTCCAGATTCAGAATAAGAAGCAGGACTGGCCATCCACTTCTAAAGTAACAAGCCATCAAAAATCCTGTGAGCATTGGAAGAATGTTACTGGATGTAGTGCCAGAAGAGGAGCCCCTTAGATTGGCAGGCTCTCTAAATGTAACCGGGGAAAGGGAGCTCTGGTGGCCTAGAAGCAAGAAGCTGTGCTGCAATCCTGAAGTGCACAGTTCAAATCTACCAGATGCTCTGCTAGAGAAGGAGGGGCAATCTCCTCTTGTGCCAGTCAGATGCGATTCAACAGTACACAACAAGGAAAGGAGGAAAGGGGGAGTGGGCAACCAGGGAAGAGCTACCTCCTCTAAGGAGAGGAGTAATGATGCACATGAAGTAAAGCTTTCACTCAGTAAAAGACCTTCATTTGCTGATGTGGCCCAACTCAAAATGAGAAATAACTGCAAACATCCAGTAACAATTGGAAAATGGGACAAATGAAGCATGAATCTAGGAAAATTGGAAGTAATAAAAAATGAAATGGAACATATAAAGATTGCCATTCTAGGCAACACTGAGCTGAGATGAACTGGTAATGGTAATTTTGAATCAAGCACATGATCTACTATGCCAGAAATGACAGAAAGGAATTGGGTGGCGTTCATTGTCCAAAAGAGCATTTAAAGATCTATCCTGAAATTTCCTATCACGAGTGAGAGAGTGCCATGTGTCCAAAGTATATGAGATGGAGTTTTAAAATCCTAGCCTCCAAGCAGAAACTTGTTTCATCCTCTCCAAGACAGACATACTTGTTTTCTTGGTGGTCCATGGTCTGTTCACTTCAGCACAACTCAAAGGCATCAATTCTTCTGTTATCCTTAGTCATTGTCCAGCTCTCTGATGCATAGCAAGTAATTATGAAGACCATGGCCTGGATCTTCATCTCAAGACTGACATCGTTGGTGTTCAGTATTCTGGAGAAGTCCCTGACACCAAATTTTCCCAGTGCAATTCGTCTTTTGATTTCCTGACCCCTGGTACCAAGAGTTGATTGTGGAGTCAACTAAACTAAGTTCAATATCAGCAGTCAAAACCAGGCCGGAGGCTGACGATAGACCAGATCATCAACTACTCATATGCACAGATCAAATTAAAGTTGAACAAAATGAAAACAAGTCTAAGAGAACCAAAACGTGACCTGAGTGTATCCCAACTCAATTTAAAAGTCATCTTAAGAACAGATTTGATACATGGGACAAATGTGTCAATGACCAAAGACCAGATGACTTGTGGAATGACATCATGGATGTCACCCATGAAGAGAGCAAAAGGCCATGACAAAGACAAGGAGAAAAATGGGTGTCAGAAGAGACCCTGAAATGTGTACTGGAATGAAAAGAAACCAAAACAAAGGGAAGGCATGCGAGGTGAGAGCTGAACAGAATACTTCAAAAGACAATTTGAGAAGACAAAGCACTTTAATGAAATGTACAGCGAGCTGGAGTTGGAAAACCAAAAGGGAAGGGAACACACAGCATTTCTCAAGCTGAAATAACCACAGAACAAACCCAAGCCTCCAGTTGAATACTAAAGGATTCTACAGGCAAAATACGGAATTACATAGGAATCCTCAAAAGATAATGGAAGGAATTTATCAACTCACTGTACCAAAAAGGACTGGCCGACACTGAGCCATTTCAGGAAGTAGAGTATGATCAGGAACCAACAGTACTGAAGGAAGAAGTCCAAACTGCACTGAAGGCATTGACAAAAGGTCCCAGGAATGGATGGAATGCCAACTGAGGTGCTTCAGGAGACAGATGCAGCCCTGGACATGCTCACCAATCTCCACCAATAAATATGGAAGATGGCTACCTGGTCAACTGATTGGAAGAAATTCATATTTGTACTCATCCCCCCCAAAAAGGTGATTCAACAGAATGTGGAAATTGCCGTCTTCAATATGAATTGAAGCTCAACATCAAGAAAACAAAGATTCTCACCACTGGGCCAATTGGCAGCATCAGTGTTGATGGTGAAGATATTGAGATAGTTAACAGTTTTAGTTTACTTGGTTCCACAGTCAACACTCTTGGTAACAGCATCCAGGAAATCAGGAGACGAATTGCATTGGGAAAGTGAGGTGTGAGGGACCTCTCAAGAGTACTGAAGAGCATCATCATCAGGCTGGCCTTTGCAATTACATGCTATGCATTAGAGAGTTGGACAGTGACTAGGGATGATAGAGAATTGATGCCTTTGTGTTGTGGTGCTGGAGAAGAGTGTTGGCTATACCATGGACTTCTAGGAGAACAAACAGGTTTGTCCTGGAGAGGGTGAAGCCGGAATGCTCCTTGGAGTCAAGGATTCTGAAGCTTCATCTGACATACTTTGGGCATGTTGCAAGGAGGGACTGGTCCTTGGAGAGGGACATCATATTTGGGAGAGTGGAGGGATGCTGCAGGAGAGGAAGACCCTCGATGAGATGGATCGATTCTGTGAATGGAGTGGTGGGAATAAGTGTGCTTGAGATGGCAAGGTTGGCACAGGATAGATCGGCATTTAGGGCTCTTGTACACAGGGGTGCTATGAGTTGCAAGCGACTCAATAGCACATAACAACAACAACAACATCCTTAATATCACAGGCAAGTAAAATCTTGCTGAAGATTATTTCAAAATGGCTAGAGCAATACATTGACATGGAATGGCCAGAAATTTAATCTAGATTCAGAAGAGGTTGTGGCACAGGGATATCACTGTTGATGTCAGATGGATCCTGGCTGAAAGCAGAGAATACCATAAAAATGTTTTCTTGTGTTTTATTGATTATGCAAAGGCAATGGACTATGTGAATAATAACAAATTATGGATAACATTGAAGAGAATGGGAAATCCCAGGACATTTACTTGTGCTTAGGTGAAATCTTTACATAAACCAAGAAAGAGGTGTCTGAACACAACAAGGGAATACTTCATGGTTTAAAATCAGTAAAGATGTGCATCAAAGTTGAACCCCTTCTTCATAAATATTCGATTGGTATGCTAACAAAATAATTTTAAAAGCTAGACTACCTGGAGAAGAATATGGCATCAAGATTGGAGGAAGACTCACCAACAACCCATGTTATGCAGATGACATGCCTTGCTTCATAAAATAGAGGACTTGAAGCACTTACTGTAAAAAAAGATCATAGACCACAGCCTTCTGTAGGAGTTACATCTCAACATTGAAAAAACAAAAATCAAAATCACTGGACCAATAGGCAACATCATGGTGTTGATATTCAGAAGGTTGAAGTTGACAGAATTTTACTTGGATCCACAGTCCATACCCATGGTAATCAAGAAACCAAAAGATGTTTTATGCCAGAGTATTAGATTAAGGTGCACCTTTCCCAAGGCATGATATTTTCAGTTACTTCCTATGCATCTGAGAGTTGGACAGTGAATAAGGATAACAGAAGAAGAATCAATACTTTTGAATGTGGTGTTGGAGAAGAGTATGTGAAGGTCCTCTGGAATTCCAAACACCCTCAAATCTGTTTTGAACAAGTACAAACGGAGTGCTCCTTAGAGGCAAGGATCGTGAAACCTCATCTCCCTTACTTAAGGCATCTTTTCAGGAGGAACCATTCCTTGGAGAGAGGCTTTACGCTGCGGAAGGTCAGCTAAAGAGGAGATCCTCCATTAGATGCACACAGTGACTGCACAAAGGGCCTGAGCATGATGGAGATCATGAGGACGCCAGATAGGGCAGGATTCAGACCACTGTTCAGAGGGTCATTATGAGTCATTGTGGACTTGAAGGCCCTTAACAATAGCAGCTTCCTGAAAAGGAAAAGAGAATTCCAGCAGCCTGGTAGTAAGGAGCTGTACTGCCAGCCCAAAGGCACATGATTTGAATCCACAAACAGTTTGACAAGAAAGACAGGCAGTTTCCTCTCGTCCAATTTACTATCTTGGAAACCCACCAGAGGGTCAGCTTTGATTCTGACTGGACAGCACTTAACAACAAGAGTTAAAAAGGTGGTATTTCATGGTCAATACATTTAGGAAAGGCTAGATTGTGTGACCTTAAGCACATCTTCTCTATAGGACTGCTGAGTTTTTTAAATGTTGATGCATGGTGTCACACCCAGACGATGGAATAGCTCCTAAACCTTGATCAGGGTACTTTCTTAGGCGCACTTGTTGGCTCGATGTGCCCCAGTGTCCTACTGTACCCCCTTAACATTCAATGAGGAAGTTCTGCCCAAGTAAGCCTAGAGTTTACCTCACAACCACCATTCCATTCAGGCACCAAATCTTTCCCTAATTGAGACCTTAATTGGTCCACTTGTGTATCATTCAGGGTCCCAGCAGGAAACAGATGGTACATTCAAACCAAGCAGAGAATAGGTAGGGCAGGGCTTAGGAATAACCCCTGGGGCTAGTTCCAGCAGGCATCATTAGCACATTAAGCCTGAAGGGGTAAGGAGAGAGTTTGGCCACTCTATTTGTGTTGGGGATTTTTAAAATTTATTTTATACTAGGAGCAAGGAAACACTGCATGATTCAAAATTGGGAAGGGCCACCAGGGATGTGTCCTGTCTCCATACCTTTTCAACTTGTATGCAGAACAGATTATCCTGGAGGCTGGGTTCTATGAGGAGAAATGTGGGGTCAAGATTGGTGGAAGATCTATTAACAATCTGCGATATGCAGATGATACAACCCAGCTTGCTGAAACTGAGGAGGACCTGAAGCACTTGCTGCAGTGGGTCAAGGACTGCAGCCTCCAATATGGATTGAGGCTCAATGTCAAGAAGACAAAGATTCTCACCACTGGGCCAATTAGCAGCATCAGGATGGATGGTGAAGAGATTGAGATTGTTCACAGCTTCAGTTTGCTTGGCTCCACAGTCAACACTGTGGCACCAGCAGCCAGGAAATTAGAAGATGTATTGCCATGGGAAAGTCTGCTATTAGGGAACTCTCTAAAGTACTGAAGAGCAACAGTGTCTCTCTGGAGAATAAGGTCCGCCTGATACAGGCCATGGTCTTTGCGATCACTTGTTATGCATCAGAGAGTTGGACAGTGACTAAGAAGGATAGGAGAATTGATGCCTTTGAGCTGTGGTGCTGGAGAAAAGTATTGAGGGTACCATGGACTGCTAGGAAAACAAACAGATTCATCCTGGAAAGTGTCAAACCAGGCTGCTCCTTGGAGGCAAGGATTCTAAGGCTCCATCTAACATACTTTGGACATGTTGCAGGGAGGGACAGGTCCTTGGAGAGGGACATCATGCTTGGTAGGGTGGAGGGACAGCGCAGAAAGGGAAGGCCCCCTATGAGATGGCTTGATTCAGTGACTGGGATAATCGGGATGGGTGTGTCGGAGACGGTGCGATTGGCACAAGACAGAGCAGAGTTTTTATAGATGTTGTACATAGGGTCGCTATGAGTTGCAAGTGACTTGATGGCACATAACAACAACAAACAACATTTTATAATAGTGTATTTACAAAATTCATATACATTGTTTTTCATGCTGGATCTTTCCCATTTCCTTCACCACCACCCCCCATTCATTAAATTGAGTTGACCCCATGATTAACACCCCTTTTGGATTCTCATACTCATTCAACATAAGAAAAAACAATCAACATAACTCACCACATTAACAAAGCAAGTAACAAGAATCATATGATCTTAGCAACTCATGAAGAAAAGACTTTTGACAAAATCCAATATCCCTTCCTGATAAAGACATTTAGGCAAGTTGGAATAGATGGGAATTTCCTCAACATAGTGAAAAGTATATATGCAAAACCAAGAGCCAATATCATTCTCAATGGAGAAAGAATAAAAGTATTATCCTTGGGAACAGGGTCCAGACAAGGATGCCCACTGTCCATGCAATTCTATTCAATATTGTAATGGAAGTGCTTGCTAGGGCAATACAAGGGAAGGAAATAAAAGGCATCCAGTTCAACAAAGAGATGGTTAAACTGTTGCTATTTGCAGATGATATGATGGTGTACACAGAAAACCCCAACTACTCAACAACAGCAAAAAAACCCCAAACAACTTTTTAGGGCTAATGGACCAATCTATATTTTTGAGAGTATGTGTGGACAGAGTATTCTGTGGGATTTGGTAGGAAGAGGCAGCCACTTCTGTCATCTGGCAGAATCAGTCCTAATGACACTATTCTAGACCTCTAATCAGCTATTTCTTATCTTTGGCAAAATCCAAGCAGAATGTAACCAGAGAAAGACAGGATGCAGGTCATGTGGCCAGCTTGCCAGAGCACAGGTGAAGGGGGAAGAATGGATCTGGTGAAACCAGTAGAAGTCATCCTGCAGCTGCGGCAGGCCTGGCCTTGAGTCCTGGCGCCCTCTCCATCCACCCTCTATGTTGGAACTACTGGTGCTGTTTCTAAAGCCCAAATGGAGTAATTTCATACAATTCTGCTCAGAATCCATCATTGTTCCCCATTGCTCTTGGAATGAAAATACAGTTCATAAGAACTGATTATTAGTATCTTTTCCCAGTTTCTTATTCAGTCCCCACTAATGGGAAGTTAGGGAAGAAGTATTTAAATCATAGAATGTAAAATCGCAAATGCTATCAGTGGAGACCCCTACCCCTTTTCAGGGAACTTTATAGAAATATATTTATTATGATAAAAACATTTTACTTAAAAATGTACTTAGTTTTAAACTAAGGATTTTCTCTTTTAAAAAATCTGCAATATCTTCTCATTGAAAAAAATCTTCATGGTTCCCAGACTAAGTACCATTGCCCACAAGTAACCAGAGCTGCTGAGAAGTGGCTCATTACAAAGTCTGGGGTGAGGAATGTAACAAGATAAATCTGAAACCCTTCATGCCAGAAACACAAAGCAATGAAGTTCTCTAATACAATGCAGGTCCTGACAGAGGCCTCACGGACCATCCTCAGAGACCATCCTTGTCACCAGTCCTCAGGGTCCACCATGAGAGTACTTTTGTTGGCCAAAGAGGGGACAGTATGAGCATGTGAAGAAAATAAACTATCACTATGAATTGAAACATATAAAATATATTTAAAATAGAGGGGTGAGGATGGGGGTTGTTAATCATAGGGTTGCACAATTTGATGGGTGGGTGGGGTGAAGGAAATGGGAAGGATCTCCTGTGAAAAACAATGTATCCAACCTTTGTAAATAAATCAGGGTAATATAAAAATTTTTTTAAAAAGTAAAAAAACCAAAAAAACCCCCCAAACACCCACAACCAAACAAACCAAAAAAACCCCTCAAACTTATGAAAAATTCATTGTGGCTGAGTTGAAGGCGAAGGTGACCTTCCATTGGGTTTCTGAGGCTGTCAATCGCATGGGGGTGGGGGGTTTGCCCACCTTTCTACCAGGGAAAGCCACTGATGGGTTTGAACCACCAGAGAAATGTGGTTTTGAGTTAGCAGCACCACTCCTTAACAGGTTGGGCCTCCAAAGCACCCATTAATAACCTAGAAGTTTTTAATGAATTCAAAACAAAACGAACTACACCTCTAGATGTGGGCAGGAAGCTTGTTCTGAAAACTGGTAAAGGGATGGATTCAAGCATTTATCATCTTTTCCTGTATGGATGTTCCTCAAGATAACCAAGAAGTTTTTAAGGGCAAAGTCTTTTTAGAATTCTGATAAATGAAAGAGTATCACCATTTTGGGAAATATAATCAGAAATCTAGCAATCATCCATGATATTGATGAGAAATTTTACAATAAAAGAGCTAAACTGGTAACATCTGAAGTTAGGAACTATGAACAGTTAACAGGTAACATCAGTCATTACTGATCACAGAATGAAGTCCCTGGGGTGATGCAACAGGAAGTAATGCATCACTTCTGAAACAGGCCTGCCAAAATATGGAAACAAGATCCCATTTCCAAGGCTTAAATCCGAAACCTAGAATGGGGATATTCTACTGCATTAACATCAAATAAATTGCAAGGAAAACAAAAACAGTTCATAAAGATTTAGGACATGCATCAGTTAATTACAATACATGGATCTTGTTTGGCACCAGTCAAGCAGATGGCTAGAGAAATGTTTGCTATTTTGAATTTTTTCCAGTTATAATAATGGTAATGAGGACTCTTAGGTCTTTATCCCTAAGAGCAAGGTTTCTCAATCTGGACACTGAACATTTTGAGCTAGTAATTCCTTGTTGTGGAGGTGGTTCTGTGCATCTCAAGGTTGTTTAGTGGCATCCTCCGACTCAACCAAAATTAAAATTCACAAGCCTCGTCCCCACATTGCCCTCAGTAGTGAAAAAAAAGGAGTATCTCCAGACATTGCCAAATGTCCCAAGGGGTAGAGGGAACTACTCTTGTTGAGAACTAGTATGTTAGTATGTTAAAGATATATACTAATTATGGTTGAACTATTCTATCTGAGGCTTGTCAAAAGAAAGCAAGTGGGGGAATGGGTGGAGGCAGAGAAACAAGTTTGACTTCATAATTGTTGAGGTTGGTGAAACAGGGTTCATTATACTGTTCCTTCTATATGTTACAAAATTGTCAATTTTGACATTAAAATGCCAAAGGAGTATTAATGATATTCTTTTCCCAAAGAATTCTTAGCATACTAGATTAAACAAGTTGTAAGTCGAAAGGTTAGAATTACTAGTAGTCATTTGGTAGGTCCTAGCAGAATCCCACTGATCTGCTTAGGTCCTGAGAAAGTGGATGATTGGGTAATGCATCATTTTACAAAATTTTTGGTTTTGCTTTCAATGAAATGGAAAGCGGACCCTATTGTTTTCTTAAAATTATATCATTGGTATTTTAACCTAGGAAACAGGTGACATTGCTGTAACAAAACACCTTCCACTTCCCCATACTCATGGTTTCTCAGGATTTACACCTATAAAAATAATAGGAAGAGAACTGGTTATGAGTCCTACATTAGGATAGTGGGATAAAAATATTTTAAGGGAGAAAATGTGTAAAATTCCCATCTGACAGTTTTGTATATTTTAAAATGAGTAACAGAAATGTCCACTGTTTAATTTGAAAAGTGTGGTTTTTTATCTTGAAAATCACAACGTGCTGGTAGTTAAACACTTTACAGCATAAAACTGACAAGCCCCAGACACCTCACATTCCCTTTGTCTACTAGCATCATCTTTCCTTCCTATTCTCATTTCCCCTTTGGTTTAATATTATTCAACCTTAATAAGCCTCCAGATCCCTTGATTTCTCTACAGGACAACGTGTAGAACATTAATATTTCGTGTTCAGTGACAAATGTCCAGGGTAGAGGCCCATAGAGGTAACTTTTGCAAGGTCCCAGTGGCAGGACCAGGTGTGACCACAAACATCTACACACCTCCGCTTATTGGACAGTGTCAGCCACTCACATAAACCATCACCTCCACTTCCAACTTCTCACTTGGATTTACTATGGAGTTATTTTGTCCTTGTTTCATGTTGTCACTAATTTTCCAGTATAGACTGGCCATAGTTTACAAACACAATGTACATATACTTGTCTTTTTAAGGTCACCTTTGGAGGAAGAAGCCTCTTCACCTATTTTCCTCCTCCTGCTGTTCACCTTTTTCATATCTAAATCCCCCTGGGGGCCTCTGGTAGCCTAGTGGTAAGAAGCTACAAGCCCAAAGGTGGGCATATGGTTTGAATTTCATCATCTGCTCCAAGGGTAACATTGGCATTCTCCTCCTGCGGGATTTAATGCTTCTGATGATCTGCAGGAGGGTCAGCTGCGGGTCGGCTCCAACCTGCCAGCGCACAGCAAATGCCACTAGGTATGTTGTTGGTCCCCCACCCCCACAAACAACTTGCATGTAATGTAAAATATAAGCCCACTGTACTGTGGAGCACCCGGTGACTGTGTCCCTTTTGCTTCGTCCCTGGCTTGCTCATAAAACAACGCGAACTGCTGGCACAATTTTAACCTTTCAGCCAGTGAGTGGTCAACCAGAATTAAGTGCCATGATGTTTGCTTCTCCGCCTTTCTTTTTAAGCTTAGACTACTTGACACATCCTTTAAAAGGCTAACCACCACACATCTTTAAATCTGCTTTCTGATAGTGATCTGCTGGCTGACTTATGCTTGCTCCATCAAAAGACCAGAAAGGAAGGGACTGTTTTCTATTGTGGTTTTTAATTATTAAATTTCACTCTAGTCAAGACTTTAGCAGGAACTGCTAACAATGAAACTGAGAAAAATAAACACAAACATGAACAAATGACCTTTTATTTCATTCAGATACAAAGGCAGTTGTGTGCAGCAACAATCTGATGGGCAGTCTGAATTCTTGGGAGGAAGTAAATTAATGGTAAATGTCATGACGGCTGGTCAGAGAGAAGGTCAGATGAGGAGAGGAGACAGAAGAATGCTACAGCTAATAAATAAAGGAAGCCATAAATGCCATCTGGTTTCAGTGCCACGACTTGCGAGTCTTTCCAGGCAACATCTATGCTGGTTAAAATCACAATTCAATATATCATAAATATCTTTGAAGTGCATTCTGCAAGTTATATTCAGGAAGTAGTAATTCTTACAAGGGAACTGGCACATTTCTTTATTTCGGGACTGTGAACTTTGCTCACTATGCTGTGACTGGGATGTGGCCATGTCGCCTGAGACTCATCTGAGAGCTCCATCTCTGAAGGACTGACACTTTAGTTGCTCCCACCTTTTCAAATGATATAATAGCTTTTTTTTTAATCTGAGAAAAACTTTTACTAAAAATATGATCTTCCAAAATATAACAACCAAAAAACCCCAAACAAGGTCAAGGTACTAGAGAATCCTGACATGGCACCTCATGCTCGTCTCGTCCCCCACTTCTCACATCTTTCCCCTGTGCCCGATGGACTCAACAGCTATCATGAAAAACACTTGACCAGTATTTACATTTACAAAAAGACACTACTTAATTTGTTATTAATTAAAATAAGCTCTTGGTTTTAAATATACATCAGTAAAATGTACAATGTTCATTTACTATGTTACGTTTCACACTTCATGATAAAAGAATACTGAACCAAGACAGCAAATAGAGGTTCAGTACCATGATTTCAATATTTTGCTGGATAAGCAAAATTTTTAAAAAAGTACAGACTTGCAAAAAGTACATTTTTTTTAAAAAGTTTCCATGTTTAAAATGGATTTAAAAAAACCAAACAACACACCAAAAGGCCAGAAAAGGAAGTGTTTGTAACATAAAGATACAATGTGGGCAGCAAGGGAAAGGAGGAGAGAAAAATGGGAAAACAGGACTTATATCAAGCATAACTTGGGTTGACTGGCTTTGCTTTAGAATATCAAAGGCAGGATTGTCTCTCTGCAACTCCGCAGATAAATCCTAGTGTTTTGTCATAAAATTTAAAGAGTTCAGATATACAGATAAACCAATTAATAATTCCTTTCTTAAAATATTCTAAAGGCTTCTGAAGCATTATATAAATCTTTAAAACTCCTACCACCCACACTATAAGACATAAATCTACACTTTCCTAAGGCACTCTTAAGCTATAAAATTATTTTGATGACAATTACATTCTATGCTAAATCTAATTCATTCCATTGCAGCAGGGATCGAATGGGCTGTCTTTCTGCGCCCAGTAAACCTCTGCTCACTGACACAGACAAGCAGGTCCACAGAGGGTCCCTCAGCTCATTCTCAATTAACCAAACAGATGAGTTTTATCAATGGGACTTTCCTATTCACTGGCCAGGAGTTACACTAACAGAAATGCCCAAATGTGCTGGTATCACTTAAAAACAGGATCTCCTCTTCTGGAAACAGACCAGTGGCTTCATTAGCGTCTGCCCATAAAGGAAAACAGATGTAAAAACCAATGATTTCCTATTCTTCAATTGTGCTGACTGGTCAGGGATTTTACAGTCTAATAAATGTCCTAATCTTGACATTTTAAATTGTTTTATATGTATGTAGGTTTACTGGTGCATACTTAACAGCTTCCACTTCTAAACAAGAATTCAAATCCCACCATCCTTATTGCTAATTAAACAAACATCGAATTTCAAAATACAGTAATGAAACCACAAAGATGATAAGATAAAGGCTTTATGGGGTTCTCCACTTCTTCAAATGCCAGAAGAAAACAAAGGAACCAGAAGGGTCAGACAAAGCCTGAGATACAAGTTCACTATTGAAAAACAAAAAACAGGAGGGGAGAGGGTGACAAATGCCTCCTGAGAGCAGGCGGAGTTAAAATGCAGCAGTGGGAATGATGAGAGTGAGGCCTGGTCCTGGGCTGCATCTTCGCTCCAGCAGGAAGCAAGGCTCCCAGAAGAACTTCTTCCCTTCCACCTTCTGGGCTGGTAGCAAATGGTCACTTACTTCCCGTAGAACTTTTTGTTGAGAAGAAAGATCAGGAGGTTGACATTTACTTTAGCTCTGTCAAATAACTTCATGACTGCAACGCCTTCATACTGTAGCTGTAGCAGGTCCTGTTAAAAAACAATACCACCACTTTGACAGTTAGTCAAGTCTGTGGAACGAGGAGAAAGGATACAGTGTAGGGAGGGATCTAGGAATAAGGCAAGCCTCGTATGTTAGAAGGACCCTTGTTGGCGCAAATGATTTGTGCTTGGCTATAACCAAAAGGTTGGTGGCACATGTCTTCAGTAATGTCACAGACGTTAAGGTCTGTGCTCTTCTTTAAGGACGAGAACCAGGAAGCCCTAGGGGGCTTGGTTCCACTCTGCAAAACAGGTTTCCATGAATAGGAATCAAAGGGCGTGTACCAGATGTGAAATGGGGTGAGAGAAAGTGAAAGCTTGAGAAACAGGGTACCCTGGTCAATCATGTTTTCTGGTTAATTTGGAGTTAAAAACCCATGTTTTAAGACCAAACTATCAAAAGTCTTAGTCAGACTGGTCTCCCCCTAACCTTTAGAAGAGTGGTGGGGAGAAAGCAGGAATTGAAAGGCTCGAGGGGATCCTGAAACAATCTGTCCATTCACCGTTATAAACTACCCAGCAGCTCCATGGGGTAGGGCCCTGGAGCTCCACCTGAGATGGAAGACACCTCACACCTGCAGTTTGCGGGTGAATGAATAACCACCTTGGGAAAGCTGGTTGGCCTTGAAGAATTTGCCGACACTCGGTGTCTCGCAGGATCATTTTTGTATGACTCTGTTAGCTGTGTACCCCAACATCATTGATGCTAATGCTAGTTCAGCTAATGCTAGTCATTGAGCAGGAATCAAAGATGACTGAAAAATATTACTTGTCTTTAAGGAGGTGAGTTTTAGCAGGTGGAAAAGGGAGTAAGTCGAGATAAAAAAAAAAGGGAGTAAGTCACTATACAATTTCACTAAAATGTGATGCCTACTGTACAGAAGGTTCTAGAAGCAACCACCAGTTGTGGCTTGGCTGGCAGGTGTGGTAACCCAGGCAGACAAGCTGGGGTGGCACTCCTGGTCTGCAGTTAATGGCTAACTCAGTGGTCTGCAGTTCAACCCATCATGGAAGAAAGGCCTGATGGGCTGCTTCTGAGTCAGGAGAACCCCAAAGAGCAGTATCTCCATAACACAGGGTTCTCCCCTGGGTTCCAGGGGGTGTGACTGTAGTGAGGGGCACAGCCCATCTTCCTCCCAAGGAGCAGCTGGTGGGCTCAATCCCCCGGAGGTGATGTTGCCTTTCCGTTAGCAGTGCAGCTGCCTACAGGCCCTGCCACCAGGGATCCCTACTAGCAACAAAATACAGAGTAAATGCAAGTGCTCATTAAATGAGAGAGAGGAACAAAGAGGGGCAATTAAGAGGGAACAGTATGTGAAAACGCTATAAAGCACGGTCAGAGAAAGGAACGCACTATGAAATGCTACATACCCAAAGTTAATGGAGACATTACCTGAAGTTTTAAAAAATATGTAAATAGCAGAGACATTTCAAAATAAAAATTAGAAAGTCTACAAAATGATTTCTTTTTAAATTTAAAATGGGAGAATGCCTACATAGGAGTCATTCACATGTACCTTGTCAGGAATACAGCAAATCAAATCAAAATGAGGAAAAAGAACTTTTAAAGGTTTTGAGTAGGCTTAGGACTTAGTAGTGTCAAGCCTTGTATATAAGAATCATTGTGTTCAAGTCCAAGACAGCAGAAATGTCAGAGAAATCTCGTGAGGTTATCTGTCTGCAAAACCTCCTCAACACACACAGAGCAGACGTGACCAGAAGCCTCAGCTTCTCACCCAGGTGAGTCTGTTTTCCCTGTTCTACCTTGATAAACCCCACCCCCACACCTACAACAGCTGAAACTAGTACAAGGCAGAAAGCTATCAGAAAGAAAACTGTTTCCCGGGAGTTCCAGCTCTGATAGGTTTAACTCTGTGCGTGTCAATGGTATGTGTGTGCACGCATGTGCAGGCATGCATGCACATGGTGTCCTGGAAAGAGAAAGAGCTAGTCGGAATGCACTCAGACCCACAGGAGAGCGAGGTTCCACCCAAAGCATACCCACCTGATAATGTAACATAAAAGTCTCCATTTGAACTCCCATGAATTTGGCTTTTACTTCAAAGTCTCCAACTTCTTCTGTTGGATTGATTTCAAAGATAACATTTTTAAACTGATTTGCTTGCAGGTCTTCAATTTCCAGAAGCACTCCTTTTTCATGGAGTCTTCATAAATAGGCATAGGTTTTATGTTTTCAAAAATATTCTATAATTTGGGAAAAGGAGAAAATGTCTAAGGCAGAAAAAGGGTGGGAAAATTTTTGCAGGTGACACACTGAAAGACTTGCTACTTTTAACTATCATCTGTTTTGAGACAGGAATGCCAACTTCTCCTGCAGTGCTTGCATTCAACTAAAAGAGCAATTCCACGAAAGGCTGATGAGGGATGGTATCAGAGAAGATCTGGCTGGTCTTCCATGTGACTTAATGCTGGAGTCAAACAGGAAAAATAATGTGAAGCATGGAAAACAGATGCACAGAGGAGGAAGGAGAAAGGACTACACATTTGGACAGAGAGAAATGAACAGGAAGTAAATAGAGTTCCGTGCAAAAGAGGAGGGTTCCTGGAAAGAAGTAGGTGAGGTATCAGATTACTAATATATATGTAATCATGTCCGTATCCCTATAAGCCTAGATAATAATATATAATGATGCAAATGGATACTACTTTGCAACACAAATCAAAGTAATACTATTGCCCTTAGTAGCTATCAAGTCAATTCCAACTCACTAAGAGACAGTATGTATATGTATACCCATGTTTATTGGCTTTGTTCACAATAGCAAGGAGTTGGAAACAACCCAGTGCCCAGCAACAAACGAATGGATAGAGAAGCTGTGGTATATTCGCACAATGGAATACTATGCTGCATTAAGAAACAAGGAACTCATACAATATTATTGGTAATAATGGGTGACCCTGGAGGACATTATGCTGAGTGAAATGTCCCGGTCACAAAGGGACAAATATTGCATGGTGCTACTGTTGTACAATGGGACTGTCCTTGGAGTTGGGGAGAGACTGAGTAAGATGGGTTCAATAATGTATACTGCATTAAAACAGATAAGGGAGAGAACTGTTATAAGGGATATATGATGGTATTATTGTCATGACAGGAGCCCAGAACGAAGGCTGCATAGGAGTGGACTTGGAGGGAAGGGATTGTTTAACAATGAGAGAATTTTTACTTTTCAAAGAACGGGGGTGGGGGGTGGGGGAGGTAGACAGGGAGAAAAGCGAATGAATGGAAACCCAAAGTCTCTGTAAACGTTCATTAAAATGAATAATAATTAAAAAGCTAAAAAAGAGACACTATGTACAACAGAACCAATTGGGTCCAGGCCAGCACATCTCCACCATCGTTAACATGTTTGTCAGTCTAGCTCATGGAGGCCCTATCCCGGCATGATCTCCTCCTCCAAGGACTGGCCCCTCCCAATAACATGCCCAAAGTATGTGAAACAAAGGGCCTGCTATCCTCGCCTCCAAGGGACATTCTGGCTGCACTTCTTCCAAGACAGATCTGTTTGTTCTTTTGGCAGTCTAGGTTATGCTTAATATGCTTTGCCGACGTCACAATTTATAGGTGTCAATTCTCCTTTGCTCTTCCTTATTCCCTGTCCAACTTCCATATATGCCTATGAGACAACAGAGAATATCATGGCTCGTGGTCAGGACACCTTAGTTCTCACAGTGGCATCCTTACTCTTTAGCATCTAAGAACTTTTGCAGCAAGCTTGCACATTGTAATACGTCATCTGATTTCTAGACTGCTGTTTTCAGAGGCACTGACTATAAATCCAAGTAAAATAAAATCCACAACAACTTCCATCTTATTTATTGTGATGTTTGCTTTCTGGTCCAGTGTATTTTTATTTTCTTTATGTTGAAGTATAATCTTCAGCTTCTCATCTTCATCATCATTAAGTCCTTCCAACTTTTGAGCAACGTGGCATCATCTAGTTAATGATGTCCTGAGCAACGTGGCATCATCTAGTTAATGATGTCCTGGTCTTTTTGGAAACATGGGGGTTTTTAATTTTAGTGAAGGTTCACATTCATGCATGTTTTCCTCCCATTCCCTTTGTGATAATTCTACTGTTCCAGGCCAATAACTGTTAGACGTGTTATTTCTCATCTTTCTCCCACTGAGCAGCTAGTGGATTTGAACTGCATACCTTTGTATTGACAGTGCAATTCCTTATCATTAAGCCACCATAGCCTTGGTCAGAGTGGTCCTTTCTAATCATCCATTCCTTTCAGACTGTCCCTCCTTTCACCCATTATACTTCAGTGTTTCATTATCTAGATATTCTATTCCTACCCTTCCCCTGCCCCTGTATCGATCCTATTATTACAACAGTGAGCTTAGAGTATTTGTCCTTTTGTGACTCAGCATAATGTCTTCTAGACTCATGCATAAGTGTAGTGTGTTACAAATCTTTTTCAGTGCTGTGTATGTGTGAATGTACTACAGTTTATCTGTCCATTCAGCTGCTGATGGGCATGTGAGCTGCTTCCATCTCTGCTACTATGAATAATGTGGAGATTTTCTTTAAATCTTTGAGCTTGAAAAATACCAAACATGTTCTCCTCTTTTTGTTTCCTAACTCCACCAGATGCTCTACTGGGCAAGGAGGAGCAATATCCTCCTGTGCCAGTTGGGTCTGATTTGATGATACACGACAGGAAAAAATAAATAAAATCAGACATAAGAACAGAAACAAGCGTGACTCCCTCCGGTCACAGAGCTGACAGAGCAGGAAGCCCAGAGAACACTTGCTAGCGACAAGTGGGCCCAGATCTGCAGGAGGACAGGTGAGGGGCAGGCCTCTGAACCATGTGGCAAGCAAGCTGGCTCTTCCCAGAACCAAAAATTGAAAGCAAGACCCTGCTTCCTAGTCCAAGTGGAATGAATAAACATCTGTTATTGTTCCTGTTATCTATTCATGTACAGGACAAATGGAAGGAACAACGTCCTGCCTTAAAGAGGAAATGTACAGATGGGCCCACATGAACAGGTGTGGATCCACCCTTAAACAACTGCTACCCATCCAAGGACATGCAAGACGTACCTTCCCCTTTATGAAAGAGAAATTACATCAGCTTTCTCACACACACACACACACACACACACACACACACACACTTAAAAAACTCAACCAAACCCACCCAAAGTGGGAATACTCACTGATTTGCTTGCAGGTCTTCAATTTCCAGAAGCACTCCTTTTTCATGGAGTCTTGCCGCTGTATATTTCAGGGAAATCTTTTTGCTTTTCTTTCCTTTCATTTCCCCAGGTTTTTTTGAGACCCTGTTAAAAAAATCACATCATATCTTTCTCTAAGTAAAAACTGTATTCTGAATCTGTTGACTAAGGCTATGAGGTCAGGAAACAAACTTCTCATATAGGAGTACATAATATGCCAATTCTAAAACAAATGTTAGGATTCTTCTAAGCAGAGGAAATATTACCACACTGCCTTTGTCTTTAAGTGACACCTGAGAAGAGTCCCATGAATCTGACTTTGTCCTAATCCTTCTATGGCTCTTTTCGAACCTAAGCCCATAGCAAATAAATGGGAGGGCTTCTAATGTCAGGAGACATCTTCTAATAAGAGAACTGTTCTCAATTCCAGGGATAAAGAGACACTCTCTGGAAGGTAGTTTGGTGCTTCCTCAAAACGCTGAACATAGTACTTCCATATGACCCACCTATTCCACTACTTGGAATACACCCTGAGAAAATGAGAACTGAGTCACAAATGGAGAGTTTTAAACCAGTGTTCATAGCAGCATTATTCAAGTCAAGAGAACCTGTGCCTCTCACTTTGCCTCTGTGGGTTTTAGTTTCCACTGTGAAGCAGGTATGCTGGACGCCCTCTGGCCTCGGGCAGGCAGGGGACCTACAGAACTATGTTTTTATACTAATTCCTTAAATGATTTTGAGGTTCCCCTAGTGTTAGGATTATGACAAGACTGCCTTCCAGAATGCTCTCATTTCTGATGTTGAGACATCCAAACAGGGTAAACTTGAAATCCTCCACACATTACTTACGTCATCCACAAACAAATGTAAATTGGCAATTCTGATAGAAACAAAAGACAAGACCACTGTAATAAACAGATCCAATGGATTCTTTTAAGTAAAAAGTCCCAGTTACCATTTTGGTTATCGCAGCAAAGGAGCTCTGGTGACCTAGTGGCAAGAAGCTGCGCTATAATCTGGAAGACACGTGGTTCGAGGCCACCAGCTGCTCCATAGAAGGATAGGTAATCTCCTCCCGTGCAATTAACTGCCTCTGAAAACCCACTGTAGGGTCAGCTATGGATTGGTTCCAACTCAACGGTACACAACAACAACAAATATACTGTAATTCCATCCCTTGATATGGAGGGAGGGAGGGATGGAAAGAGGAAGGAACGAAGGAAGGTACAAAGGAAGAAAACCAACTCACATGCCCTTGCTGGCTAAGTTATCCAAGCAGGTTTTGATGTAGCTTTTGTAGTAATCCACCTGCTCCCCATAGAAGGTAGCCTTAGAGTTCAGGGCGGCATAAGTTTGCTGCAGTTTCACCAGCTCAGCCTTTCTCCTCTGTCGGTATCTCCGCTGATTCCGAATATCCTGAGATATAATTATTAAAAGTAGGAAAACAATGGTATTATGCACTACTTGACTCATGCGCATTTAATCCTCAAACTCTGTGTGACCTCATATTTGTGATAAGCAGTAATTCATGTTCAATAATTAATAAAGGAGTCAGAGGCTTAATGGTAAGGAGTTGCACTGCCAACCCAAAGCACAGGCTCAATCTATCTGCTGCGCCACAGGAAAAAGATGGACGATCTCTTCCCGTGTGATCTCTTCCCCTCTGAAAACCTACTGGAGGGACAGCTGTGAGTTGGTTCTGACTCAAAAGTACACAGCAACAAGAAAATTACTAAAGAAATTAAAATTCTAACCCTTTTTTGTCACATCTTCTAAAGAAATGGAGCTCCACATTCTTGGAATTTACCTGCAAAGCTAGCTTAAATACTTTATCAGAAGCAGAAACAGTGAATTTTAATACATCCACAGTCAAGTTCCCACACATGGATGGCTTTACCTCGTATAACGGTAAATGAAACCTGCACAGCCTGCCTCACTACATTCAAACTCACTTGGGAAAACTCACAAATAAAACATCATGGCTCCAGTGACTGAAATTTCACTGTAATTACAAAACAGATCCTCCTGTCACGTTTAAAGACACGAAGACTTGGTTACAACCTTCTTCCTATTAATTTGGGCAGGAGAATAGTAAGTCATCTTGGGCAGATGAGATCCCTCATCTTGAAGAATCAGGAGCCATGTCCCGGGGCCAGGAGACTGATACTCCCCTGCGCTGAAGGGATGTTACTATCTGAGCAATTTCTGTCTCCTTCACAAGCCGCTCAGATGGCTTCCAGCAAAGTAAGGCCCACACTATCCCCCAAATGCAGTACCCTGGCGATGTCATTGATCAGTTCCTGGTATTTGTTCTTCGGGTCCACAGTTCCCAGCTCGGTGAGCTTCTTTAAGCCTGACTGGATCTTCTCCTTCTTCTCCTGAAGAGTGAGGTTGCTGTCTTCTTTTACAGATTTTGACTTTTTCATCTTGTCAGGAGTTTTGGCATCCCGAATAGCACGTCTCTGCATGGCCCTCTGATGATCAGCTTCCTACAAATGCAGACAGGAAGCCCCTCATTAATTGTGCCAGTCCTACTTTACAGCAGGCCCACCTACATTATATAACCCTCAGACTTGGAATTCCTGCCAACCTGGAGCCATCTCCTTTCTCAATAGTTCTTCCTTTTCTGCTATACAGACCACTCTGCCAACATATGCAATGGAAAGACCAAAAGCTTTGGCGTCAGAAAGAACAATCTAAGTGCTACAAAGTGGTTGCTGATCTTGGCTAAGTCATTCATCCTCTATGAGGGTCTTAATAGCCTTATCTCAGATATACAGTAGTTGCTCAATAAAGACATTTTCTTACCTATCTCAAACTTTTTCTCTAGGTTAAGTAAATCTCAGTTTGTTGATGTCTCTTACTTATCCTTCAGCATATCTAATCAGTCGCCAATTAACACATGTACAGGTTGAGAATTCATCTGACACAGTGGCATTCCAAGAGCCCTCATAGAGGGTTTTCTAGAGGAACACGAACATCTAAAGGGCCAGGTGCCAAGGTCCTGAAGCTAATAGAGAAGCTGTGATTTTACCTGCTTTATACATTGGGATTTCAAGTAAGCTGTCTTTTAGTGGAAAGGAATCCACGTTCACATTTTTAAAACAAAATATAAAACTTTCTCAAAAACAGGGTCCTCTACATGAACTGACTCATCCATGCCCTTTTCTCTGCCGTGCCATCCCACCATCACCTACTGGCTCTGGGATGCTACTACAAACTCAGATCAGCTGGCCAGCCAGCACTGCTGAACAAAGACTCACGATCTCTTCAGAGCCAAATTCCTGTTGTCTAGCTTCTACATACTGTATCATCTTTGACTTTCACTTTTCACCTCCACCTGCCCTCTAACAGTTATGTCTGTTAAATGTGTTAAAATTTCTGGCTAGAACACCCATTCTGGCCTCTCAATACCCTCCTCCCTAGAATATCCCCCAAATACTGTCCACCTTTACTTAGCTAAATTTGGCACAGGTTCCACTTCCTTTATGAAACCTTCCTGATGACACTGCTCCTCACTGGTCTCTTTCCTGAACTTCCATTGTTTATAACTTCAATGCCATAATTAATTTTTAATGGTTTTCTAATTGTTTGTCATATTTCTTTAACTAGAGCATAAGCTCATTGAGACACATTCTGTACTTTTTTTTTAAACTATCAAGGCCCTTAGCCTCTCTCTCTTGTTCTTTGTTGGACAAGCCCTACACATTGCCACCACAATGACCAACCCCAGCTGTAGTCAGGCTCAACCCTAGGTCAGCTGGATCTTGTCAGCTGTGTCCCTCTCTTCCAGTCTGGCATGGGCTTACCATGAAGTGCCTATCCACCTTACTAATGCATGTTAAACCCATGTTCTACCTGTTCGCTGGTGGCTGGTGTTTCCAAGATTTCCGTTAAGGTCTCTCCTGGCTGGAACCGGATGACATCCACAATTAAACGTTTTGTGCTGAAAACGAAAGGGGAGGAGGGATTTAAACATTTCTAGAGTTGTACTTCTCAAATGGACACGCTCAGTGGCAACAAAACCCCCACCTCACAGAGATCCCACTTGACAATTGCTTAGGTGCTCAAGGCCCAGACTTATTTATGCAGCTTTCAACAGAAGAGGCAGCAAGGTGATTTTAGCACTTATAAGCAAAACAAGACAGATATGGCCTATACCAAATATACAAGATGGCCAAAATTAGGACAAGCTCAAAAAGGCCAAGACGATCATTTCAGAGTCTGACCATACTTCGTATGGCTTGTCTACCAGCCCAAGGGCTCTTCTGATTACACTATTCCAACTCACTTCAGCAAGATGGTCCGAGCATCCATTTCTGCATTCTCATCTCCGGGCACATCAAACTTGTTGGTTAATGTGAGAGAGACTTCCGTTTTGGCTAGGGCCTCCTTATTTGGGTCATTTACATTGCCAGCACCTTCCCCTGAAGTTGTGGGAAAGTAGAAAAAGTCAGTATAATAAAGAAAGGAAATAACAGACTAAATATACAAATAAAAGATGATATAAGCCTCAGAAATTTAAATAAGCCAATACATACAGTAGAGCAAGTACAGCATTTACTGGAAATAAATGTTATGACAAATGAGAAAGGCAAAGGATCTACAATTAACAAGTCCATATATAAGTAGCAAATAATTTTCAAAACTGTCATAATTTTCTCTTAAAATACTGTATCCGTGTTCTTTATGGGATTTAATGATAATTTCTAATATTGTTGTGAATATTCATCCAAAAGTGTATCTTCCAAACTTTTTCATAGACACTCTTGACCCCCTATCCAGTCCAGACCCCCCGGTCCAGTGTGGAAACAGAAAAAATGACTGAAACATCCTTATGTCGTGTCCCCTGCCCCCTTGAAGGGTTGCTGAACTAGAACTTTACCGATCAAAGACTCGATGGTGGGCACCTCGCCCAGGTCGTCCAGCAGCTCGTGGATGGGGTCATTGTGCTCTGGAGCAATGGCATCCTGGTGATCTAACAGGAG
>NW_006399791.1:6385048-6402926 GCF_000299155.1 Elephantulus edwardii | reverse complement strand
GGGATTTTGTCTACTGAGCTGATGATGGCGGACAGGAACTTGTCTGTCACAGCCCGCATGTTCCTGATGGAGTTGTCCAGCCGCGTCCTGACCTCATCATGAGCCAGCGCTTGCTCAGGAGTTACATCATAGGGAAGTTTGCTGGAAAATCAGAAAATACTACCAACTGTTAGACCCTGCCCAGGAACTACCTGAGGAAGAGAACACCTCTTCCAAAAATAGAAAGCCAGACCCAGAAAGATTGCTTAACAAGCAGGTGAATGTGGAGGGTCGGAGTTGGAACTCAGGTTTTCACCTGTGTATTGCACTGTACCTTCAATGATATGCTAGGAACTATGACTGACACATGAGATACATAACACAGGTACAGTCTACTGAGGAGCATATGGCCTGGTGGGAGAGACATACACACAGATAAACATAATTCACTAGAAGAAAGAAGTGGAACACTAAGTGTCAAAGGAAGGGGCACATTTCAGACTGCAGAATTTAAGTGAGAATTTCCAGAATGAAGGGACGTGTGAACTGAAGAAAATGGAGAGGAAGCTTCTGCTGGGAATAAAGATCAAATGCAAAGAAAGAGGAAGAAAGATGAGGCCGGAAAGGTAAAGTGGGCCAGGTCATGGAGACAATGCTAATATTATTATTATCTGGAAGAAAGAATCATTAAAAGACTGAATCATGAAAAGATCTGCATTTTTGTGGAATACTGCTCTGGCTTACGATGAGGAGTTAAAGACGGACAGGCAGCCACAGAGGTTAATGCCATCACCTGATTAAGAAATGATGGATACATAAACAAATGCAGCAGAGGGGACCAAGGAAAAAAACAGCAGCTCTGTCATCTATTAAGGAGATACAGTCAACACGACTTAGTGACCCTGTAGTTGCTGGTGAGGCGGATGGCAGTTAGATAGAGAAACTGAAGACACAAGATGGCCAAGCTCACTCACGGAGAGGACACTGAGCTGGTTGGTCATCCATGGACAGAACTCTGGAGCATGAGAAAGCGTGAGGCGAGAGCAGAGAGGAGTGCCAGCAGAGTGCAGACACATGGCCTGGAGGTAGGAAAATGACAAGAGCCACACTAATCCATGCGGCTATACACAGCAGGCAAGGGAGCTGAAGAACCTGGCAAAAGAAGGGTAGATGGGCTAGAATGTGGGAGACCAGGGTTAACGGGGAAGGGCATGACGATTAACAAGCTGAAAGACAAAAAATGAAATGCAGAGGTCAAGGTCTGGGTACTTTCTGTGGCATCTAAAGCAACAGTGCAGAAAAGGAATGATCATCCTAAAGACAATGGCTGTGATCAGAGAAGAGAACATTAAATCTGCAAGACTTCAAGGTGAGCACCCCGTCAAGATGTGACAACATTGCAGTTTACAATGTGTTCCGTGACTGAAGTAAATTAAGAGAGAATACACCAGTCCATGATCTGAGATTTTTACATGTTACATGAGTTTGTCATACCACCTGACATCCTCACAGTTATTAGTAAGAACAGAATTTTTATTTTATGAAAAGCTAAGTAAAAAACAAAGTTCCCATAAGGGAAAAAATTCAGAAATGCTCAGTGGAATTTTTTATCTGCAAGTCACTAATGTGTGGATCACCGAAGGGAGTAGCTGTGTTACTACCCATTAGTTCTTATCTGGGACAGCCTGGGCTGCAGGCAAAACCTCCCAGGCTAAGAGCTGTAGTTAGCTAAGCACATTTTCAGAGTGTGGGCCTTAGGGACACAGCCTACAAACGGCTTTACTACTCTGTCCTCTTAGGCAGAATCGACCTGGTTGCAGTGGAGCTAACGGGAAGAGTCAAGTGTTAGCCTGCACGGCATTGTGTGCTCAGAGAAATAATGTCTGGGGTGGAGGTGCTGCACTTTTGTGGAAAAGTATGGTACTAGAAATGAAACATCCAGAATGGAAATAATGAGTACATTCACACACTGTGAAGAATATAATTGATACCAATGAATAATCTGCGTACAATTTGTTGATTGGAAACCTAATCTGCTTTGTAAATGTTCACTGAAATCACAATGAAAATGATCCAAGGTGGCAGGGGAAAACCCCAAAACATCATTAAACTTTCCTCGATTTGTAATATTATTTTTAAGCACCTGTTGATTGTTTCTCACAGCTGTGAACACAGCAAGGGAGCATGTGTGGGCCACTGATTATTGTATTCTAGCATCTAAGATATTGCCTGGCACACAGTACTCAATAAAATAAATAAATCTACTGAATAAGTGAACCTATCACAAAGCTAACATTTAAAGAACTGTTTTCTAAGGAAAAATTCTTTGAACCATTATTAGTTTTTTAACTAAAGTAGCATAAGTAGCATTTTAAAAAAGGAAAAGATACTATGTTTTCATACCTGGCTTCTCCTGTCTGAGATTCCATCTGATTAACCCAAGATTTATAAATGTCCACGGGGTCAGTTTTTATGTTGAGAGACTTGTCATCCATGATCTCCTTCACTACTGGGGCCAGGATCTGCCTCAGGGCATTCTGTCCCCGGGCACCACGGTTGAAGCTTACAACCATCTTAATAACTGTAGGATTTCCTGTCACAATTTCTTGAATCTGATCTACTTTTGACCTATAAAACATCAAATACAGATTCAATTTAAAATAATCATAGTCTCTGTTAATCTAAACATCACACTAGATCATTCCTATTTAAAGACTGTGCCTCCCAAAGACAAAAAATTCGAAAGCCACTTCCTAACATTCATCTAAGTGGTACACACTTAATCACAGGCTCTTTATGAGACAAGAATGTGGTTTGTATGATAGTGTGTCTCTAAAATGAGCAATTTCTTATTCTACCCCTCCCCAGAATTGCAGTGCTACCACAAAGGCAAGTGGTCCAGCAGCTGCTCTGTAGAAAAAAAGACTGGCAATCTCCTTTCATGGATTTGCCTCTGAAAACTCGCTAGAGGGTCAGCTGAGTTGGTTCCAACTAGATGGTACAGAACAAGAGCCACCATCTCTTCCCAGAAGCAGCAGCACTTTATAGTAGTGTTGCTAATTAAAAAAATGCTTCTTTAAATATTTCATAAAAATACAGTATTAACAGAGATTAAAAAAGATGTAAGCAGGCCTGAATGTGAAACCATGGCATATACATCAGTGTGAAGGGCTGACAATGTACAGGAAGGCCTGTGGCGAACAGAAGGTTCCTACTTGATTTCCTCCTGGAGGGCGGTCTTAAAGAGCCGAAGGAGCAGGTACTCCTCTCGCTGGTTGGAAGCATAGTTGTAGAGTGTAAAGATTACAGAGTCCATGAACTTGGTTGACTTGTTCTGAGGCATCTGAAAAATCAGCTTGGCCAGATAGGTGGGATTGGTCTGAAACAAAAACAAGGACAAGGGATTTTTACATAATAAAAAGGCTGGGCAAGTCAAGGTTTTTGAAACTATAAAAGACTATAAAAACCCATCATAGTAATAAAACAGCTCTTCACTCATTCCTCAGTGGAAATGAGAATTACTTCCAGAAAGATAAAACTAGTAAGGCTGCTTCTTTTTCTTTGTGTTTTAACGAAGTTTACAGAAAAGTTGGATTTTCATTCATTGTTGCATATTTTCCTCCCTATCGCTCCCAGTTCTTATTTTTTTAAATACTCGTTCCTTACTGGATAATTTCCTCTCTCCACCTGGTGCGGCTGTAATTAAATTTTGCTGTATTAATTCCAGGAGCCACTCACCTGCAGTAAATAAAATAGGTGCTGATAAGCTTCCAATTTCTCTCTCTTCTCTTTGCTCAGAGCCTTGAGACCTCCCTTCTGTTTATTTAGCATCATCATGTCAGACAACTGCTCCTTATTTTTTTTGGTAAGCTTTTTACTGTGGGAGACCACATCCTATAAACAAACACAAACATATAAAGTAAAAGTCTTTCAGGATAAAATGCTGAGAAAGGTCTACTACACCAGACATTCTTACTAAATAATTTAGAATCACTCCACCAGAGACTATTTAAATACACCAGTCAAATGCATTGGTACTTCCACCTTCCCATAAAGAATCTGGCCACTGACCCAGAAATTCAATGTCAAGGAATCTAACTTGGCCAACCCAAAGGTGCAACCCAAAAGTGCCCACTGGAGGGTTGGCTACTAGCTGAGAGTCGGTTCCAGCTCCCAGCTGGATGGTACATAACAATAACATTAACGTATACAAGAGTTATTAATTACAATGTTGCTTTAAAAAACAATGAAGATTTAGGAAATAATCCAAATGACAAACAATGGAAAGAGAGAAGGTAAATAATATTGTGTGTGTGTGTGTGTGTGTGTGTGTGTGTGTGTGTGTACCGTCAAATTGGATCTGACTGGTACAGGAGGCAATTGTTCCTCCTTCAGCAGAGCATCTGGTGGATTTGAACCGCGCACCTCTGGGATTGCAGTGCAGTTTCTTGCCACTAGGCCACCAGAGCTCGCCGGTAAATAATATTTTCTAATGTGTTATTATGCCGCCATTAAAAAATACTGATAATTGTTTGATTATGGAAAAGGCATCTAATCTCCTAAAGTGAAAATGTAAAATACAAAGTGACTATGAAATAGTGGAATTATGCAGACTTTTCACTTTCTTTTCTCAATGTAGTTTTATCTAGTATGCATTTATACATATGTGTATATAACTTTAAAAAAAACAACCATATAGCCTGTCCCCAACCTTCTGTGAGTTTAGTAAGGGTGAGGTGGGTGGCAGAGCAGGCCCTGGTGCCCCAGGGCCCAGTTGAAATGGATCATACCTGCAGCGTAATCTTATTTTTCACTAGGAGCCCGATTTTGATATCCATGAGATTGAGGTCATTCTCCAACTGCTGGTTAGAACGAATCAGGGTGATAACCTCTTCCCGCATCTTCATAAGGTCAAGTTCCTCTTGAAAATCCTGGTCACTTTGATCCAGCAGATGGACAAATTTTCGGACTACAATCATAGGGGGGTCCTCGGCATTGACTGACAGAAAGAAAGTATGCATTATACAAACGACAGTGCTACCAGAAAAGTTTCAAGCTCGGGAAACATCAGCATTGTCTTGAAAATGTTAACTATTAAAATATATATATTTAAATATTATTCAGGTGTGTGTGTCTGTGTGTGTGTGTGTATATATATTTCTTTTTAAATGAGCTAAAACCACCAACAAATCTTGATCACACTTATGGCAAAGGTTAACATGGCAAGTGATGCAACTTCTAGCTCCAAGCTAGCAAAATGCTTAAGATTAAGTGGCATCCAGTTCCAAAAAACAGAACAGAATAGGGAGAAGCTAAGGTTGCCCACCACGGCCTCAACTCTGCCTGGAGTGGCAGTTACTCACTCAGAGTCTTGTAGTCGTCGCGAGCTTTGTTTGCACGAATAAAAGCCTGGATTTTGATAATGTCATTGATCTAAGGAGCAAAGAAAAAGAAATCCTTTGTTCCCTTGTCCATCAAATATACAGCAAGGCAATTACAGCCCTACTAACTCAGGGTACATACATGGTCTCGGAAATACTGCAGACGGTCTCTGTAGCGCTTTCTAGCTTGATACATCCTCGCCAGTGATTGAATCTATGAAAAGGGGATTGTGACATTTAGATGAGTCACCTCCACGCATCTCATCCTTGCACCCCACTTGGAGAAACCCTTTTTCTGCTACCATACCTTTATAACCTCATCTTTATGGGAGCGCAGGTAAGCTAAGCGATCTTGATAGGCCTTCTTCTGCTTGTAGCCCCTCCACTGCGACTGAAATCAAACAGTACAGATGACAGATTTCCCAAGGAGCAGAGGAAGGTTAGAAGATTTCATCTCGATACAGTAAATAAGTGCAATCCATGGTGATGCTTTGAAAAGGACCAATCCCAACATTGACAGGGAACTGTGGCTGAGCCGCACCTCTACCGAGGGGAACACGAGTTAACTTCTACTTCCTGCTGTTAGAGCAGCACGTCAAGCCTTTAAACATGCATCCGCACAGATTCTTTTCTTTGTTCGTTACAAATCAAGTGAGGAAGGTACAGTATCAATACCTTCATTTTACAGATGAGGCATCATTCTTATTTAGAACTCTTTTATAATATTATGCTACACTGTCTGAGGCAAAATCAACACTATTTTCCCTCCAGGTTTAATCTCAGACAAGAAATAGACTTGAAGGCTACTAAGGTCTCTAAGAAGAATAGCCCCTGTGTCATGGTTCACTATTAAATACCTCTCAACATTCCAAAGAGAAGGCACTTGTTTAAAGGATCAGAGACAAAGAAGTCAGAAGTCAAAAAGCACGCTCACACACTGGATTGGGAAAGGTGTTTATTACCCGCTCTAGAAGCCCACCTACTGTCCAACTAACTGTCCCTGAAATACCTGGATGCAGGTGATGGCAGGGATTTGTTTCCTCAGGAAATTCATCCTGGATCGAAATTCCCGTCGAACTAAGTATCCACGGCAGCAAGCCTGCAGCTTCGTGATCAGACCTTCATTGGCCAGCCAGAGCTGTTCCCGGTTATATGCAGCTGTCACCCCCGAGATGGAGCTCTGAACAAAGCACACGGACACGTTAGAACACATACATGGGTGAGAGGGACATACTTTTAACCCTCACTGGCTAGCTAGCAACTGGGCTGGGTGACATGGGGTTACTGTTAATAAGAACCACCTAGGGATGGGATGTGCAGCAAGTTTCAGGGAGCTCCTACACTAGCCGGGGAGGTGACGCTTAAAGTCACACTGCCAGGCTCATGACACATGGTCTCCATAAGCTGCCTAGAGGGTTTGGGTTGCTACTGTAGAGAATGAGCAAACTTGCAAGCAGAGGGAAAACACAGTTAACAGAGTAGCTGACAGACTAGAGTAAGAAAGAACTTGAAGCAAGGGATAAGGTGATGGAGGCAGAACAAGGGTGGCAGTGGTGAGAACAGTTTAGGCAGCAATATCTGGTTACCCACCCATTGCTTATATTCTCCCCTGTCCTTGTTATCAGAGTTCTACTAATGGGCAATAATGAGCCCAGTTAAAAGAGTTCATTAGCTAGAGATGGCCAGGAGACATAAGCAGAGGTAAGGAAACAAAATTCAGGCAAACTCCTGAAAGGAGAGACAGATTGCTGCCATTGTGGCTTTTGTGCTTTCCCTTCCTTTTATACTACGTCCTGTGTGGGCAGCCCTCCAAGCTGTCACTGAGGCTCACAAAGCGACCCTGAGAAGGCAAGTCACATGTTGCAGTCAAAAGGCCTTGAGAAGGATGATGTTATGGAGCTAATGTCCCAGGCCACCAAACTCTAGAATCACTTTATGGGGGGAAGAAAAAGAAACATATCCTTACATACTACTAGAGACTTTTTCCCCCTAAAAGATGAACCTGAAAATTACATACTCTTCACCCTGCTAGGTAAGTTCTGACTAAAGAAGCTATTTCATGTCATATGTATTTATATAGTCTGTTCTACACAGAAAAAGTCGAGTGTTTAAAAGCTCTTTGGGGTTCTGTCCAAGATTCTTTGATGTCAATTAATAATGTGTCTTGACCTTGGAAACAGGAGTGGCATCCACTTCCTAAGTTTCCTCTGGAAACTTTAATAACTTTGATAAATTGTTGTAAGTTATAGAAAGTCTTCAGGCCTTTTGTTCATAGGGTTGCTATGAGTCATTCTCAACTCAACGGCAACCAACAATACCAATAATCATGACCTAAACTAGCCTACTGAATGAACATTTTTCTTTACGCTTTCTTATCCTTGTTTAAAGGATAACTCATGAAATAATCCCAGTTTCGTGAACATGAGCTCAGTGACTCTACTCTTTTGTTTAAATAATTTTAATGAACATTTACAGAGATTTTGGATTTCCATTCATTCATTGCTGCACTTGTGGCTCTACTTTCTCAACAGCCCACCAATGACAATTTAAGTGTCATTACGGCAAGGAAAGCTAGTGGTTCACCCTGAAATCTAGGAAGGGGCTTAAGACAAATACAAACATAACTAAAACTCAAATCTGAGTAGGTTAGATTCTGAATCCAGCTCAAAATTATTTGTGGGCTTCAAAGGAAGATGGAGACAAAGGAACAAAAGATTCATAAAGGAAATTACAAGCGAGACATATGTGCCCAGAAGAACTGAATTTGGGCACATGCACACCCTTATACTCTATGTAAGAGAGGGGAGAGGGAGGGAGGGAGAGCTCATGAGAACAGGGACTGGGTTTTGCTTCTGGTGTCTTTTCAGCACTTAGAAGAATATTTGCTACATCGATGGAAGTTCTCAATAAATAACTGCTGAGACAAAGAATACATTCCAGGAAGAACTAACAGCATAAGTGAAGATGGAAGATGATGACAAAACCTACTGGAAATGCTGCTATAAACATGCTCACTACTTGAAAGCGTAGATTATATTCTAATTTTTTGTGTGTATGTGTACCGTCAAATCAGATCTGACTGGTACAGGAGGAGATTGCCCCTCCTTCTCTGGCAGAGTATCTGGTGGATTTGAACTGCGTATCTCTGAGACTGCAGTGCAGCTTCTCACCACTAGGCCACCAGAGCTCCCCTAAAAGCGTAGATTATATTCTAATACACTACAGCTTGACTAGAATTTGTGGAAGAGTGAAAAACCCTGAAAATTGGGAAAGACAAATAGCTGCATTTAATGGGAAAGAACAGTAACTTTTCATTCTTTCTTCTTTCCTGGATCACCCAAGGTTTCTTTACTAAGCACACAATTTATTTAATTCTGCAATTCAAACGTTTTACCAAATCAGGCCTTTGTCACTCCACATGAAAATATTTCCAAATAGCTCGTTTTCATTCTTTACATAGCCTAAATTTTATCATAATTTATGATTATGTCTAAATAATTGTCTCAGAACATCTTCTCACCCGAGGAAAAGTGGCCTACCTGGATCTCCTCTCGAGAAAGATGCATGGAATTCTGCACAAAGCCCGCAGGTTCTTCCCATCCTCCTTCCTGGGTCTCCAGATTATGGTAATAGTGATAGCCACCTTTCACCCAGTGCTTCACCCACTTGCTGTTATTATCTCCTGGCAGAAATGAAAGGAACAATAAAAGAATCTCAGAGTTACATTCCTATATTTACATGTCTAATACTACAGGATTATTCCAGTTAGGTTCAAAATCTAAATGAAGATCTCTCCAAAGCCTGTTTCTTGGACCTATGGAAGTAAAGGGTGCCTATGGAAGTCTGTGCCTTGGACCTATGGAAGTAAAGTTACAGCTTTGTAACACTGTCTAACTTAGCTCACTTAATCAAGTTATAAAAATAAAATAACCATGACTTAACAACTCAGTTTCTTCCTAAGCCTATTCAGATGCTAGAAAATGCTCTGATAAAAGGTCTGTAATCATTCAGCCACCATTAAGAATAAAATGAGATGAGAAACCCTTATCTTTATTCTCTATTTTTTACTGGTACACTACATTCAACTGTCCAGAGGCTTAGGTAATCAGGGAATGGTGATGCTCTATACAAAGAAAAAAGATATTTTGCACCAACTCACATTCTCTGAAAACTGCTCTCATTGGTATATTATTGACTAGCAGACTTTTAAATGAACCCAAATACCATAGTTTTGTGCTGGAATGTCCTTCTCTACAGTCTGTCCTTTTCCTGTATTTCTTCCCTCTTATACAGTTAAGTTCTTCACTTGAGGACACGTATTCATTTCCCCACAACTCACCTGCTGCCAGTTTTTTCTTCTTGGCTTCAGCAAGGTCACTCTGGTAAGTTTCACCACATTCAGGAATGACACCATACAACCCAACATCAGGGGAACGGAGGGCACTCAATGTTTTGCCAACATCACCATTGTCCACTGCTTCATTAATTGCAAAGACGCCCAAGGCAACTATAACATCAGAAGATATGTTATAGGACAGAAACCATCTAAATTAACACATTTCACCTAACTATACCTATCGGCAAATTATTCCTCCTAGATCTTTCTATCTTGGTTAAATTGCAAATAGAATAGAACTACTTCTCTACCAAAACAGAAATAAAGCAACTGATACATACACTTATGTGCTTCCTGGGTATCTTTGTTGGATTGCCAGATTCCACCCTGAATTTCATCCAACCACAGCACAGCCGACTCATCCTGGGTCTCCTACACACCATCAAAAGCAGAAAACTATCAGAGACATGAACTGGGGTACATGCAATACAAACGGAAAGAAAAGTAGGCTTAAGCCTCAATTAGATATGGAGGATGAAGGATAGGCAAATGAAAGCAGCTCAATATAAAAAAAAGTATAAAAGTTTAAGAGAAAAACTCACTAGAGGAAAAGTTATAAGCTTGTTTTGACTCAATGACTGTGAAGTGTTTGAGATACTACACTTATTTGGTACTTTAGTTTGTTTTTTTTGGGGGGTTGCTGTTGTTACTCCATTTGTTTTGCTTTTGTGTGGAAAATTTTTATATTAAACATTTTCCTACTTAGAAAAAAAAGAGAAATGTCTCTTGAAGTAAAGAACACTGGAGATGAATTCCTTTACAAACCCTTCTTTAAAAACAACCCAAAAACCATAAGAGAATATTTCCCAACTCATTCTATGAGGCCATTATTACCCTGATACCAAACCGGGACATAAAGGCATCATGAGAAAAGCAAACTATAGGCCAAATTTAAGATCCTCTGCCTACGCAATTTGGAACTGTTAACTACTTTAAAAAGTATTCCCAAAAAGGCTCAGAGGAATTCGAAACTAAGCTTATGCCTTAAAAAAGGCAATTCCTCTTAGCCCAGCCTGCCAGCATTCGGCAAGCTCTACTCTCCCCACCCTCTTCCTTAGCTTGGAGACTCCAAAAAACTAAGCCACTGCAAAAGGAAATGCTTCAAGCTCTAGTCATATCCTCTAGAAACTCCCACGATCCCTTCAGGGGCACAGTCTTACGGCCTGAGTGAGAGCAGGTGCAAATCGACTTTCCATTTTAACTTTAAACCTAACCCTAGCTTGTTGTCCCAAGTGGTACTTCTCTGTCAGTCAGAGGCAGACTCCCTCTGGACTTACATGACAACAAACCCTTCTACCAATGGCATAACACCATCACTGCAGTCAGGCCCTACAGCAGAGAGTATGAATTTTTAAGAACATGTATTTTTAAAAAATTACTCTTTCTAAATTACTTTCATGTTTGAGAAGCTCTGACGTGATCATGAATCAAAAATGTAGACTTCCACTTTCAGCTTCTCTGATACTCAACTCTTCAAAGCCAAATCAGCTGGCCATTTGTCTCAATTTCCTGACTGCAATACCATGGGTGATGATGCAAACCTCTCCACAGGATCAAGTGATATCCAACATAACGTGCCTCCTAAATGAAACCTGGTAATATCGACACCATATTTACAACTTTTTTTGGTAGAGACCATTTGGTCAGTCCCAACTTCCTACATACAACAGACCACAGACAGCTTGGTCCAGCCTCACTCTCACAATAGTTGCTGTGTCTGAACCCACATTGCATCCAATACGTCAATCCATTGTATTAAAGATATATTCCGTATTCTTTGTCAACATCATTAATTCAAAACCAACAGTTCTCTGGTCTGCATTATTCATTGTCCAACTTTTGCATGCACAATGCAAAGAAGAATTCACATCAAGTTGGATCTGACTTATAGCTGACCCGCCAGAGGGTTTTCTGAGACTGTAAATCACAGAACATGGGATGATAGGAGGAGACTGCCTCTCTTCTCCCTTCAAGCCGCTGGTGGATCTGAACCTTTGGATTAGCAGCACAACTCTATGGAGCATGCACCTGAAGATGCTGAAAATACCATGGCCTGGGAGGGGCATACAAAGTGAAACCTTTGCTTTATTAAACTTTAAAGAGATCTTGTGCAACAGTTGTCTAATTCAGTATATTATTTCCTGACTGCTGCTCCCATAGGCATTAACTGTGGACCCAAATAAAATGAAATTCTTGACAACATCTGTTTATCATTATGTCGCTAACTGATACAGTTACAAGAGTTTTTCTTTTATGTTGAATTATAAACCACACTGAAGGGTAGAATCATTATCTTCATTACAAAGTATTTCAAGTTCTCGTTCTTGGAGCAAGGCTGTGTCTTCTGCATACTTTAGGCTGCTTCTAATTCTCATGCAACATTCTTCATGAAGCCTAGTTTGTTGGATTATCTGCTCAGTATACAGACTAAAAACCCTGCTACGTATCCCAACTTAGGTAATAATTTACAAAGTTATTGCTCCTGCCTGCTGCATAGTATTCCATTGTGTGAATGTACCATAATGTCTCAATCCATTCATTTGTGGTTGGACATTTGGGCTGTTTCCATGTTCTTGCGATGGTGAATAATGCTGCTATAAACATTGGTGAAATCTCAGTTTGTGCTTCAGTTCTCATCTCAGGGTATGAAATGTCCAATTTTTAAATGATACAGAATGAATTATCTCAATAAGGCTGTTATTAAAAATAAACTACAGAATTATCTACTGAAATTAAATATATATGAATTTCTTTTAAACACTCCTAAATGTACATGTAATAGAAAAATGCATATATACTAGACTGAAAGAATTATCTGTAATAGCCAGAAGTGAGAGGCAACCAAAAATCCATCAACCATAGGATATATAACCACATGATAGAAAAATATCCAACAGTGAGAATAAACCACTATTAAATTCAACCACACGGATGTCATCACTAGCAAGTTGAGTAAAAGCCAGACACAAAAGAGAGTACATAATGTATGACATCATTTAAATATGGTTCAGAAACAGGTAACTACCAACTATGGTGTTAGAACCAGGTCAGTGGTACAAAAGATTAAGAGGGTGTTGGATGAGGATAGCATAACAGCCATGTGTATATTTACATAATTTGTGAACTACTCTAGGTATAATTCAATAAACCTCTTTACTTAAATTTAGGAGACATGCCCACAACAAATACATAATTAAGAACTACAGGAGTTCTCTAGAACATGGCATCTATGTCTCATATTTTTGTGTCTCTAAATCTACAAAGAAAATACTTAAAGGAGACAGCTATCTGTATCTTTGTCCTTTCAACAGAGAGAAGCCACTGTGACGTTGCTTACCTGGGCTTTTTCCCTCTTGGCTCTGATCAGTGTGTCTTGGTAATGCTGGGCCACTTCTGCATGGACTCCCTCGAGCTTGGCTGCAGGAATCTGCAAGGCCCGCAGGGTCTTCTGGGCATCACCTTCGTCCAGGGCTTCATTAATTAAACCAATGGCTAAAATCCCTAAAAATGAAGGGATAGGAAGTATTTGTTATTAATAACTAAGTTGTTGTTTACCAAATAGAACCGACCCTGACTGGCAGGTTTTCAGAAGCAGTCAATCAAAAGGGAGGAGACTGCCCATTCTTCTCCCTTGCAGCGGCTGGTGGACTCGAACCACATGCCTTCAGGAATGCAGCACAGCTTCTTGCCACTGGACCACCAGCACTCCCCACGAAACTAAGCAGCACCACCAATTACATGGTTTTATGCTTTTTAGTTTGTTTCATCTAAAGTTGAGTCCCTTGTACACATAAAAAAGGTTTCTATTCTATGAAAGATATCAGGTCTTTTGTTCATTGAGTCGTTATGAGTTGTGCTCGACTTGATGGCAATCAACAACATTCAAAGTTTACAATCTGCTTCTAGTGTGACGTCACACACATTAGAAAAGTCAGGGTTATACAATCTGTGGCTTATGGACCTCTTGTTCAAGAACACAAAACACATAAATGAGTGGCCTAGGATCTAATTCCAGGCCTCTCCTCTCCAACTCCAGGCTCCTCCTACTAAGCTAAAGCTAATACTCCCCAGGGAAAATACAATAGAAATTAGAAATGCTTGTGCCACAGTGTTTTTATGCTGTGCTACTTCTTAAATTTTCTTAAATTTAGCTCTAGGAACTTGGCCTGGGAGTCAAGCAGAAAATTTTCTTTACAGCACAAATGACCAGTTACAACAAGAATAACATTTAAAATCAACAGATGATGTCAATTCATTTCAAGAAAAACTGAGTTCCTATTAGATATATAATCATAGTAATTACCTGCTATTTTGAAACCTTAGGCTTACTCAACCTTCTAAATGATATATGGTTTTTCAATCAAAAACCCAAAATCTTCCTAATAGTTCTTGGAACCAGGTGATAGGATTGTACCACCTTTCTTTACTTGTGGCATTACTACAGCTGGAGGGAGTCACAGGGACCAGAACACTCACTCTCATGTTCCTCCTGAACCACCAGATTCACGTGATCCACACAAGCCTGGATGTCGTTCCATGTAATAAAGTCATTGTTCTCTGCATGCGCCTGGGCTTTCAGTTTCATCAAATCATCCAGATACCTGCCCCAACAAAAATTACAGTGAAGTCCAGCAAAGAACAGGGTCCTCAGGGTGCCTATGGAGGACAGGAATGAGAAGAATACCAAGCAAAGTATCTAAGGAATAAAGACAGCTAAAGGGACTCTGAGTTACTGTAAATAATATAAGAAAATGCTAGGAGATATTTACTGTCCACACTATTAAACATTCTAAATACTGAGAAATCAATCTTGGAATCAAAGGCGGTAGCTTAAGCAATTCCACTAGGAACAAGGGGGAAAGGGCGGACAAGTGGCTAATATATACTGAAGGAGTGACTGATCCACTATGTCATGATTGTTCAGCTCATCCTAGAAGCACTGATTTAGGCAAAGATTCTCAATGAGTGAAAAAAATAAAGTGAATGGATGATCTAAAAGTAGACATTCTGATGGTACAAAAACAGGATATTCCAGTAGTAAGAAAATACATAACTGTCCCTTGAAGGCATAGGCTATCTCCCCCCACCCCCAAGCTATCTCTAATTCATGGATCTTAATATCTATAATGATGGAACTAATAGAATTTATACATGCTTTTTGATTGGAGGCAGTATGAAATTAACTGCATCGCCAAAATATGAATTGATAAGCCTTAAGATTTCATTTCCAATTTACTGTAACAAATCAAATATGAAAAAAGAAACCAGAAGTATCCAGAAGATGGGGCATTCTTTTTAAAAAGTCAGTGTCATGAAGAAATGGTTTATTGTCTATTTGAAGATATATTAGGGACATGCCTACCGGATGTAACATACAGTCCTAAACTAGACCCTGGTTTCAAGAAAATAGCTGTAAAAAACAATTCAGGAACAGCTAAGGCCATAATTAAAATGGACTATCAGGTGATATTAAACAATTACTATTACTTTAGTTAGGATGTGAGCTGATGTTATTTTATCTATATAACAAATGGTCCCTTTTTTGGGAGAGATACGTATTTACTGGTAGAATTCACTGCAATTTTCAGTGATATCTGCAATTTACTTCAAATGCTTCAGGATAAGAAATAATGAGTCAAAGGAGGGGAAACAAAAGATGAACTAAAATCAGAAAACCTGTGAGGGAAACGGAGTGCTCCTGTACAAGTGCCAGGTGACCACCCTGTGCTGGACACCCACCTCTGCGAGTTTTCCTCCTCGATGTTGGTAAGGCCTGTGACTGAGCTGCTCAGCTGCTTCCACACTGTGTTCATGTCTCCTGATTCCAAGGCCCTGTTGATCAGGGCCACTGATGACAGCATCTCCACAGCAACCGAGAGCTCAGGATGGGTGAGGCTGTGCTGCATCGAGAGAAAGGGCACAGTGAGGCAGACATCCTCAGATACCACAAGTTCAGAACAACCAAGCTGAGTCTGAATTTCTGCTAAGAAAGTTCTATCTAACCACTCAGAAATGGACATTATTTAACAACAACAAAACAAGTAAATGAGTACTGAATTAACTTCCACCCCATATGCTCACAAACAGGACAGGTTGGCTCAGTAACGTACTTCAGGACTCTGCTGCTGCAGGGTAGCCAGTTCTTTCTGATAAAGATCGGCAGCAAACGGATACACCTGGGGCAGCTGGGCTTCAGGATTCATCAGCTCCAACACCGTCTTCTCAGCAACTCCCTTTTGGATTGCCGCATTAATTGCAGCCACTGCAGCCAATCCTGGGTGGAAAACAGAATGTCAGATATGCAGCTAGCTTAGTCCTAAAAGGAACGTTAGGCCAAATATTAATGACAAAAGTCATATTCTATGGATGAACTCTGAACCATAAAGGGTGAGGAGGCACTTATCTTTAAAAATCAGCCACCTCTTTTCACCCCTATTTTCTGGGTATCCCAATCACCCTGTGTGTGACCACTATTCATGACCTCAAACATCTCTTCTTTCTCCTGGATTCGCATTCTAGGTTTTTAAGCGGTCATTCAGGTACTGCACGATCTTTCTAACACTTTGTCTTAACATAATTCAGCCCTAAACACCTCAACATTTTATATTTTAATCTGTGGCACTTATATAAGTGTTCTTCCTTTCCCTTTATTGGCTCATTAGGAATATTCTTTTCTCTTTACATCATTCAAATCGTACTTGTCCCTAAGTCTCATATCCTACAGATGTGGATTAACAGCCAACATGAGCAACTATACTTTTAATACCAGAAGAAGTCCCATGGAATCTACTACTACCAAAGGTACCCAGTAGTTGGTTATGGGCGTGGGGTGGAGTAGAGTGTCAGGCCTTGTGCTGACATACAACAACAGGTCTTCTCCAACACATTAAACACACACGTTTAGCTGAGCAAACTCTTACTTCTCTGATATTGCTGGGCAGCACTGTTTGCAGCATCCACTCCAGACTGTAGCTCCTCCTTCTGCAGGGGCCCCACTTGACCACTCTGAGAAAAGCAAAGAATAATTTATTAAAACTTACTCTCTGCCTCCAGACACTATGGTTCCATTACCTCAATAGCAGTCACAAGGACAAAGAACCAGCTCCAGGCTACATGTAACCAAAGGGGCAGTCGGGACTAGAGCCAAAAGCCCCTGCCAAATCTATAGTAGTGCGACATTCCAGAAGTCCATTTTAAAGAATTTGTCTTTTAAAAGTGCCATGTTCCGATACAACTATTAGCAAATCAATGTTTACTCTAGCCAACATATGCTGGGAAACTGTACAATGTACACTTGCCCTTATTTAGACAAAAAAAGTCCTTCAAAATATCTGGTCTAAAAAAACCACTAAGGACAATCTCACAGTCTATTCTTGCTGTGTAGAAAGTACTTTCCCAGTGTTGGCTATAGAGGCATGGCTTTTCAAAGTAGAAATTCCTGAAGCAGGAATATGAAAGAATTAATGTTTTCTCCAGTGCCTTTCAGTTGGGGGAAAAAGGAGTGCTGGAGCTAAGGTTAAAGCTGTTTCTAAATTAAGTGTAGGATAATACACCTTTCATGAGGATTCTTTTTCATCTGATTTATATGCAAGAGAATACTAGTAAAAAGGAGATGGTCCATCTCTTTAAAAGAGCACAGATTCAAGCAGATGCATACCAACCCTTGCAGTGTCAAGTCTTTCTTTTTACCTGTCTCCTCTGTTGTCTATCACTCAGGAGCTGCTTTAGGTACCAGTCACTGTTCTGTTGCTGCAGACCTTGAAGTCCCAGCGCAGGGGACTGCAGAGCCTTGAAGAGTGCCAGCGCAACCCCCTGTTCTAAAGCCAGGTCAATATTTGACAACGCAGAATACGCTAAGGAGGAAACAGACAAAGGCTATGTTGACATAATATAATAGATTATTTTTCACTTCCTAGAACCTATGCCAGGGAGTTCTGATGGCCTAGTGGGTAAGAAGCTTCATGGTTCTAATCTACCAGCTGCTCTAAGGGAGAAAGAACAGAATCCTCTATTACGTTTTTTTTTCTCCCCTATAATTATATTTTATTAATTTTCATAAACATTTACAGAGATTTTGGGTTTCCATTCATTCATTGTTGCACTATTCTCTCTACCCTCCTCC
>NW_006399791.1:6347686-6384948 GCF_000299155.1 Elephantulus edwardii | reverse complement strand
CTCTACCCTCCTCCCAGTTTGTTCTTGTCCAAATGCCACAGTGCTTGTCAAAGCCAGTTCTGATTAATCTTCTTTGTCAGTGTGTCCTTTGCCATTCCTCTATTACTCTGTTAACAGCCCCTTATGTGCGGACTCAGGGGCATACTTACCATTGACCTTGTTTATGTTCCCTTGAATTTCAGCTTGAGTGAGCAGCTCTTCATAAATGTCTCTTTCTCTCTCAGAGTTCTCTGTCTGAGGATGAGTAAAAAAAGCACAAGTAATTAGCTTAAGTGCCTGAAAAGACCATGGAAATAATTTCTGTTCCACTCTCACCCTACAAAAGCCAAGAATAAATGAGTGTGCTGAGTAGGTATTCATAAGGGTATAAATACCATAAATGCTATGTTACTATAAAATAAAGAGAGCAAGAAGATTTTTTTTGTTAATGACAAGCAAAAATATTCATACAGAGCTGGGCAGCAGCACTCATGCTGGATGGACACTGGTTTGCCTCCTGCAGATTGACACCTAGGTCACCACTGTCAGCCTCTCAAGGGTCAGTGGCCTGCACCCTGCACAGACAGGAACCCAGGTTGCCACTCAGCACCTCACTGGTAGTACAGGTACAGCACGACTATGGCAGCAGCTACTTGTCTGCAGGATAGTGTGAGACCTATCACATGGTTTAATCTCTGTTCTAAAATAAGAGATACAATCAATATTCTGAGAATGGGGTTGCCTTTGGGGTTGTCAAGACTGAATATATTTTAGTCACTAATTTAAAAAAACACAACAAATTAGTAAGTACACATGTAGTCTCAAATGAGATTTGTAGCTCTAACTTTTTCAATTATTCCACTATATTATATAGTATACAAGAATATTTCACCCTAAAGCTAGGAAGACAGATGGGCTATAATAATATTTGGAAGCCACCTTTCAAAATTTCAGTTTTCATTTATTATGGTTGCTGTTGAAAATACATTACAGCAAAAACATAAACCAATTCAACAATTTCTCCATATATAATAAAGGTGACAATTCTATATGCATCAATCTCAGTTTCTGTTTCTGAACTGTTCTCTCAGTAACAACTCACTGCCAACTATATTTTCTATTTAACCTTGCAACTTTCTATTGTCAAATGCTCAAGGCAGATGATGTTAGTGTCAGGTACCTTTGAGTCAGAACCAAACCATAGCTGACTCTCCAGCGAGCTTCCAAGGCAGTAAACCGCATGAGAGGAGACTGTTCATCTTTCTACCCTGAAGCAATTAGTGGATTTAAACTGCATGCTTTCTGGATGGCAACACAGCTCTCTACTACTAGGCCACCCACTGTCAATTCTATCCCGCATAGATAGGTCTTTAAACAGAACAATGCTCAAGACAGATCATCTTTACTAATTAAGCTAAGTTATTATCTGGTTTAAAGATGATGGCATATTCTTGGCTTATGATGTAAAGATTATCCTGGCACTAGTTTCAGGGGTCCACCCAGCCTTAACAGCTCAGAAAGCTATTGCTCTTTATTATTTGCACAATAAAGTAAAAATGGAGTCTAATATGAAAATTCCATGCTATGCAATCCCATTTAAAAGAGATTCTTGAAAAATTAAATGATAGCAACAGAAAGCAAAGGGGTAGCTTTTTAGGGTCAGAGACAGTGGTGTGGGAGGACGTAGGGATTACTGCAAAAAGGGCTTCATGGAAATCTTAGGGTGATGGTTACACAACTGCCACATTCAAGACATTTAAATGGGTGCATTTCACTGTACATAAACTATACCTCAATGACACGGATTTTTAAAATGGAGTTACAGCAAACAAAAGAATGTCATTCAACTAAGTTATTTTATCTTTACCTTGTTTTTAGCATTTGCCATTTTGTTCTGCTTGGCCTGGTAAAGTACATCCTGGTAAGTGGAAGCCAAGGGTTCTTCAAGATTGACAAGCATGGCATTGGGGTTCTTCAAAGCTATGAAGGTGTCAGCTGGGATTCTATGGTCAATAGCTTCATTAATAGCAATAACTGCAGCATGTACTGAAAAAAAAAAACAGCAAGGCACACAGCATCGTGGTTAAAAGGATGTACATGACCTTATAACACTATCCAGTTCTTATTCCAGCACAAAGAGTTGCAGAGAAACAAAGATTGGGGTTGGAGAAACAACACCCTATTTCCGACCGAACATTGTTTACTCTTTACAAAATACAAAGGCATGGCTCTGCCTGTGATCCACGTTTGGGATGCTAAATATGAAATAGAGGTATACTCAGAGACCCTTGTAAAATGCATCTGCTTATTTCATACTTCATGAAATTTTCATACTTAATTATCAATTAACATAGAAAACAAGAAAATAAAAAAGGTACTAATAATATAGCACTTTTCATAAAAGTAATCAATTACATCCAAACAATAATAGACAGAAGACTACAACAATGTATTAGTAAAATTCCTAATGTTCAAAACAACTACCACAGTATTAATTATTGGAAGTGGTAGCAGCAATTGAGCCCAGAACATTTTTCTTACATGCAGCTTCATCCACTGACAGTTCATTAGCCAGGATACCCCCAATCTTGCTGAAGGCAGGCATCTGGATTCCATATTTTTCCAGCTCAATCTTCATGTTGTTAATTTCTTCTTCTACAAGAAAGAACACCTAGTCAAATATTTTTGTGTAACCTCGAGAAAGAAATACTTGCTCAGCCATAAAATGAAATAAAATCACATCAATCATTTAGGTTGTTAAAAGGAGATAACACATGGAAAGTACGTAATACAATACCTGGCACAGAGCATGTATTAAACTATTATCAAGGGCACCAAAGGTACAGTAGAATGGCCCCACAGAAAGAGTTTGTTCAAAACTTATTTTCTACATAGGTTATTTTCTACAAAGAACTTATGAACTGAATAAGTAAATGACACAATCAGCTATCTTGGTCTTTACAAACCACTGACTGCTATTAAAACAATTTCATTTTTTCATTTGCATTCAGTAATTTGTTTACATTGTGTTTTCATTTACATTGTTGGGGATTTTTTTTCTGTTTTTTCACTCCCTTTCCCCACCCACCAAACTCTGCAACCAACAATTTCATTTCTAAGGCAGAAAGCCAAATGATAAAGAATGTAGGGTTTGGCCCTTGCTCTGGGTCTGGTAAGCACTTCCCCAAGAGGAAATATATCACAGATAAAAGCTTTACATACTTGAGAAATGTAGAGAGGAGTGAGTCTATGGTGATGAAATGATATAGACAGTGAGAATTGGGACTCAACATGAAAAATGACCATGTTACTGAATTGTACAATTCAATTGTAGGAATGGATGTCTTCAGCTGGGTATGTTTTCACCAAAATTGGCATGAATAAAAGCTTTTATTACCAATTTCTGAAATTCTCAGGTTTACAAAACAAATAAGCAGTTCAAAAGGTTTTTCTCTCTTCTTTCTAACCAATCATTTCTATTGAAATGATTCTTGGTGCTCCCAAGGCCCGTCTTTCTCCTTTAACACTGTGAGATTACTGAAGCATAAGAATCTACTACAGTAAATAATAGAAACACCAATCCAAATAAACAAAAGTTTTAAATTATTGCATTGTCATCTTTGTATCAGTTCAGTCCCCTACTCTCTCCCCTGTTCTTTGCCTACAATAGGTGATCAACAACCAGTTGTTGGAAGGAGAAGAAAGCTTGAGTATAAAACTTTTTCTATGATACTAACATTTTAGCCAACTTAGTGTTTAGCAAACTTAGTGTTTCATGCTCCATTTTCTTATAAGTTTAATGTTTTTATCCACCACATTAGGAGAAACAGGTTATTTTTTTATTTCTTTCATCTCTGTTGCCAGAGTATTTTTGGAGTCCTAAGTTTTTAAAATTGATACTTTTGCTTCTTTTAGGCTCTTTCCACATAAATCAAGCTTTTCTTACCAAATTCCTAACTCCTTACCTGTGAAGTCAACCTTTCCATACAGATCTTGAATCTGAGGAGCCAGGCCCAGTTTGAACAGGTACAAACTAGAAGACACAATATGCAAAATAATTAGACCTCCCTGCTACTACTTTTAGGTTTAAAGGGAGAAATCAGCATAAAGAATAAAAGAAAAACACTTTGAGAATCTCAGTATCCCTAAAATACTCCTCCCCCCCTTTGCAGTAACAATATTTTACCTTGAAGACTTTTTCAGTTTTACCTATATTATTTTATAACATCATAAACTGTAATGAAATAAAGCACTGGACCGCAATCACTAGACACAACTCAAGTCCTGCACAAATCCAATGTGTAATTGTTGCTGTTGTATACTGCTGAGTTAGAACCAACCGATATCTGACCCTCCCTGCCGTGGGTTTTCAGAGACAGTAAACTTCACAAGAGCTGACTGACCGACCATCTTTCTCCTGTGAAGCAGCTGTTGGATTCTAACCACATGCCTGTGTTGAGCACGATGCCTTAGTAAGCCACTAAAGCTCCTTCCTATAAAGATCCGAGCCTAGAAACACATAATGATGGCATCCATCCTCCAAATTGCCGAACAGAATGCTCTTCTGTATACTTTGAAAGTATATTCAATAGAAACAGAGGACAAAAGCACACATCCTCTTTTTCTCTTTCTAACTCTTATCCAAAGGCACAGTCAATTCTTAATCTTGTGCTGAAAGAATGTGAGGGCCTGAGACCTAGATTACATGGAGGTAGAGTGATCAGAGAACTAGCAAGGAGAAATTCTGCCAGCTTAGTCACTGTGCCTAACAAGGTCAGAATCCACTGGAGGAACAGCCTTCACAAGGACATCAACACAGACAGATCTCATGTAACAGTAAGCCAATCACAAAGAATCAATCTGGTTTTATCTCACACACACATTTGAAATGGCTATTCTGAAAATGTACCTAGGTATCAGTCATTCCTAATACACTGAGGGGAAAAAAATTGCATGTTATCGTTTATGTTAAGTGCTCTTAGGAGAGTGGAGCAGAATATAATGAATGACCTCTGTTCCTAAAATACTAATAATCTAAATATGGGGGAAGATCAAATGCATAGAAAGAAACAACATAACTAAAACACGAATGAAATAAAAAAGAATTCGGACAAAACAAAGATCTGCTGCACTGGAGAAAATGTAACAAAACAGATGAGAACTGAGCTAGTCAGCTGGTAAGAGGAATTACTATTTCTTTTTTCTCTTCACTTACTGGACAAATATACTCAAGAGCTTAAGTGGGTCAGGAGGAGCAGATCTGCCACAGTGCATAAATTTAACAAAAAACACTTATTGATTCCTTATTATGTCCAAGTAAGTATTCAAGTATTAGAGATACAAAGGCAAAGCAAGGAAAAAGGAAGAAGGTTTTGCCCCCAAGAAATATGGACATACAAACAAAACCAGAAGAGGAGCACAGATTAAACTCCACCTGACAGGAAAGAGATGGTTTGAGACGAATGAGTTAAAATAGTGAGGAAAGGGCATCTCAGGCAAACAGAACAAATGCCGAAGGCACAAGAGCATTTGGCATGTTTGATTAAACTGGAGAGCTCAAGTACTCAGGAAGGAAGGGACAGAGATGAGACAGGACAGGATACTCAAAGCAGCTGAAAATGAGCCATCAAAATAATTTCGGAGGGTGTGATAGGATTAGCGCTTTTAGGATAGTAGCTTGGGAGGAAATTTCTCAGGAGGTTAACACAATCGCCCGGACAAGACATCCCTAGTTCTCAGCTAGTTAGTCCTCATTCTTTTGTGGGCTACACATTGTGATACCAGTGATGTCAAGGATCTAGTACATGACTGAGAAAGAAACTGGAGACAACAGGTTTCTTATGGATTGATGTATATAAACATTACATTAATACACATTTATTAAACACATATATATTACATTAAAACGTAGCCCAGACAAGAAATCTCGTATCCATGTTCACTTAAGCATGCTCCAGCATTACTCATTTCCACCAACTTCTCCATCAGCCCTACGGCCATTAAGTAAATTTGTACTGTTAGAAACATGGCTCAGTGTCTCGAAAGAAACATGCAAGAACAAAGTATTTCAGCAAAGTCTTTCTGCAGAAAGTTGTTGAGGAGACCAAACTCTGACCAGTAAGCACACTGGAGGGCTGTCTGCTCAGCTTTATCCTTGATATAAAAGATAAGGCTGTGTTTTTCACCCTACTGGTCAAGGGTATCGACCTCAGTCTTTGTTTCAACCTGGTTTGCTTATCTGACCTGTGCTTGAAAGGTGGCTTGGGCTTAGTGATGTTTGAACTGTCTTTGCTTCAGAGGATGACTGGGCCCCCACAACTGGCCTTGGTTGGTTCACAAGAAGAGTTACAAGGGCAAGGGAGTTTGTCTTAGTAACTTTTAGAAAAGGTTTCTTTTTTCAGCTTTAACTCCATCTTGTAACTTCTACATAGAAAATATATCGTTTTCTTCCTTACAGTACTACCTTACTACACTACTATAGTACTACACTACTATACTCTGGCACCAGAGTATAAGGTAAGAAAGGTAAATTGAATTAAATTCACCAATTTAATTCAATTTATCACCAATCACTTGTTATGCATCAGAGAGTTGGACAATGACCAAGGAGGATAAAAGGAGAATTGATGCCTTTGAGCTGTGGTGCTGGAGAAGAGTATTGAGAATACCATGGACTGCTAGGAAAACAAACAGATTTGTCCTGGAAAGGGTTAAACCGGGTGGCTCCTTGGAGGCAAGGATTCTGAGGCTCTGTCTAACATACTTTGGACATGTTCTGAGGAGAGACCGGTCCTTAGAGAGGGACATCATGCTTGGGAGGGTGGAGGGACAACGCAGGAGAGGAAGGCCCTCTATGAGGTGGATTGATTCAGTGACTGGGATAATTGGGATGGGAGTGTCAGAGACGGTGTGATTGGCACTCAGGACAGAGTGGAGTTTAGGGCTGTTGTACACAGGGTCGCTATGAGTCATAGGCGACTCAACGGCACATAACAACAACATACTCTGGCAACCTTAATGGGTAGGGATTTGTGCTGTAAATTTAAGAGATAGGAATCCACCAGCTCCTCCTCAGAAGAGAAGCAACCTCTTCCTGTGCAATTTAAAGCCTCAAATCTATTAGAAGATCAGCTATAAATTTGTTCTGATTTGATGGCTATGAGTTTTTATACTCCAACACTTACTCTCTAGCCTCCCTTCAGACGTATTACTTCTTCCTTTCAATTTAATGTCTTGATCATAAAAACCAAATATCCAGAACTGAGTCACATTTCAAATCTACTATGAATTTACAGACCAATATTCTTTGTTATTATATTTTCTTATTTGTGTTAGTACAAAATTATTTCATGAAAGAATAAATGGCTTAATAACAAGGACCCAGATGATTAAAGAAACTGAAAGCAGTCATTTGAGATTTGCTATGAATATTTGAAAACCCTAACAAAATTAAATTGTAATATTAGTGAATATTTAAGTTATTTTGTAATTAAGCTCATCAGTCTGCAACAAAATATTAAGGATTCAGACGCACATAGGTTTTATCATAGTTTAAAAGATTTTAAAGAAATTATAAAAAGGAATTTCTTTTACTCAGTATCCTCAGTGAAGTATATAGTTCCACAAAACACTAGATGTTTCCACAACCACTAGATAATTTTCAACAAATTTATCTATTATGGGAATAAACTCCTTTTCCTTAAACTTTAGGAAAATAGTTCATTTCTCATCATTTTGTTATGATAGCAACATTCAACCTTTTTGAAAATTCTGACGCTGGTAGAAAAAAATTTTTATTGCTATACTGATGAATAAAAGCTACAAACTCAACTCTGATGCTACTTCTAATCTTTTTTACTTCACCAAGAAAATCTGATTACCTGAGTGCATGGATACAGTAGATACATCTTGGCATGTTCTTTCGATCATAAATATCTGTAGTTTCTGGATAAAAGATCTAGAAATAAAGAAAACAGAATAAGAAATCTATACTGGAGTTCACATGATCAAGAACAAAAATAGAGCTTTAATTAAAAAACATTGCTGGTATTCACCAGGTAACTTCATTAGGTGAACAGACATTTAATGGTAAATATTACAAGGAATAAAGTGTTATATAACACAGACTAAAAAGTACTATTTGGAAAAGCAGTCTCTGGTCACCCCACCGGCTTTTATTTAGGTGTGAGAGGGGGTTTACTTCAGTTAAACAAAGCAAATTAAAACCTAAAACTACAATTTTCCTAGCTACGGCTACCATGACTAGATAATAATAATACTGATAATAATACTAGATAATAATAATAATAATACTGTCTATGATTTCATGTAGTAAAAGTATATAAATCACAGACAAATTCTCCAGGATAAGGAATATAAAAGAAAAGGAACAAAATTATTTTAAATCAGACAGGAGAGACCATTTAGTATTTATTTAGGAAAAAAATCACAAAGATTACAATTGAAAATAATTTTACAGGTAGAATGAGACTGTTCTACCAACACAAGAATAACACTAGAACTATAAATATATCCATTACCTTAGGCAATCCAATCTCACCCATAGCATTCAGCCACTGAATCACATTGTCAGTGTGTCTAAAGTGGAGACCAGTTGCCTAAAACAAACAAAAGGACATCAGGCATTGTCAGTTACACTGCAACAAAAGCAAAAAAAAACTACCGAAGTTCCTATGACTAAATTTAAGGTTAGTCTATACCATTCCGTTCACATTCCAATCAAGAAATCAAAAGCACATCTCAGCTCTTTAGGAACCAACTGGAGAGTCTTCCTGTGTGTAACACTCAAGAGGACATGTTCTTTAGAATTAAACTCACACACACAAAAAAAATAATTAAACTCACCTGGATTCTATCTGCCTAGTGACATTAGACAAATCACATCATTCATCTCAACATATATATTGTTGCTACATGCTGTCAAGTACATTTCAATTCACAGCAATTACAAGAGAACAAAACAACAGTACAACAGAACACTGTCCAGTCTTACACCAGCATCACAGGGACTGCTGTTTGAGCTCACTTCTGCAGCCCAGGGGTCAGCCCATCTCAATGAGGGTCTTTTTTTCATTGATCCTCTATTTTTTTTCTTTTCTTCTATGAACCTTTTTTGGTCCTCTATTTCATTGAGGATCTTTATTTTCATTGATCCTGTTTCACTGAAAGTCTTCATTCTGTTTCAATTTTTATTGATCTGTTTTACCACACATGATGTCCTTCTCCAGAGACTTTTTCCTCCTGATAATATGTGCAAGGTATAAGACAATATTTTGCCACCCTCATTTCCAAAAAGCAATCTTTATAATTCTTTCAAGACAGCTATTATTCTTCTGGCAGTCCATGGTGTAGTCAATACTCTTCATTACCACCACACAATCGAATGCAATGATTCAGTCTCCCATACTTGTTATCAAGCTTCACATTCAGATGAGGCAACTGAAAACACCAGTTTGAAAATGGTTTCTTAAGTCTTAAAAGTGACATCGTTGTTTTATGTTAAGACTTTAAAGAAGTCTTTGGCAGCTGATCTGCCTAGTAATACTTCATTTCATTTCTTGGCTACTGACTCCATGCTGATTCAAGGGCGGGGAAGAAGCCCTTAACAACTTCAAGTTTGTTCCTTTATCATGACGATGCTCACTGGTCTAGCTGCATTTACTTATTTGTTTAAGTAGAGGTACAATCCATACTAAAGACTGTAACCTTTGATTTTCATCAGCAAAAATGTCATGTCGTCTTCCCTTTCTGAGAGCAAAGCTGTGACATTTGCAGTCTGCAAGTTGTTAATGAATACTCTCCAATCTAAGGCCATAGGAATCAAATTCTTTCACTTATTTAAATTTTCTGAAATTGGACAGCTTTCCCTATTTTAAACATCATGGACTTTTTCCTCAAAAAATGCTATTATTTCCAATTTAAAGCAGTAGTTTCCCTGCTTATTTCCTCTGCCTTCTAAGGAATAAATCCATCAAGGACCATAGAAATTTCTAGATAAATTGGCCTAAAATTCTATCAGCAATGCAAACAAACTGAAGTTCTTTTACTGCTTTATTTCACCTTTGTACTATGTTCTTCATTCTGCTAGGCATTATGAAGGCTTTTTTTTTAGAGTAAACATACTTTACATGCTATTTCTTAATTCTTAATATCTATTACACAGAATAAAATATGCTAGACTTTAGGTCACAGAAATTTCAGCACCAAGAAAGGGCTCACCTTGTATCTAGTCTGTTCTCGGTCATAGATCTTTTTCAGGGACACCACTTTGGGAGAGAAGAAATTTCCTAATTTGGCAAGGTAAACACCATTTCTAAGTCCTTCCTCCAGTTCTGTGGTGGCAGGTAGCTCTTCTCCTAGGCATGCTTCCATCCACCTGCATAAAAGAGAGAAAAGGACATGAGAAAATACAGGGAAGGCATGGATACAATTGTGTGGGGGTATCATTTTTTCTTTTCTTCACTAACAAGTACAAATGTTTCAACCCGTAATTTCCACCCCCCCCACCCCGTTCTGAGAATAGCATATCAAATGGTGACATCAGCATACCTTTCATGTGATTAGTACTCCCAGCCATGGCCACAAACCACACAGTAGCAAAAACCTTATACTTCTGACAAAAGCTGAACAAAGCGGACAGCAGACCTCTTAATCATTCCTCTCACATGAAGGAATGTAAACTTTCAAGTTCTTCCTCCTCAAGTTTAATCCTAGAACCTCTTTAGCAGATCTAACTCAAAATTATAAAAAAGTAACATCAGGTATGAAACTCCACTACTAAACAGGAACACAGTTAACAGATTGAATGGTTCTTTTTCAAAACATATATAACACCAGAAACACTGGTCACAGCATAAAAAACTGTCAGCAGTTGACGTGTTTGGAATCACAGAAGGCAAGAAAGCTTCAGGTACAAGCTGTCAAATTAAGGGTTGGACAATGGAAGATAAATTCTGAAGGGATTTGGTAGAAGTGTAGGGGTATCCTGGTGGAGGGTAGAGCTGGGGAAAGTGGGTCAAGAAATCCCAATCCCTTGCTTTTTAAAAGCTTTTTTTCACTTTGCTTTCATAAAAGAACATTAGAATTTGTTGTTAGTAACCAAAAGAAATCCAAAGAGGGTTTCTGCTTTTTTTAAAAAAAGTGAAATTTGCATTTGTTTTTGCAGCAAACTGGCATAGTCTGTAGGAGCTGCAATGCTAACCCAAATCTCCAGTAATTCAGTCCACTGATGGCTCCACATGGGAAAGATAGGCCATCTCCTTCCTGAGACTTAAAGCCTCTGGAAACTCACAAGAGTTAGCTATGAGTTGTTTCTGACTCAACTGCAGTCCATTTGAGGGGGGGTTGGGTTTTGATTCCTCACGCAAGGGAGCCAGGATGGCAGTCTGTATCGAGTTATGGCACTAAGCCAGACTACAAATTTCCAGTGGTTTAAACACATCAGGAGCTCGGCAGGAGACAAAAAACAAGCAGTCTCCTTCCATAGCAATTTATAGCCTCAGAGACCCTACAGAGTCCAAATCAGTATCAATTCAACTGCCGGTAGTCTCAATTATCCTGTTATCTGATGACATTTAACATTTACAATAATAGTAAGAAATTTAGTATCTAACTATTTTGAAAATGAACATATATTGACAGAGACGAATGCAGAAGTGTGAGACAAGAGTAACATTCGCTGTGATAGTTCAACTTCCAGGGCCATGGGGAGCGTTAATGACTTAATGATAAAGGAGCTGCACTGCCAACTCCAGGTGGTTCTAATTCACCAGCTTCTCTGTGGGAGAAAGACAGGCAATCTCCTCCCCATGTAACTTATAGCTTCTGAAAGCCCACTTGAAGGTCAGCTAAGAGCTGGTTCTGACTTGACAATAATTGAATGTGATTTGGAAGTTGTGTAACGATGGTGCCACTCATCATATTGTATTCTGACATGGTAATCTTTCTTCTTATAACATCTCCATTTTTTAATAACCGTTTGGTCTTTCAAATCCATCCAGGTTGATAAATGAGAAGCTAGTGTAAAGTGTTACTTTAGGCTTTACATATTATTTTTTCAGTCTGGGAAAACTCAAGAGTAACTGTTTTGTGCTGTTTCAGCTTAGGAAAGATGTAATAGGAACACACTATTTTTCTAAAATAGGGAAAACCTCTAGGGGGGTGTGTGTGTGTGTGTGTGTGTACAGTTTTTTATATACATATTTTATATATAGTACATATATACAATAAAAGGACAAAGAACCATGGACTGGAAACAAGACAATTCACAAAAGAAATAAAAATGACCAGTATATGAAAAATTCTCAAATCTCACTACTAATAAAAAATGCAAATAAAAGTAAAAATATCATCCATTTTCACCTGTCATATCAGCAAAGATAAAAGGTAGTAATAGTAACTTCTTACTGTCAAGCATGGGGGAGAACTCCATACTCATACACTGTTCTAGAAGGAAATACAGCAACATGTAAACTTACAGAAACTTCCTTAGAGTGAGAATGGAAATTTAGAGATTTAGTTTTGCTTTTCCAGAACATATGATGACTTCATAATGAGACTGAGGATACGAAATCTTTGAAACATGTTCAGCTTGAATTGTCAGAGACATCCAAGTAGTGAAATTAGGAAGGCAGATGAAAATATAAATCTGAAACTCATAGGTTCGGGGCACAAACTGAAAATGGCACCATGGGGAAATGGATGAGCCCACCAGAGGGAAAAGAGTTAAGGACGGTGCCTCAGAGCCCGGCAACATTAGAGGTAACTATAGAGAACGCCAATCACTGGTGGAATGAGAACAAGGAGAAACGTGCATATCAGGGTGAGAATGGAATTTCAAAGCTGCAAGGAGATGGAGAGAACAGAAAATGAAGTGCAGATAAGGAACGTGGTCATCTAGGACCTTCCTCAAGGGGAGTCTCAGTGGAATGGTGAGGAAAGAGGTTAAAGTAATGAGAAAACAAGGGAAGTAGAAATGACAAATGTACATTTTTTTCAAGAACAAAAACTGAAGAAAAGAAACTGGAGTAACAGGAGCAAGAGACAGTGGAAGATCTGAGAGAGAAGAAGTATGTTTGCAGTCTGTAAGAAAAGAATGAATAAAGGTAGAATTACAGATGTATGAAAGAAAACAATACTCTGAAGATTACTGGTGGCAGCAAACCATAGAAGGGAACACACGTCTTCCTGGAAAAGAGGGAAGGAAGCAAGAATAAGCAAGAATGACATATTTTCTAACCTCTCCTCTAACTTCCGTTTCTTGTCCGTAAACTACGATGAAGAACAATACCTATCTTACTAAGATTGCTGTGAGGATGAAAAGAGATAATCAAGTTGGAACCAGGAATCAGCTGCCATGGAGTCAGTTTTAACTCATGGGACTCCACATGTCTGAGTAGAACTGCTCAATAGGGTTTTCCAACTAATATATTTCCAGACCTTTCTTCCAAGGAACAACTCAAACCCACTGACAATGAGTCAATTCTGACTCACAGTGACCCCACAGGGCAAAGCAGAACTGCCTTGGTGGGCTTCCAAGGCCATAAATCTTCACGGAAGCAGCTAGCCACACCTTTCTTCTGCAGAACAGGTTTCAAACAAAACTTTAAGCAGCCAAGAGCTTAACCACTAGAGTCCCTTTGATAACATGACATAGCCCCAAAACGAGGCCTACTTCTAGAGTCTGGAATTCAGCACTTGCTCAGTAATTTGTGTAATACCTGTCTGCCTTGTTTTATTGATAACATTTTTCAAAGGGAATATGTACTTGGCCCTACCGGTTCCAACTGGGCAAAGACATAACTACTACACCAGACCTGTACTGTGGTGAGCCTTGAAACAAGCCCAGACCAAGAGCACATGTAGAAAAAAATCAGGGAGAGAATCGGAATTAGGGGTCTGTGAGGAGGAAACCAGTTGAACAAGTTCTGCAGAGCACATGACTTCAGTGGTTTCCAAGCTGTGTGCAATACAGAAGGGGAACATACCAATGCCGGAACTAACTACTCCAAAGCATTGAGATTCAGTTCCTCCAGGAACAAGCCCTCTGCCACCACACCCTTCATGCAGAGCAAAGCACAAACCCTTCAACGCCAGGGTCATTCTCTGCCAACAACCGCCTCCTCTATCCAAGTTTGGCTGTCCTTCCCCACAATGAGGATCCACTAACCCACCAAACATCATCTGTTGTTGTCAGATGCTATCAAGTAAATTTTCAAATCATAAGGACCTTCCTGATAACAATCACAAAGTATGCAGAATGAAGTCACCATCCTTGTTTCTAAGTGGAGAGAGGGAGTAAAGAAAATGGAAAAGATCCAGTTGGGACCTGAAAAGATGCCCACCATTAGTGGTGATTAATTTTATAAAACTCAATGTATAAGAATGATTGAAACATGTCAATGAAGGAAAGTGTAGGGGGGAAATATGAAAAAAAATTCTTTAAAAAAGGTACACCACCAACTCCCAGGAAGGTTGTAAACAGCAAAGGAAATGACTGCCCAACTTTCTCCCTCGGAGCCGCTGGTGGATTTGAACCACCACAGAGGCACAACTCCCTACAAGCTATTCCAGAGCTCCCTCCAGAGGTATTAGCCACATATAAGTATGTACATAATCTCTATATGGAGCCCTGATGGCATAGTGGTGAGGAACCGTGCTACCAACGCAAAGGGAAGTACTTGGGATCCACCTGCTGCCTCTCCTGGAGGGTCAATTATGGGTCGGTTCCAACCTGATAGTACACAACTACATATAGTTTTCCTTTCTCCCATACAATTTCAGCTTATCTTTAAAACCCAGTTATAAAATAACCCTTCCTTCATCTAAACGTTCACACATTAACTGTCTGCATCATTTCCTTGGCATTCACAGATTGCCTTGTGGTGTTCGATTTTTTTTTTCATTCTGATACTATACAGCTTTCCTTATGTTTATAGCCTGTCTGTCCAGAGACCCTTAATGCCACAACACTCATTAAAAGAATAAGCCGCATAGTTTTCAAATCCCAAACTTGTATTTTCCTTTAACACAAATTATATTAGCTTGGCAAGTCTAATCTCTTCACAGTATACGTGTCAAAAGCTGTTAGAATCTGAAACTGGTTTTCTTAATGCCAATTCCATTACACACTATTAATCTGTTTAACATCACAATGTTACTTTTTCTCTAAAAGGACAATTTCTCTAAAAGGACAAGTCAAGTTTTTTTAAATCTCAATATACGAAGCTATCTTATTATAAAATAAGTTTTCCTTTTACACAATAGAAACTATGGTAAACTCCACAGAACATTTCCAAAGACAGCCACAAAGATAGTTGCTACAGAGATAGCTGTATCTTGCCACAAAGATAGCTGCCACAATTTAAGATGCTACCCAATGATTGATCATACAAGCTCTGGTGCATAAGGAGCTGTGTTCAAACACGCCAAAGGCATGAAGTTAAATCCACCAGCTGCTCCATGGGAGGACGGGCAATCTCTTCTCGCATGATTAATCAAAGAGCTAAATGTTAAAATTCTTTATATCCCCAAAATACTAGAATGAGGGAATGTTTTTATAATCTCAAAATAGGGAAGGACTCCATAAAATGACACAAAGGAAAGAAAAAGCCAAAAACGAAACTCATAATTCAATGTTTTAAAATTAGAAATTGTTAAGGGAGCTCTGGTGGCCTAGTGGCAAGAAGCTGCACTGCAATCCCAGAGGTACACGGTTCAAATCCACCAGGTGCTCTGCTGGAGAAGGAGGGGAAATCTCCTCCTATACCAGTCAGATCCATTTGATGGTACACACACAAAAAATTTTTTAAAAAATTAAAAATTGTTTAAAGTGTCTTAAAATTAAAGGATGAACCGGGGAAAATCTACCCCTTCAAAAATAGCATATGGTCAATTTCCTCAATATAAAGAGCTCTGATATACCAAGAAGAAAGACTAAAACCTCAATAGAAAAATAAGCAACGATTTTGACAAACAGTTCACAGAAAAGGAAATACAAGTCTTTAAACTTCACTCATTGTCCAGGAATTTGAAAATAATTTTTCATTCATAAAACTGGTGAGGTTTTGTTTCTTCTCAAAATAATACTCTAGGTTGGTGAAATAATAGAGAAAGCAGCTTTCCCCTACATTATTGCTAGGCATGTAAATCTGCACGGAAGGCAAACAATATTTATCTAAATTAAACATGGTTGCTCCCTTTAACTCAGAAACACCACTTCTGAAAATTTATCCTGCAAAAATACTCAAACATATAAACATACACAAAGTTACAGCATTGTTTATAATAGAAAAAGAAAGGGGGTGAGTTTTAACTGACATGTTACAGTAAAAACTGAAACTGAAGAAGGAAAGTGAGGCATTCTAATATACTCCCGTGAGATGAAACCAAAGATGCAAAGCGGATGTACAGTGTGATACCACATCTAAACAAAATAAAAAATAACCAAACTCCCTAAAGAAGCAGACCACAGGTCATGAGGCTCAGGATCCTAGTCTCAGGGGAAACCAAGGTCAATTGGTCCTAGTCCACAAGGGCAGTGTTCTCTACATTAGTGAGTACCATTTAGGCTCTTGAAGGCTTCTGAGTGGCCATCTATGATGCAACCAGTGGTGTTTCCTGTTCTAGAGCAAAGAAAGGTGAATAAAATCAAAGACACATGGAAACAATTAGCCCAAAGTACCAATGAACCTCTTGATCCTCAATTTCCATGAATAAGACACACATTCTTTGAAATATGATGAGTGACACACACACACACACACATACACACACACTTTTTTTAATTAAAAAAAATTAAATTTCTTAAAAAATTTTTTTTTAAATCATATGGATAAATACCAAGTACCACATTTCCTTCTACTACCAAACTGTCCCAACACTATAGAGCTAGCATTCTCTTAGTCTCCAAATATCTGGCCCAAAGGAAGCCAAGCCTCAGACTGGCAGCTGCCTCTCCACTGCTCCTTTTGCTTTTCATTATGCTTTCCAATGAGTCAACAGGAAGGTATTCTGAGAAAAGAAGACATAGAAGCCTTTAGACTGTCTTTTCCTCCACCCACAGGAGAAAAAAATATCGTTCTTGCCAAACCGTTCAAGACAATTTCCAATCCAATTTGCCACTCCTGTCTACATGAGGTCACTATTAGCAAACGAAAAAGCAGGAAGAAGGAACGCCTCCCTTGGCTGAATTCAAAGCAGATACCAGCTTTTGAAGAAGTAAAGCAACTGGGGAATTCTCTAGCCTTCTCTATCACACCACCATCAACTCCTGGGAGAACATCACAGTAAGCAGGAGTCAGGTCAGAAAAGTTAAACACATATTGTCACTGACTAGCTACTGTATTTCTAAACATCAATTCATATCACAATATTAAGTTTACTGCAGTTCTATGAAGATTTGTATATGCACAAGCCTTTTACCAATCAACAAAGTATTTTGATATCTATCCACCTAAGGTTTACCACTGACAGAAAGATTGGGAGGGGGCACAAAATGCAGATATGGTATTTTAAGGATTTGTTTTTTTGCATCTTTAGCTCCACCATGAATAAATGCAGCAGAAGTTGATCCTAATTATTAAAGAATGTTTGCCTCAAGCATCAAGCCAAAACAAACCCACTGCAGCCAAGGGGATTCAACTCACGGCGACCCTCTTACAGGCTTCTTTGGTTGTAAATCTTTTAGACTGTAAAGAATAGTAGCCCAGCACTGTGCCCAGCACTGTGCCACCAAAGCTCCTTGCCTTAAGCAAAGCATTGTTTTAAAGAGTAATCTATGTGGATTTATGTGGCAATCATTAATGTAAAACATAGATGGGAACTTAGGCAAACAGCCTAAATTAATGGTGATTGACAGCATGGGAGGAGACAGAAGTCTGGACCATTCATGCAGAAACTGTGAACCATGCCCCATGAGCATATCAGTTCCTGGGAAAGACACCATGTTTGGAAATGGAAGTGGAAAGTCAACGATGACCCTCAATGAAATGGACTGACTCAGTGACTGCAACAATGGGTCTAAACACAGGAAATTGTGAGGATAGCATAGGCTGAGGGGACTATTTCGCTCTGTTGTACACAGTCACTATGAATTGGTGCTGGCACAAAAGCACCTCCCAACAGGGGCAGTTACTACTGTTATCTTTAATCGTAGCAATGGCCGAAGAGCAGGCTAGCACAGTAACATCCATTGGCCTCCTTGCCAACTTAAAATCTGGGATCTACTACTTAGAAGGGCGAGTTAATCTCTGAGTCTTACTTTCTTATTTGTTTAGTGTAGATAACAATGAGAGTTAAAAGTACCTCACAGGACTCTGAGACTAGCTAACTAAATATACAGCAAGTACTTACACAATGCCTAGCACATAAGAACCCAAAACAAATCAAACCCTACTGAGTGGACTCCTACTTAACAGCAAGCCTAGGATAGAACTATCCCCCCCTAAGGTCTAATATGCTGCAGATCTGTATCAAAGCTGACTGTCTTTTTACTGTGGGTCCAAACCACCTCCCTGTCAGCTAGCAGAAGCTCACTGCACCACCAGGGTTCCTTTAGGCACAGTTGTAAATCTTTTAGAATGTAAAGAATAGTAGATTACTGACCTTTTGGTTAGCAGCCCAGCACGTAATGCACTGTGCCACCAAAGCTCCTTGCCTTAAGCAAAGCATTCTTTTAAAGAGTAATCTATGTGTGCTCAATAAACAGTACTGATGATGATAATGAGGGGAGGGAGAAGCAGTAAGAGATTCTTCAGAAAGAAGGAAGACCTTACTGATTTCAGATCTTACTGGTCTCATAGTATAGGGTTGGCTTGGTTATTTGTGGTGGTTTAATTTTTTTTAACTTCCTTTAAGCTGTCATAAAGGGTAATGTATTTCTATAATAAAATACCTGTTCTTAAAAAGGTTTCTTTTCCCCCCAACAATTATAAGAAAAAAAGATTCTAGATGGTATTTCCCTGGTCTCTCTCTCTCTCTCTCAGGACCAAGGAATTCTGCACTGGAGCCCCCTTAATAAAGCTTCTTTAGCAAAGTTTAAAAAAAAATCTACATTCAAACTCAAGAAAGCAAAATTCTTCAAAATAAACTAATAACTAAAATTTTCATCAACATGTTTAAGATTGTTATTCATATACTGTCAAACCACAAGGATCAAGGTGGTTACTGGAGGAGCCCTTCAAAGAAAAAATAAAGTAGTAGAGTCCTGATTTGCTCATGTATGTCATGGGTCCTCTCCATTCAACCAGCGCTGCACTAGGTTTGCTCAAAGGTACGGTCTCTAAGCAACCACGTTCCCATTTAAACAAACAGCTCAGTCATATGAATCACTTCCGGATGGTCTCACTTTGCCTACCAGCACAAACACTTTCTGTCAAGGGGCTTACTTAGCAGCCCCAGTTGGAAATATCACAGTTCAGCAAATATCACACAGCTCTAAGACATTTAAAACCAGTCCTACACCAACAGGGTACACCCCACCCCAAGAGCAACATTATGAAGCAGACAGTGACAAGTCACCACGCAAACCCAAAAAATAAAATTTACAGAATGTGCCAAATGTTATTACTTTGTCAGGCACTGAGCACATTGTCCCAGCCTCTAAGACCAAGGAAATTAAAAAGAAGTGCCAAACTAGGTTAGGCTAATGTTCCAGACCCCTATCTTGATGATCCCAGTCTTGACTAGACACCCACACACTCAGCAACCGGCTGACCAGCTGACACTGGTTTCTAGTGGCTGTATTTGCTCAGAACTCCGTTCCTGACCATTAGGAAGAGCTGTTCTAGTAAGGAACCCATGCCCTGCCAGCTCCTCTTCCCAGGTAAGAAGGATCGTACATGTGGCACAGTAGTACAGAAACTAAGCTTATTTCATCTTCTAATAAGAGAACACAGAAAATGAGCCAACCAAATGGAAACAAAATAACTTGCATTAACAGAACCAAAGGGACAATCAGAAAACCAAGTCTGAGAAACAAGACACATGTGAGACACACAGCAAGAGTGCGAGTTTCACATAAATAAGCAAAGCAAAGAACAGCATAAGCGCCAACTGTACAGATGTTATTTCTAATTAGGCATCCCCAAAGACAGACCAATGAATCCAATTATTAAAGTCATACCGTGCTAAAATAAACAAACAAAAAGATATTATAAATCAAAAGAAGCTCCCTATCACAAACAGGTTACTAAACCAACACTAATCTCAATGTCAAACTTGGAAAGATGTGTAGCTCCAAGGAATCAGAGTTTTGCTAATTCCAGATCACAATAGTTGTTTTAAAAACACCACAATAATTGTCAAAGTGGAAAATCAACTTAGCTTGAGCTAGCTTGTTTCTCTTTACTAATTTCAAGAAACTGTAGCCAGGTACATTTTCTGAAGAAAAAATTAGATACATTTTTCTGTATCTGGTATAGGACATATGGTCCCTAAACCAGAAAAAGGAGCTCTGGTGGCTGAGTGGTAAAGCTCTATGCTGCCAAACCAAAGGTCCACAGTTCAAACTCACCAGCTTCCAGCTTCTCTGCAAGATAAAGATGGATAATCTCCTCCTGAGGGATTTACTGCCTCTGAAAACTGGCTGGAGGGACAGCTATGAGCTAGTTCGGCTAAGACTGTAAACAATCACATATCAGAATAAAGGAGTACTGGTGGCACTGTGTTTGAAGTGCCTGGCTGCTAACCAAAAGGTTTTTGGTCTGGACTGCAGAAAGATGGGAGTAGTTTGTTACCACAAAGATTTAATCTTAGAAACCCTAAGGGTAGTTCTATGTAACTGTTCCACAAGTGAGCACTCTGTGAGTCAGAACTGACATTAAGGGTAACAGGTGATTTTTCTAGTTTAGATCAGAATTAAAAAATACATAGAAAAAACATTAGTTTCAAAAGGAGATCTCAATTGTGATATCAGAATTTTTAAAACAATTTTTTTAATTGTGGTTTTAATGTTTTTCGTTCATTTGTTGTTGCACATTTTGCCCCCTCTTCCTCCTAGTTAACTTTTTTAAAAAAATAAAAAAATATTCTTTCATTGTTGCACAATGACCTTCCTCTCCAGTTCTCTTTGCAATGTACCTCTTATTCTGGGGCTGTCATCGTACATGTCATATATATATTCCTTTTAAAGAGTTCCTTCAGTCTCAATGCAGTACTCTTTTCTTAGTCTTTTTCGTTTAGTCTCCTAAGTTCCATGTCAATCTTTTATTTTATGTTTTATAACAGTGATAGGCAGTATACATAGAACAAAATAAAACTGAGAACCCAGAAATCAGTTCCTTTACCTAGGACAGTCAACTGATCTTTGCAAAGAGATAAAATCAGGTAAGTGGGGAAACAAAAGCCTCTTTAATAAATGTTGGCAAAACTGGAAAACTATCTGTAGAAAATGAAACAAGACTCACGTCTCACAGCATACACAAAAACTAACTCAATGTTGTTATGTGCCGCCAAATCGCTTGGAACGCAAAGTTACCCTATGTACAACAGCCCTAAACCCTGCTCTTGTCAATCTTATTGTCTCTGACACACCTACCCTCATTACCCCAGTGATGGCATCAATCCATCTCATAGAGAGCCTTCCCTTCTGGCACTTGTCCCACCTTCCCAAGCATGACGTCCCTCTCCAAGGACTGATCCTGCCTTGCAACATGCCTCAGAATCCTTGCCTCCAAGGAGCAGCCTGGCTTCATCCAGTTTGTTCTCCTAGCAGTCCATGGTATGTATATTCAATACTATTCTCCAGCAAAGCTCAAAGACATCAACTCTCCTATCATTCCTAGTCATTGTCCAGCTCTCTGACGTATAGCAAGTAATGGCAAAACCATTGCCTTTTTCAGGTGCACCTTAGTCTCTAGACTGACATCATTGCTCATCAGTACCTTGGAGAGGTCTGACAGTAGACTTTCCCAACCAATGCAATTCGTCCTTTCATTTCCTGGCTGCTGGTACCAGGAGTGTTGATTGTAGAGCCAAGCAAACTGAAGCTGTTAACAATCTCAATCTTTTCACCGTCTATCATGATGTTGCCAAGTGTCCCAGTGGTGAGAATCTTTGTTTTCTTGATGTTGAGCGTCAATCCATAGTGAAGGCTGCAATCCTTGACCTTCTGCAGCAAATGCTTCAGGTCATCCTCAGTTTCAGCAAGCAGGGTTGTGTCATCTGCATAATGGAGACTGTTGATAAGTCTACCTCCAATCCTGATGCCATACTTCTCCTCACAGAGCCCAGTCTCCCATATAATCTGTTCTGCATTCAGATTGAAAAGATATGGAGATAGGACACATCCTTGACACACACAACCTTCCCAATTTTGAACCATGCAATACTTCCTTGCTCTGTTCTGATGACTGTCTCCTGGTCCAAGTGCAAATTTTACATAAGCACAATCAAGTGTTCTGGAATTCTTCTCAAAGTCAGTTTGTTGTGATCCACACAGTCAAATGTCAATGCAAATCTTGCTTTCAGCCAAGATCGATCTGATATTAGCTATAATATTCCCAGTGCCAAGACCTCTTCTAAAGATCCAGCCTGCACTTCAGGCAGTTCTGTTGATGTGCTGTTCAAGTTTTTGGCTGATCTTCAGCATCATCTTGCTTGCATGTGATAGCAATGATAATAAATAATTTTAAATTGCAAGAATAAAAATAACAATAGTTACTGTTGACTACTAGTATATCCTCTACACCTTGCATATGTCTTACTTAGTTTTAAGTTTTTCTATGTCTTTCAGGGTGAAAATGTAAACAAGAGAAACCTAATCTTTCCAATTTTGTAACATTGTTACTGTATCAAAGAACACTCAATTTCAACTACGTTAACAAATACTTTTAATGTATATGTGTGCTTACCATAAAATGTGATTGGACTGGTAAAGGAGGAGACTATCCCCTCCTTCTCCAGCAGCGCATCCAGTGGATTTGAACCATGCACCTTCAGGATTGTAGTGTAGCAGCTTCTCGTCACTAGGTTACCAGAGGTCCCTGCAACCCATTTCTTAAAGCAGAGATTACCTAAACTGTCCATGGCAAGTACATTAAGTTTAAAAAAAAGGGAACAGAGATTTCTCTGTCAACCATGTAAGAAAATAAACCAAAAAATAAATTCATTGTAATCTTCCCAACAGGTTTCTAAGACTATCATCTTTTTTTCCCTCTTTTACTGTGATTTGATTCAAAGCTTACAAATCATATCAGTTTTCCATTTATTTTTATATATTTGTATACATCAATTGTAATTAATAAATATAATTAATCATAACATCTAATCAACCCTTCATTGTATACTGCCTTTTTCCCTTTTCCCAACTTGGTGTCTATTACCTATTCATTAAATTTTATTTCCCTTTACCCGCCTTCTCATCCCTGGTAACCACTCAAGAATTATTCTATTTGTGTTAAACCTCTCCCTTAGCTTTTTATAATAGTGGTCTTATACAATATTTGAACTTTTGTGACTGACCATGCCATGGCTATAAATCTTAAGAGACTGCCTATATGATCATTGCAGTGCAACAGCTTGAATATATCTAGATGTTACTGGAATCTGATCCCATTTAGGGAACAGGAGATCTAAAGTGCCCGCCCCAGGAAATGTTCTATGCCAAAAACAATGTCATATACACAAGAGGGTGTTACCAAGAACCGAATTTTATTCTCCTAAATGACAGAAGGTAACGGGTCTCTGTTCAGCACTCAGCTCGTCAGTACCATGTAGTTTCTGAAGAGCTTCATCCAGCAACAGCCCTTACTTTCCCTTTAACAAAGCACATGTGCCCTGCTCCTTGAGCTGGGGGCTGGGTACTGAGCAAGTGGAAGTGGGTCCACACATGCACAAAAGTACACAGCACACAGCCTCTAAAAGAAGAAATCCTAAGGTGCCAAACTCTAGTGTGTAGGAATTAACCATCCTTTAACCTTTTAGACTGCTGAATTTTTTTCCATTTCTACTACAGCTCCTAGATTCTCATCTGGAGGCTTCCCTGTTCCCTTAGTCCCTGCCCAGTGTTTCTGCCCAGCCTGATAGTCTATTCTCAGCTTTTCTCGCCTGAACTTCGGATGGTTCCCCTTAGCACATTCTATCCAAGATCAGAACACCTACCATACACACCACATCTACTTCAATCTAATTTTTCACTTGTTTCCTGAGTGAAAACAATATTAACTTCACTACGGTATTCACTCCTTCACCAGAAAAAATTGTTCTATCAGAACAGGCTAAAGAGCAAAACCAAACTTACTTTGAGCATAAAAGTTAAATTAAGATGCTTTTCTTTCTAAAAAAAAGTCCTTGGTCTACTGTAGAAACCTTAGCAAAAAGGCTTGAATCCTCAGATTTCCATGGGAAGCTGTTCTCCAAGAAATAACAAGTAGAAGAACCTCTGTATTTTCTGTTGCCCAACTACTATCAGTGCACACTTTCCTGCCATCACCCCAGATTTTCCACTAATTCTCACAGGAGTAACAACACCATCCAACACTCACTCCTAACACACTTTGGTCTCTCTCCACACATTCATATTCACTCTACACCCACAGCCTCTTCTGTCACTCTGCTCTTTCCCCAAGAGCTCTGTAACAGGTACAAGAGAAAACCAAATGCCCTCAGATACACAATGGGGCCACTGTACTATAAGGTGGAGCTTTTCATGGGAGGAGTACAGGAATTATAAATAGAATGAGAGGGAAACCTTTTCTTCTCCCTTGGATCTCTCTGATCTCTCTTCCTGGCCTTGGCGTCGGTGTAAATCTCAGACTTTGGGGCTCCTCCAACTTGGGAGGGGCAGGGTTATAAAGGTAACAGGACAGTTAAACCAATTGGGCAGACTGGGCCTAGAGAGTGCTACAGAGGAGAGAGGGGCCCTAGGAGCACACATCCCAGGCTGGAGATCAACCTGGGAGCTGGAGTGCTTGCTGGTCATGAAAAGCATGCCAGTGTGCGGTGCACTGATCACGCCCTGGAGATGGCCATGGCCACAGTGCGGAGCCCACTCCTCCTGCGAGGTTTACTTTCCAGATTCTGCTTCCCAGTCTTCCCTAGTTGTAAAATGTAAACTGCTACTTCCAAACCTGCTTTCCTCAAAGTTTTAAAGAGAAAAGTCTGCATCCAAATCTTACCTGATTGTCTTCATAAAATAAACCCAGGCAAATTTCTACAAAGCCAGGCAAAGTGTGCCAGGGCAGCATGCCACTATTATGCCTTCCCTCTTAAGCCACAGCAAGAAAAAGCTATCACAAATGTCTCACTGCCTTAGTCACTTCCTAAGTATGCAAAAGACCTAATTAACAACATACTCCCAGGGGTTCATGGTCCCCTCGATGGTTTTTAAAGGAAATGGTCCACTTTTCCATATTGGGGAAAAATATCTAACAAAGAAACACACTTTAGACTAAGGAACAAGAAATGCCTCATTGGAGCAGCCCTGGAAGGAAACATGACAATGAGCCACCTTCTAGTCAGGCCTGTATGTCAGGTATGTGAATGCTCTAAGTCCTTTTCTCAACTAGGGGGAGCCATCAGAAGTACTATAGGAACTTTAAATTCAGGTTTCCAGACCACCACCTATCACATCACAATCTTGTGGTACTTGGTCAAGAAGTATGGTATAAATAATAGAAACTGTCTTGGACAAAGCACGACCTAAGTGCTGCTTGGAAGCCAGCTTTGTCCCACATACTTCGTGCATGTTGTGTGGAAGGGCTAGTCCTTGGGAAAGGACATCATGCTTGGAAAGGTAGAGAGTCGATGATGCAGAAAAGGAAGACCTTCGATAAGATGAGTTCATATGGTAACTATAATAATGGGCTATGGAGGACAGGATAGGGCAGGGCTCAGATCTGTCACTACTTGCTGGCACCTCAATATTTTTCAAAGTTGGTGGTTCAAACCTACTAGTGCTCCTCAGGAAAAGAGTGCAGCAGTACATGCCAGTAAACCTTTATACCCTTAGAAATCCCATGGAGCAGTTCCACAGTGTTGGAATCAACTCAGTAGTGGATTTGGGGTTGGCGTTGGGTTTTGTTGCACTTTTTTTATCAATTACGAAAATAAGGAGTAGACCAAGAAGATTTAGTCCTCTCATTCAAATGAGACAAATGAACTGGATTAGTGGTAGCAAGGAAGGGAAAGGGTGGTAGCCAAGAGACTCACTAGAAAAAAAATGAGATGATGGAAAATCAATAGTAAAACTAAAGCAGTGAAGTACAACTATTGTTCTCTCCTCATTTGGAGTAAAGAGTGGGGGAAAAAACACACACAATTATTCCAAAGGACTAATAGTCCACATGAATCCCACTTCTATGACCTGGGGACTAAAAACACTAGACAGTATCCAGCAACCACTGCTACATACTCTGAAAAGGAACAAAATAGGAGACCACAGATGGAGTTCTGAGAACTCTTATGTATGGCTTTGTGGTAAGAAAATGCACTACCAACACAAAGGTACTGGGTTTAAATCCACCAGAACCTCCACAGGAGAAAGCTAAGCAATCTCCTCCCATGCACTTTACTGCATCTGAAAACTTACTGGAGGATCACTTCTGATTCAATGGTACACAACAACAGCAACAGATGGGCTAGGAAGCAAGTTTTTTTTTTAAAAATCAAAATTAAAAAGGAAACAAAACCAGGCTTACTGGTTGATAAGAGACAGAAATCTGAAGACTAGGCATGGCCCTGAGTCACTCTTTAAATTACCTCCATGGTTCACCATTCAGCCAAATAACAGGCAGGCCCAAAGGCACTCATTCCCTAGAACCAACCCCAGGGGAGCAAAAGGGCAACATGTGTCCAGAGAGAGTAAACCTGCGGGAAACAGAAAGTGCGTCCTTACTTTGGTCACAAATCAAAATATATTAATTGTGGAACCAAAATAAATGAATTGTTGAACATACAAATCACCTCAATCTTTGTGGAGCTTCCAAGGTTCCACAAAGTATAAAACAGCCTCTCAAATCAGCTGCAACTTGAGAAATTCTTTAACCTTCCAATATTAGATGTCCAAGATTCAAGTGGCAGGACTTAGTTTTTATTAGTGAAGTCCTTACAAACTTTGTATGAAAAAAAATGTGCTCACCTTCTACTAACATTCCAATTGGGAAAAAACAATGATGTTCCTCCTCACCTAAATCCTATCAATTTGTCTTCCCATTTCCTGGAAAGGCATTAAGTTTTTAAAAGGCCTGGGTTTAAAAACAATAACCAAAAAACCCCACAAAAAAACCAAACCGACACACTAAATTAAGTACATGGCTTTTTAGAGGAAAGGGAAGACCCTATGGACAACTGGTCTTTGAGATGTGTGTTAAACCCATTTAATGAGGAAAGAATAGTTTCTTTAACACATGGTGCTGTTTCCACGAGGATTTCCACATGGAAAAGAAGGAAACTGGACCCACAGTACATAAAAAAACTCAAAATGGACCAACACACTATCAGAACTAAAACGCTTATAGGGCACTCTAGTGGCCTTGTGGCAAGAAGCTGTGCTGCAATCCCAAAGGTATGTGGTTTGAATCCAACAGATACCTCAATAGAGAAGGAAGGGCAATCTCCTCCTCTGCCAATCATATCCAACTCGACGGTAAACAAGGGGAAAAAAAACCAAAAACAAAAAAACCCTAAAACACTAAGAAGAAAATAGTGGGGTACTGTTGTTTTGGGGTCATTTTTTGACCATGGATTCTTACATAAGACCTAAAGTAAGAACAACAAAAATTAAAATAAATAAGGTGGACTTTTCCCCACTTCCATCTTGAGACCAGAACTACATGTCTCCACATGCACTACTGATAGTTCTGATCAGAAACACTGGCAATGACTCCTGAGGGGAAAAGAGAAATGCGGACAGAATTTCAAATTCTTAAGGAATCCTGTCTTACTGGACTGAAGGAGCCTGGAAGAGGCCCTTCCCTGAAGCTATGACCCTGAGTTGTTTTTCAAGTCTTGAAATTATACCCTGAAGTCACTTTAGATCAAATTAATATCTTAGTCCAAAGAGTTGAGACTAATGCCTATAAATTTTTTGTGGTTGTTTTTTAATTATCTAAGACCACTGGACAATATAAACAAGGAAGATAGAAGAATCAATGTCTTTGAATTGTAGAGGTGGAGAAGAGTATTGAATATACTACAGACTGCCAAAAGAACAGGCAAATCTGTGTTACAGGAAGTTCAACCAGAGTTTGAGGTAACCGAGTTGAGGCAACTAGAGTTAGAGGCAAGGATGGTAAAAATTCACCTTACATACTTTAGGCTTGTTGTCAGAAGGGGCTGGTCCTTGGAAAAAGGTATCATGCTGAAAAAGGTAAAAAAGGTCAGCAAAAGAGGAAGAACCTCAATGAGACAGCCTGACACTGACTACAAAGAATGGGCTTGAGGCATGAGCGAGCATGATGATGGAGCAGGGCAAGGTTCTGCTCAGTTGTTTAGAGTCAGAGTCGATTCAACGGTACCGAACATGTAAGACTAAAGGGTCAACAGCTATTAGAATACATGCATGGAGAGATGGGAGAACAAGAAGTTTAAGTAGAACAATGAAATAAAGAGTAGAAATAAAGAAAACTCAGCATAAGAATAATAATGTATCCAATGTCACTGACAATTATGTCTAGATTCTGTGAAACAGACACAGGTTGCTGTGCATATTTTCACTAAAAAATTAAATTAAAAAAACCTAAACCCATGTGCATCAAAAAAGGTCCTGCTGGTGCAGTCAACAATTAAGTCAACACTAGGGTGCTAACCAAAAAACTGGCAATTCTAACTCAGTATCCCTATACAACAATAACCCCTATTCTAGGAAACTCTGGCGGCCTAGTGGGAAGAAGCTGCGTTGCAATCCCAAAGGCATGTGGTTTGAATCCACCAGCTGCTCTGTGAGAGGATGGGCAATCTCCTCCCATGTGATTAAAACTGCCTGTGAAAACCCCCTCAAGGGCCAGGTATGGGTCAGTGGCTCCGACTTGAAGGTACATAACAGCAATAACCCCTACTCTGTGGGTCAATGAAGAGTCAGCCTGTGCCTGAAAAGATTTATAACCCCAGAAACATTAGGAGGCCCTTCTACTCTGTTCTATAGAAGTACTCTCAGTCCAAACCGACTAAGCAGTGGATCTGGTTTTGTTTTGGGAGCATCAAAGGACTTTAACCACAAGGTGAAGGGATAACCTAGAGGCTGGGAGTAAATATAAGGAATCATGTATCAGAAAAGGGTTTACTATCCAGAACACACAAAAAGCTACAACTTAGCAGGAAAAAAAAAATTACAAATAATCCAATCAAAATATGGGCAAAGATCTGGAACAGACATTTGACCAATGAAGATCTTGAAGCAAATGAAAACATGTTCAATGGAAATTGAACACAATTCAATGGGAAAACACAAAACAAAACCACAATGAAATACTATTTCACACTTGTGAGGACATAATAACTGCAACAAGAGGCTTAAGCACAACAGAGATTGTGCGGGTGGCAAAGAATTGGACAAGGACCTGTTTTACACAGAATCAAATAAGTCAACTCAGTGGCACCTAACAAGGACAGAGATGGCTTGAAAAACAAACTAAGTGTTGCTGACAGTGTGGAGGAATTGGAACACTCATCCTTTGCTGGTGGGAATAAAATATGGTGCAGCCAACTGTGGAAAATAATCTGGCAGCTCCTTAAGTACAGAATTACCATGTTGTTGTTAGGTGTCATCAAGCCAACTATAACTTAGAGTGACTCTATGAATGAGGAATCTGAACCCCGTCCTCTCCTGCACCATCCTCTTCATCTCTGCCACCCTTGAGCCCATTGATAGTCACTATGTCAATCCATTTATCTTGTTTAAGGTCTTCCTCTCCTTCACTGACCTTCCACTTTTATGAGCATGATAACCTTTTCCAAGAACTAGCTCCTCCTCACAATATGCCCAAGTATGTGAGATGGCATTTCACCATCCTTCCCTACAAAAAAGTACCCAGTAATTCCATTCTTAGGAATAGATCCAAAAGATTTGAAAGCAGAGACTCAGATATTTGTATATTTGCAACACTAGTCACAATATAGCCAAAAAGCAGAAACAATCTAAATGTTCAACCACAAATGAAAGGACAAACAAATGTGGTCTATCCACACAATGGAATACTACTCGGCTATAAAGAAAATGCAATGAACCTGGCAACATTTTTCCAAATGAAGTAAGTTAATTTGAAAAAGAAAAAGCAACTATGAGATCTCACCCCAGTCAGAATAGCAAAATTTAATAGAACAGCAAGCAACAAATGCTGGCAAGGTTGTGGAGAAACTGGAACCCTTATTCATTGTTGGTGGAAATGGTGCAACCACTGTGGAAAGTGGTGTGGCGCTTTCTCAAAAAGTTACAAATAGAGATACCATTTGACCCAGCAATTCCACTATGAGAAATATACCCTAAAGAGACCATAACAGACATCGAAGCAGATATATGCACACCATGCTTACTGTGGCTTTGTTCACAATAGCAAGGAGCTGGAAACAGCCTAAGTACCCATCAACAAATGAATAATAGAGAAGCGGTGGTATATTCACACAATGGAATACTATGCTGCATTGAAAAACAAGGAACTCATGCAATATTATTCAAAATGGGTGACCCTGGAGGACATTATCCTGAGTAAAATATCTCAGTCACAAAAGGACAAATACTGCATAGTGCCACTGTTGTTGAATGGGACTGATATCAGGGTTGGGGTAAGACTGAGAAAAACTGGATAGATTATGTATAGGAACTGAAACAGATGAGGGAGAGAACAGTTTAAAAGCGATATATGATAGGGTATTATTATCACCGGAATCCAGAATTAAGGTTGCATAGGAGTGCATTGGGGCAGAGGCTGGGGGACTGCATAACAACTAAGCTTATCTTTTGCTTTTCAAAGAGAGGAATGAATTGGGGGGGAGGTAGATAAAAAAGTGCAACAATGAATGAATGGAAATTCAAAATCTCTGTAAATGTTCATTAAAATTAATAAAATAATTTTTTAAAAAAGCACAAATATTGTTAAATCCAACTTCCACGAAATACCCAAAATTTGGCAAACATAGAAACGAAAAGCTCTGGTGGGCTTAGTGGTAAAGAATTACGCTGCCCACCCAAAGGCACATAATTCAAATCCATCTACAGCTCTGTGGGAGAAGGATGATAAGGTTATCTTCTGCCTCTGAAAACCCTCAGAAGGGTCAACTATGGGTGGGTATAGAACAGTAATCAACAACAAGATACCAAAGTTCATTAGTCTTTCAGGAGTAGGAAGGAGGGAAAGTCAATTGCTTAGGGGCATTACAAGATTCTGTTAAAGGGGGTGGAAAAATGTTTAGAATGAGAATTTCACTGTCTATACATAAAAAAAATGTTAAAATGCCAAATGTTTTCTTCTATATGTATTTCTACCACAGTTTTGGGGTTTTTTAAAATCAAAACATTTTCCCCTAAAAAAAGGGAAAAGATAAGAGAGGGGCAGAGAGTTAACATCTGTTAGTTCTAGAAAGCAAATGTGCACATTTCTTTGGTTCTTTCGACTTTCCTGTCATTTTTTAAGCATTTAAAAAGAAAAAAAAGAAGAAACTCGTTTAGCACTATTTTAAATATCCTTAATTTTTCATTTATTTACTCTTCTCTAGCCTTTTACAACTAATCTCTATTTACAGAATATATCATCTGTAATTATATTTATTAACCCTGGAACTTTATGAAAAAAACACAAACACCAGGAAACACCCCCTAAAAAATGGACCAAAGCAAAGCAACATGCTCAGAATAAAACCACAAGGTCTTAACACATATGAAAAAAGGAAGAGCAATCATCAAGGGTGCTGCCTTTGGTCAACTGCTTTTGAATACTGGCAAATACAAATTTGTACCTACAGCACTTATTACCCTTCTTCATCTCCCAAACCACATTTCCACTCCACAAGTCATGAGCAAAAGGGAACCAATTTTATTTGATCTAAATAAAAAATAGGAAGTAATGAAACATTAAAGCCACAGACTTCAAACCCTACACATGTACTATAAAACATTACGTATACTAAAAACGTATTCTGCCTATCAGAATTTCATAATAAACTGCCATCAAGACTGCTTGTTCCCATGAATACCCCATCTATATTTTTCCCTTCAACTCTCAGCCTTCCAGTCACACAACATGCTCAGAAAGTTTTAGCAGCAGCCACACCATATCAGCTCCCTTTTCCCAACTTTCTCTCTAGCCAGCCAATCTTTACCTCTTTGCTTCTTCCAAATGACAAAGGTATTCATAAGCCACATTCTGACGTCTCCTTTCATCCATCTCCTCTGCAGTAAGTCTTTCATTATCCAGGACAGCTAAAACATGAAAGAAAGAATGTGAACACAGGGATCTGTAACCTTCCTGAGATAAAAATGCCACAGCATCAAGTTCCTGCTAGTCACCTAGAGGGCCAGGGTAACCGGTAGATGCGTGGATAACAAGGTATACTAAAATGACATTCCTAAAACAAGAACTTATCAAGTGTCTAATCTTACACTAATCTTAGTTTCCTCATAAAATACAAGAATATGAGCATAAACTTTAACGTGATGTTGAAAAATGCTGATGCTTGCTATTTGGGCCCAAATTCATGCTTATCTCCTAAACAGATATTGATTTGTCTTTGAAAATTCAGAGATGATCATTTGTACTTCATGAATAGTCAAGGCAGCAGTTATTAAAAACTATCAGCACTACACTAAATATTTTACATATATTCACTCATTGGAGTCACTCCACAATCCTATGGTTAACATTCCCAATTTCCAGATGAGGAAGTTAGCTGGGTGAACTCAGTCACTGGTTTAATAAGTGGTGGGGACCTGGATTCTTAAACATCATCTCCAAAATCTATGAGTTTTAGCAAAGCAATCACACACAGGAATACGAACACACAGGTATGGCATGACATTTAAGGCCTTTTCTCAGTATGGCCAACTAATTTTGGAAACTCTCTTCCCTCTCCATGCCCTGCCTCCCAGTACCCTACACTTCCTACCACTTAGTTCTCAGCCAGCAGTATCTAGAATGAACTTCAACACTTTAATTCTTAATTATTCTGTCATACCTCTTGCCTCATCTTACTGTCATACTTTCTCACACAGAATACTTGCAGGATCTGTTCAGATGTGTTCTTGCTGTCTTTCCAACAAAGTCCCTCCTCCTCCCAAACGTTACTGAAGATGACTGGTTTGTGCCCACATCTTTGCTTATTACCTCTTATTATCATTAAGCTGTACATCTGCTTCTCTGCTTAGAAAGTTCTTGAAGACAGGGCCTGTTCTCATCTTGAAAGTCTGTTTTAACTAATACCTCACACATAACTGATGATCAGTTGAACAGTGTCCCAAGAATACAAACTAAAATTGAAAACCTCCAGAGAGAGATCCAGAAGGACCCTCCTTTGGTCAGAGCTAACTATGCATCTGGAATTCAACAATGCGATGAGACCAAGGATAGACACAAAAGGGCAGGTTCAGAAAATAAGGAAGTTCTTTATAAAAAAAAACTTGATGAGGGAACTTAAAAAAAAAAAACAAAACCACCCAACAAAAACCCTGAAGTGACTTGTCCAAAGCCTCATCTACAAGCAGCCTTGGGCCGGGCAGGCCCGAACCCCAGTCTACCTCGCAAGCTCTCGGGGAACACATCCAGCGGGGAAGCACCTTCCCACGAGGCCCTGGCAAAGCCCCCGGCTCGCGGCCGGGGACACGCCCTGCACCGTCCTGCCACCTCACCCTAAACCGTCTCCCCCAATCTCGGCGGACTTGAGGAGAGGCGGCGATGGGTGGGGCCCCTCCAGCAGCAGAGCGCGGCTTAAGCACAGGGTTCGAGGGGGTCTTCCCCGCCTCCGCTCCTGAGCGGGAGGCAGACCCCGGGCCTCTCCAGGCGGCACCACTCCCGCCCGCAGCCCGGCCAGGTTGGCTCTTCCGGGTCCGTGCTGCCCGTACCCGCGCCGCCCCAACATGCCAACTGAACCCCAGAGGAAAGGGTGCCTCTTTCTCAATGAACCCTAAAACGATGCTTTCGCATCGCTGAGCCCCACACTCACATCCATAGTGTGGCCGGGCCACGCCCAGTCCGTCAACTTCGTCCGCGGCGGACATGGCGGCCAAGACCCGGTCTCTGGTAAGGAAGCGGTGAGACCTCGGAGTCGGAGGCAACAGTAGATCCTGCACAGTGTGCGCTCGTCTCGGCCTCTGCAAATCCCGCCCCACGCCGCCGTCTCCGCCCCAGCAGTCTCGCCCTGCGGTGCAGACAGGAGCTGGAGAAAGGTGGCGGGATCCGAGTTTAAGCCCCGTCCCCGACCTGCCCCATCCTTCAGAGCCCCGCCCCTCGCCGCCGGCCCCGCGCCAGCGGCCTCGCCCTGCTGCAGCTAGGACAGCTGGAGAAAGGGGGCGGAGTCCGCGCCCAAGTCCCTCTCCGTGCCCCACCCCAGGGACCTCGCCCAGCTGCGCGCACAGGAGCTGGAGAAAGCGGGCAGGGCCATAGCCCCAGTCCCGCCCCACGCCCCGCCTGGTCCTTCCGGTCCTAGCTCTGGCCTGTCGCTGCCGGGAGCCGACCGCCGAAAAGAGGTGGAGCCGCTGGGTTGTTTCGCGCTCCTCTCGGCTCTGCTAGTAGAACACTCGTCCCCCCACCTCCCAGCGCAGCCCAGTCAGTGCGAGCCTTCGCCACATCCGCAAGTCTGTCAAAAAAGCCATCTTAAAAAAAAAAAAAAAAAACCAACACAAAACTGTCTTAGTAGATAGCTTGAAATCAAAGCCCTAGGCCACCTCGCATCCTCTTGCCAGGCGAGCCTCGCGCCCTTGCACCAAGGGCTCAGCGAAGGCATTCATGGAAACATCCAAGATGATCTTTTAGGATACTGTCCTCACAAGTCTGCGTATAATCTGGCCTCAATTCTAATTTACCAACCTTCACCAGATTAAAACAACGTAACTCTCTAAGTATTTGAGATGCAGATGCTGAAGCAGGAAATTGTAACTGTCCAAAACCTTCCTTCCCAATTCGCTTATTCATCCTAATGGGCGTGGGGGAGGGGGTATGCGCTCTTAGAAGCGCCTCTTTTGCTTTGCTTCTGGAATACCGGTGTGTTCAATTAAATTCGGTCGTCAGCCCTCTGACTCCCCCCCCTCTTTGTCCACTCCAAGTAACTATCCATTCTCTCTTTGAACTGCTGAATATATATATCAACCAGACACACACACACCCCCCCACACACACACACCTCTGAAAGTCCTGTTCATTGTTTACCATTGTCTAGTGGACATTTTCACCAGTGGTTGCTGCAAAACTCAGAAAAGTAAACATATTGGGCCCAGTGATTCAGTAGATTGGGATACGTGGCATCACCACGTGTGGCTTTGCTCGATTCTCTTTGCCCTCCACCCGAAAGTTACTCATAGCTGACCCTCCCTTGGGTTCTTGAGGCTGTAATACTATGGGAGGAGATTGCTCCTTTTCCTCCAGCTGAGCCCGTATTGGATTCGAACCTGTAGAGAGGTCCAGCCTTTGAGTTATGAGTGCAACTCTCTACGGACTACGGCACAAATCTAGGCCACCAGACTTTTTAAAAGAGCCTACATCTCCTGCAGTTGGAATTTACTGGAGATACCGTGTAAAAAGGAGGAACATTCTTCTCCAGGTAGGATTTATAGCCTTAGAAATCCTACGGAGGGTCACTATGAGTCTGAAAGAACTCCATGTGGTGAGTTTTTTAATCTTACTGAAAGAAATCCTTGTGCCAAGATGGTTAAGGTCAGTAGTTTGAACCCACTAGCAATTTGCTCCCAAAAAAGATTACAACCTTAGACCCTGTACAGGGCAATTCTCCTCTTCATACAGGACCTATGTGAATTGGAATCAACTTGAGGGCAAAAGCTTTGATTTTTGTTTTGAGGTTTTTATTCCACAGCACCACTGAGTGAATTCAAACTTTTATTGTTACCTGAGCATAATAAGCCCTTTAAGCCGCCCAAGGGCCTTGTGAACTCTGCAGACACTTTCAACTTTGATTCTGCCCTTGCTCTATTTAATGATTCTCTACTAAGAACCCATTGCTGTGGAGTAGATTGTACTCCTAGGCCTACAGGACAGGATAGAACTACCCCATAAGGTTTCCAAAGCTATAATTTTCATGGAAGCAGACTCTTACTTCTTCTAATGCAAGGCAGTTTATAAGTTTAAACCTCCAATAAATTGGTGCCTGAATTTGAACCATCAAGTTTTCTATTAGCAGCTAAGCAGCTAGTTGAGTGTTTAGCCACTGCCTTAATAGAATTTCTCAATTTGCAGCTCAAATTGTTCAGGTTCCTTGTCTTACCCTTTATATCCAATAGATGTAATTTCTGAAATGTCGTGGGTTGTTGTGGTTTTTTTCCTCCATTCCTGCTGCGATTACACACGGAGCTTTGGAGGCCAAGTGCGTAAAGAGTTGCACAGGTGCTTTGAATCCACCAGCTGCTCTGAGGGAGAAAGATAGGCAAACTCCTTCTGTGCACTTTACAGCCTTTGAAAACCCACTGGAAGGTCAACTATGATTTTGTTGTTGTTGTTGTTAGGTGCTGATGAGTTGAGTACAACTCATAGGAACCATATAAACAATACATCTGAACTTTGTACCATTCTCATCATCTCTGACATACTTGAGACCATCGCAACAGTCACTGTGTCAATCTGACTTATTGGGGCTCTGCTTCCCTTTTGATGCCATCCACCTTTCCAAGCATGATGTCCCTTTGCAAGGAATAGCCTGTCCTAGCAACATCTTCAAAGTATGAGAGATGAAGCTTGACCATCTTTGCCTCCAAGGAACACTCTAGCTACACATTTTCCAAGATATACTTTTGCCAAGATTCAGTAATCTTCTCCAACACCACAGTTCAAAGGCATTAATTCTTCTTGTGTGATCTTAAGTCATTGTCCAGCTCCCAGATGTGTAGCAAGTAATTAAAAAGACCATGGCCTGAATCAGGCACACCTTACTCTTAAAACTGATATCATTGCTCCTCAGTATTTTGGAGAGGTCCCTGACAGTAGATTTGCCCAATGCAATATGTCTCCTGATCTCCTGGCTGTTGTTACCAGGGGCCTTGACTGTAGATCCAAGTAAGATGAAATTGTTGACAATTTCAATCTTTTCTTCATCTATCATGATGTTGCTTATTGTTCCAATGGTAAGGACCTTTGGGTTTGTTTGGGTTTTTTTTAGTTTTTTAAATTATTATT
>NW_006399791.1:6345602-6347111 GCF_000299155.1 Elephantulus edwardii | reverse complement strand
TATAGACTAGCACTTTGTCTATTATAGTGTAGAGGTTAGGAACCACAAGATGTAGAGGTTCAGCTATGTGATTTATGGTTCTTAAGTACTGGAGCAAATTCCATCTACCACTGGGCTGTTTTACAACTTGGAAGTTCGCATGCAAGGTGGAGGTGAAGTAAGGAACTGCTTATGAAGTTTTCCGTCCATTCCAACAACTAAGAAATAGTGAGAAGAGTTGGGACCTCAGAAGGCTTTTAGGACCAATTAGTAGTCTCTGTGTCCAGGAGAAAATGAATATACTTACCAGTAATGTTAATGCTCATCCACAGATCTTCTAGGAGGATCTAAATCGTTGGAGCGTCCTCCTTTGTTTCCAGCTGGGAGCTGGGGTCTGTCAGTCCTGTCTGCCATGAGGACCTGATTTGGGCACCTTGGCCAAGTGTCCTTCAGAGCCACACTTAAAGCAAGTGAGTGTGAGCTACCTCTCTACTCTCTTGCCTATCTGTGACTCTCGTCTGTGACACAGGACCTTTGTTTTCTGGATGTAGAGATGCAATCCATATTGAAGACTGTAGTCCTTGATCTTCTTCAGCAAGCATTTCAGTTTCTGAAGCAAGCATCCTCATTTTCAGCAAGCCAGGTTGTTGGTGAATCTTCCTCCTATCCTGACGTATTTCTTGTCATAGAATCAGCAGACAGATTGATTAGATAGGGAGAAAGGATAGAACCTTGATGCACACATTTCCTGATTTTAAACCATGGAGTGTTCCCTTGCTTTATTCAGACAACAGCTTCTTGGTCTGGGTGTAAATTTCATATAAGCATAATTTAAGTGTTCTAGGATTCCCATTCTTCTCAATGTTAGTCATAGTTTCTTATGCTCTACAAAGTCAGATGTCTTTGCAGCCACTAAAGCACAGACTTCCTTCTGGTATTCTCTGCTTTCAGCCAGGATCCATCTGATATAAGCAATGATATCCCTGGTGATGTGGCTTCTTCTAAACCCAGCTTCAACTTCTGACAGTTCCTTCCGAAGTACTGTTCTAGCAATTTTTGGATGATCTTCAGCAATATTTTGCTTGCATGCAATATTAATGATGTTGTTGTTGTTGTTATGTGCCATCGAGTAGCTTGCAACTTATAGCGACCCTATGTACAAGAGCCCCAAACCCTGCTCTATCCTGTGCCAACTTCACTGTCTACAACACAGTCACTCCCACCACCCTAATCACAGAATTGATCCATCTCATTGAGGGTCTTCCTCTTCTGTGTCATGCCTCCAATCTTCCAAACATGATGTCCCTCACCAAGGACCGGTCCCTCCTTACAACATGCTCAAAGTATGTCAGATGAAGCTTCAGAATCCTTGACTCCAAGGAGCGTTCTCCCTTCACCCTCTCCAGGACAAACCTGTTTGTTCTCCTAGCAGCCCATGGTATATTCAACACTCTTCTCCAGCACCACAGCTCAAAGGCATCAATTCTCTTTCTCTCATCCCTAGTCACTCTCCAGCTCTCTGATGCTTAG
>NW_006399791.1:6344058-6345307 GCF_000299155.1 Elephantulus edwardii | reverse complement strand
TTGACCTTCTGCAGCAAGCGCTTCAGGTCCTCCTCAGTTTCAGCAAGCAGGGTTGTGTCATCTGCATAACACAGGTTTTTGATGAATCTTCCTCCAGTCCTGATGCCACATTCCTCCTCCTACAACCCAGCGTCTCGGATGATCTGTTCTGCATACAGATTCAAAAGGTATGGAGACAGAATACATCCCTGACAGACCCCCTTCTTGATTTTCAACCATGTAGTGTCTCCTTACTCTGTTCTGATGACTGCTTCTTGGTCCAAGTATAGGTTTCCCATAAGCACAATCAAATGTTCTGGGATTCCCATTCTTCTCAGAATCAGCCATACCTTGTTTTGATCCACACAGTCAAAACCCTTTGCATAGTCAATGAAGCACAGATATGTTGGAGACTGCTAGTTCAACCTAGCTGAAGCCATTTTGTAATTCTCTAAGGACATGTCTGGACATGTTGCCCCACCCTGGGAGGATAGGTTTCTGTTTACTGGGAATGCCCTGCTAAGTTTCTGTTTACCATATAACTTTCAGCTTACTGGAAACGACATGTTATTCTCCCCCACTGCATAGTTCTGCTCCCCCCATTGTGCTCCTATATATAAGCTGTGAGTGCTTTCAATAAAATGGAGACTTAATTGGAATCTCAATTTGTCTCAGCGCTTCTGTGCCTCCTGTCCCCCCCCATTCTCGTTCTTCCCCTCCTAGGGTCACCATTGAAGATCCCTGCAGGCCGGGGCATAATTGGCGCCCAACGTGGGGCCCGGGAACAGGGAAGGACAATGAACACTGCCCGCTAGAAGTGACCGGGCGGTCCATCCATTGAGTCGCAGTGAGTCTGGGACCATGAGTGAAGACTCGCACTGTTGCCAGCCGCAGGACTATTCATTCTGTGAGACAGGCACGTAGCTGCTGCCACGGGATTACTCATCCTGTGAGACAGGCATGAGAGGAGGTAAGGGCAGTGAAATTATGGGACAGGGATTAAGTGAACATGAATTGTTCATAAAAAGTATCAAGGATTCCTTCAAGGCACAAGGTATAAGGGTAACTCAAAAAGATTTAAAGAAATTTTTCTTGTTTTTAGAAGATGTTTGCCCATGGTTTCTGCAAGAAGGAAGCATTGATTCTAAGCAATACCATGGGATAGGGGATTGTTTAGATGACTACTACCATTGTTTTGGCCCTGTGAAAATTCCCATCACTGCTTTTTCTTACTAGAATTTCATTAACAAAATCTTAGCTGTTCTTGAAC
>NW_006399791.1:6342471-6342933 GCF_000299155.1 Elephantulus edwardii | reverse complement strand
CATGTTTGTTGTCTTTTTGTCTTGTGTTCAAAGTTATAATACTGATGAGCTCATACAATGTAAAGGTTTCAGTAAAAAACAAGAATTAGTAGAGACAGATATAAAGTTAATAACTGTATGAATTTCAAATCTCATAGGTGAGGAAATGCTAAGAGAGGGTGTTTCAAATGTCTTATGGTGCCAAAAGAGACTTTTTGTCTCAAGAGATCTTTGAAAAATCAGCTCTTAGCATCCTCTTATCACCTTCATATATCCATGCATTTTATCCAGGATCTACATACTTAGGTAGAAATTTCCATATGTTTCAGCCAATATTCTAAATACACATGCCAGTGGCTATCACTTCAAGTCTATGTGAGTTGTGTGTATCTATGTTAATTGCTCTCCTTTAAATAAAAACCTGTAGGAGTAAAAATAAAAACTCCACTATAGCCCCTTAATTGCCTGTGTTGAACCTAGTTG
>NW_006399791.1:6340754-6341790 GCF_000299155.1 Elephantulus edwardii | reverse complement strand
GTCCCTTGCTGTCTCCTATCTGCAATGAACAAACAGCTTATTTTCTAGGATCTAACACAAGGGAAACCCTAACTTATATATCTGTGGTTCCTTCAATTCCTTTTTCATATAGTGTTTAGTATAAACATTTTACCTTCCCATGATTATTCAGTATTTAAAATTGCAGTTATTAAACTATGGCATTTTGGGTGGTATATCATTTTCAGGATGGAAGTGAAAGTTTTAACATGGTATGGAGTTCAAGGGGAAAAGCAGGATAACTGGTAAGTTTTGGGCATTTTTTGTTTAGAATGTCTGGTTGTGCCAGAATATGAAAGATAGTAAAAGTTAAATTAAGGATTTATAGTAAGTTGTAAAAGGTTTAGAGGAAAGTGAATTTTAGTGTATGTATTTGGGAACAAGGGTGGAGGAGAACTGTGTTAAACCCCCAAAATTATAAATTCAGTGTTATATCAGGAAATGGGGGAGGCTTAATGTAAGCTGAAGGTCACCCTGTGGCACTAAGGCATTCCCTAGGTGTCAACATTGTTCTTGGTTTGTATAAACTGAATCCCTCCTTACTGAGATTAGCATAAAGTGGAACTTGCCCTTATCTGCAAAGGATTTCACCATTATCCTTTATTTTTGTTTTGTATTTCCTTGTTATTTTACTTTATTTACCTTCCTTGTTATTCTCAGTAGATACTCAGGGAGGCAGGGCTTGGGGCCTTCATCATGGGAGCTGTTGGCCCCCTGTTTTTCACGCTTTCTGTTCTATATCAAAATATTAATGAAATTGATCCATGTTTGGAACTGACTGAGCAGGACGGACCTCTAACCATTGTTTAATATTCCAATTGGAAATAATGATCCTAATTCTAGGGGAGAATTAACTATGGAGGTTCATCGAGCTTTGAAGGAAGTTTGGGATTTTGTCTCTTCCTGTTCTCTCTTGTATAAATCATAGTAGAAAGTTATTGCTGTGTATTTTAGATGCTAAAAGGACTCCTACTGCTGTATTCTGACAGAAGCTCTTTTAAGATGAATTCATTTATCC
>NW_006399791.1:6331774-6340289 GCF_000299155.1 Elephantulus edwardii | reverse complement strand
AGCCAAATTAAAAGCTATTGAGAAAGTATTAATAATTTACCCTCAGTCTATAGTCCAAAAAGTGTATATATATAGTTTTGTATATAAACATATGTAATTTATACAGTTAATGCATTTCCAATTATTGATGCAGTATATATTATCAAAACAAAAATTCTATAGTTTTATAATTATTTCTTCATATACAGTTGTTGATAAGACAAAGAGATGGTCATATTTTTGTCAGTCATATTGAGTCTCATTCTTTTTACCAGGACCTTTAGTGTAAGAAAATAAATTGGCTAGTAAATGTTTAATGGATTTTAATTTACAAAAGCAAAACAATTTCATCATAGTCATTATGCTATAGTGAAAATTTACATGGAGTGTCTCATATTCTGGAAGAGATTGTTAAGTGTATTGTAGAATCATGTGTAGGGTGTTTGTCTCTGTTACCTGTTCCACATTTTAGGGTGAGTCCTAGAGGATTGTTGCCAGATTGTGTTTGACGGGTGAACGTGGCTCAAATTCCCAAATTTGAAAAATTGCAAATTATTAATGTTATTATATCAGTTCTAGTATTGTGCTAATATCTTGTTTATCAGAAAAAGAAACTAAATGTTATAAAACATTGTTTATTAGCTTTTTCTATATTAGAAACTCCTAAAATAATCTAGATTAATAACACTCCTAGCTATACCAGCAAAAGTTTTCAAAATTTTTGTAAATATTTTACTATTTGTCATAAAACTGAGTTTCCTTACAATCCTCAAAAACAAGGTATTATAGAATGTACTCTCTCTACTATCAAAAATTATTTATCTGTAGTGGAAATCCACCATGGACTGTATAATTGAATTATTTAGCTTCCGACTGACAAGCTTCCAGATATGGAGCAGGTAGAATCAACGCCATCTTTCCAGCAGATGCCAACTTTCCCTCATGTTTTGAGAAAGGTCATGCTGGCATCTGGCAACCACCTTGGAGAAAATGTCATCATAACAGTGCTATGGCCATTCTCTTATCTAACTGATAATATAATTTTTAAAGGACCAACGGTTGGAATGCTACCTCGCTTGGAGACTGGTCACCTCTTCATACATATGGTCCTGGACATTCTATGAAAAAATTCGTGGGAGGAATGTGGACTATTGAGATGAAGAACTTCCAAACTAAATTGTGGAAATTCATTGCTAGTATGGATTCGATAAATGTCCCCTGTGTCCCAAAAGACAAAATGTAAGGGAGATAATGTCACAAGTGACAGATTCATATCATGTGTACCTAAACCATATGTCTTATTGATTGGTAATAAGGTAATCACTGGTGATTATCCAAAATTTAAGTAAGTTGTTCCCATAAAATTTCTAACTATATTAGTTTTGTTACCAAAGATGATTCAGTTGTTATTCTAAAGAATCCTCCTCTTGTTATGACATTGGTAAAGTTAAATGATATTTGGTATGATAATACTGGCTTGCAAATTTTAAAAGCGTGATACAAGTTATCATTAAGAACCAAGAGAGCTGTAGGTCTTGTTATTGTAGAAATTGTTTCTCTTATCCCTATGATTGTCTCTACTTCTGCTGTACCTTCAACACAAGAAGTCCACACGGCTAAGTTTTTTATTTGGTTAGTGCATATTGTGACAAAATTTAAAGCAAAAGAATGTATAATCAATCAATTATGGCCTAAAAGTTAAAGGGACGTGGTCAAAGACCAGTCACTCCTTTTTGGGGCCCTTAAAAGGCTTTCTTTTGCTTATTTCTTTTGGCCCCTGGGCAATTCAGAGGCTTACACGCTTTATCAAGCAGCAGGTCGAATCCATAGCCTCCCGTCCCATACAAGTCCGTTATCAAAGACTGCAAATGGCTAATAAAGAAAATCTTTGATGATACAGGCTAATAAACCGGGCAGCCAGAGATGGGTAAGAGACACCGGCCCCTGTTTCAACCTAAGACAGGCGCCCCATCATAGCTGCTGGGTTGGCCCATGACGGGTAAGATCAGTAGGTGCGGTGTCCAACCTAAGACAGGTGCCGGTTTCATACATGGTCAAACATGAGAGCACCAAAGGTAATCCTGTTGCGCTTTTGCAGTCTTCAAATAATTATTAAAACAGGGAGGATCTCTGTTGGAGACTGCTAGTTCAACCTAGCTGAAGCCATTTTGTAATTCTCTAAGGACATGTCTGGACATGTTGCCCCACCCTCGGAGGATAGATTTCGGTTTACTGGGAATGCCCTGCTAAATTTATGTTTACCAGATAACTTTCAGCTTACTGGAAACGACATGTTATTCTCCCCCATTGCATACATCTCCTCCCCCCATTGTGCTCCTATATTTAAGCTGTGAGTGCTTTCAATAAAATGGAGACTTGATTGGAATCTCCGTGCTTCTGTGCCTCCTGTCCCCCCCATTCTCGTTCTTCCCTTCCTAGGGTCACCATTGAAGATCCACGCGGGCCGGGGCACAGATAGACATCCCTCTGGTCCTCTCTGCTTTCTGCCAAGATCCATCTAACATTGGCTATAATATCCCAAGTACCATGACCTCTTCTAAATCCAGCCTGCATATCTGGCAGTTCTCTGTTGACATATTGCTCCAATCATTTTTGGATCATTTTCAGCAGAATCTTGCTTGCATGTGATATTAATGATATTGTTCAATAATTTCCACATTCTGTTAGATCACCTTTCTTGAGAATGGGAACAAATACGGATCTCTTCCAGTCAATTGGCCAGTCAGTTGTCTTCCTAATTTCTTGGTGTAGACTGATGAGCATGTCGAGAGTTGTATGTATTATTTGAAACATGTCACTTAGTATTCCATTAATTCCTGGGGCCTTATTTTTTTGCCAACACATTCAATGCAGCTTGAACTTCCTCCTTTATTTACATTGGCTCTTGGTCATATGATACTTCCTGAAAATTTTCTGTGCCAACCATTTTATTTTGGTGGAATGACTCAGTGTATTCCCTCTATTCTCTTACACAACGACCACAACAATGTGTTCAAGTACACTAACAAGTAAGCAGATGATGTAGAGTTGGGCAACTCGGTTTTGTGTTGTTGTTTTTTTGTCATTTTTAATTTGTTTTATTCTTGTATACCACTGAACCAGATCCAACTGGCATAGGAGGTGATTGTCCCTCCTCTAGCAGAATATCTGGTCCTTCCATTCTCTTGATGTTGTTGTATACCATATAGTCAGAACCGACTCATAGCTGACTCTCCAGCGGCTTTTCAGAGGCTTTTGGGAGGAGATTGCCCATCCTTCTCCCCGCGGAGCAGCTCATGGTCTTGAACCGCATACCTTCAGGATTGCAGAACAGCTTTTTGCCACTAGGCCACCAGAGCTAGACACAGATAAAAAGAAAGAAAGATGAAAACAAGGAACACAATTCCATGTGCACTTTGAAAAGATGACCCTGGTTGACTGACTGAAACTGGTTTGTAGCTGAAAAGCTAGAGATAATGACAATATAAATAGTATAAACACGACATTATTTATATTGTTATCATCTCTAGCTTCCTGTCTGCAAACCAGTTTCAATCAACCAGCCAGGGTCATCTTCCTAAAGTGCACATAGAGAATTGTGTTCCTCTCATCTTCCTCCCTCCCTTCTTTCCTGTCTTTCCCTTTAGGATATGGTCCACATTCCTTTGCATGCCAAGTTAAGTCCCTTCACAGCATGAAAAGCCTTCTAGGTTTTTGCTGTAGCCACTTTCAGTCTATTCATTGAATTAAAGTCCTAGAGCTGCATACTTTTCAGCTGCAGACTTCTGTAAAAAGAGTGTGGCCAGGAACCTCACCTCTCATAACTCCACAAGGAGGGGTTGTCCCCATTAACAATATCTACAGCACAAAACCAATTTCCATGGGGTCAGGTCAGCCCCTACACTCTCCACACCTACTTCTAGGAATTCTAACATCAACTGCTCCTCCCAGGGTCCTGATATTCTGCTTCTGGGTTTGCCAATCTATTGCAGTGACCACACAGAATTAACAGAATCATATTAAAGATTATTGGGTTTATTGGGGAAGTTAACAGATTACAATTGAAGTTGGCAATAGAACACAATTGTTCAGTCAGGACAGCTTCTCCAGCATGTTCATAGGCCCTCTGACCTTCAGCTTCGAGGCTTTAGGTCAATATTACAATGCTCTCTTATCATAGCCATCAAGTCCGAACTGACTCATAGCTGACCCTCCAGTTAGTTTTCAGAGGCACTGGAGGAAATTGCCCATCTTTCTCCTTTAGAGCAACTGGTAGATTTGAACCACCCACCTTGGGGTTGGCAGCACATCCCTCTCATTAGGCACCAGAGCTCTCTTAGCCCTGTCAATTGTGGCACCTCTCCACCACTCCTCCACAAGCTAGGGCAAGTGCCCCTGGCTGAGGTTCTCTCCTGCTCCCAGTCAGACTGATGAAGGAATCTCTGTGGTCCTGAAGGACATGCAGTGTATTCTCTGCTGCTTCTTTCTTGTTTGTAATAATATTCTCATTTTCTCTGCTAAACATGCTTCATTTAAACCTGGCAGGATGGCAAGACTGACCAATCCCCTTATCAGCAATCTACAGCCCCCATTTGCATGTACAACCAAGACCAAAGTCAAAGACTTTGAATGATAAACCCACCATACCCTGTCACTGAGCTATCATTTTGAGACCCTTTCTATATTATGTCATGGACTTAAAAATTATGTCCTTTTCTTGTGTTACAGAATCTTTAAGTCCTACCCAGTTGCAGTACAGTTAATTACTAAATATGGTCCCAGTCATAGTCTAAAGAGTCCTGTTGACATCATGGATTAAGCCTTGGACTACTGGCCTTAAGGTCAGTGATTCAAACCCACCAGTTGCTGTGAGGCAGTGTGCTTCTGTGATGCTATATAGCTTGGAAATGCTAAGGGTCAGCAATATTCTATCTTGTCGGGTCACTATGTATCAGAATCAATTTAACCACAGGGAGACTGGCAACCTTTGTAATTCCACTAGGTTTAAGTAAGCAATTGTAAACATAGAAAGAAGGATAGCATAACCACCAAGAAGCAGAACATCCTTTGGACCTAGGATCCCCACACTGAGAACCTCCATGACTGGAGATATAGAGAGAGCTGTAACATCAGAGACTGCAAGAGATATAGAGAAACCAGGGCAGAGAAATGGCAGCAGCAGAATCAGGAGACCAGTAGCATACAGTCCTGTGGACGTCCTGACCCACAGAACTACAGCTGAACACCTATGGGCTGAGGCTCCCTTGGGAGAAGAAGGGTACATCTGAACACTTAACAACAGACCTGAGAGAACTTTGTAATGTCTCCCCTGAGCATGGCAGAGGCCTGGTTTCCCAAGAGACCTATGGGGGAAGGAGTTCAAGAAACAGAAGGATCTGCCAGTGGCCACATCTGATAAGAGGCAAATTCTACTGAGCATTACTGAGCCTGCACTGCTTCCCTAACAAATCTCCTAACAGTGACTCTGTATGAGCTCCCTGTGGTCATTGCAATAAAGAATTCTTGAAGCCAGCAGAGTAGAGAGTATCCCAGGAGGAACAGTTGATGTCATAACTGGGAAAAAGGCTGGAGGGAGGAGCCATGTCTTCCCTGGGCCTCACAGGAGTCAGCCCTAGGCTGTTGATGCCGATAATCACTGTCTCCCCTTCATGAAGTTACAGGAGATCTACCACCACCTCCATGATATTTTTATTTCTCCATGATATTTTTAAACCACTCTTAACTCGTGATGGTTTTTATTCATACTCTTTTGTGATTGTTGTTGTTGTGTACTGTTGAGTTGAACCTGACCCATAACTGACCCTCCAGTAGGTTTTCAGAGGTTTTTCAGAGTAAATTGCACAGAAGGAGATTGCCCAAATTTTTCCAGCTTCTGGATTTATCCCTTTGCATTGGCAGTGCAATTCCTTACTACTAAGCCGTGAAAGCAACTATTCATGATTGATGTTGTGTGCTATTGAGTTGGAACCAACCCATAGCTGACCCTCCAGCCGGTTTGCAGAGGCAATTAATCAAACAGAAGGAGATTGTCCATCCTCTCACAGAACAACTGGTAGATTCAAACCATGTGCCTTTGGGATTGCAGCATAGCTTCTTACCAATAGACCGGTGGTGCTCGCTATTAGCTTTTGATACTCTGAGTAGGTGCTGTTTAGTTGAGTTCGACTCATAGCAACCCTATGAATAACATATCTGAACCCTGTACTATCCTCACAGTCTCTGACACACTCAAGCCCATTGCTGCAGTCACTGTGTCAATCCACCTGGTTGAAGGTCTTCCTCTGCTTCACCATCCCTTCACCTTTCCAAACATGATGTCCTTTTCCAAGGAATAATGTCTCTTAGCAACGTGCCCAAAGTATGAGACAAAATTTCATCATCTTTGCCTCCAAGGAGGACTCTAGCTACACCTTCTCCAAGACATATTTGTTTCTTTTGGCAATCCACTGGATATTTAGCACTTCTTTTCAATACCACGATTTAAAGGCACTCATTCTTCTACTGTCATTCTTATCTACTGTCCAACTCTCAGATACATAGCAAATGACTGAAGATCATGGTCTGAATCAGGTACACCTTAGTCATCAAATTGACATCATTGCTCCTCAATAATCTGGAGAGGTCCTTGACTGCAGACTTTCTTAGTGCAACACATCTCCTGATTGCTGGGACAACAGGAAGTCCCACACAGATCAGGCAAAAAATGGAGAACAAAAAAAGGAAATTCCCAAGAAAGACTTTTAATAATTACTGATCTGTCAAAGAATGGAGGAGGTCCAGAGCCTGTGATCTTATAACACCTCATGACCTGGAAATGAAGTCATTTTTCAGAGATGACCTACCTTTCAGCCAAGTAATCAAACTCTTACCAAGTCCAAAGCATAGTGACCATTTGTTAGGCTTCTGAGGCTGCGAGTCTTAAAGGACAGAGGAGCCTGCCTGTCATTCTCCTGAGAAGATGTTGGTGGATTCCCTGGGACAGAGTCAGGAGTCTTGGTTATTTGTGTCACATGTTGCTTGCCACACCACCAAAGCACCCTCAGCCATGGATCATCTCTTCCCCTCAGTGCTGACCCTCCATTGGGTTTCTGAGGCTGTAAATCCCACAAGAGGAGACTGCTCATCTTTCTCCTAAGGAGCAGCTGGTAGATTCAAACCGTCCCAGGGGTGTGGCCTTTGGGATAGCACTACAGTTCCCTAACGGACTATGCCACAAAGTGCTCCCATATCCAGGTTAATAGGCCCATAAAATGAGTAATAATACTTGAGAGGTATATGTTCCTTAGAATAATCAGTTATATAAGATCAAAATTCAGATGAACCCAGAGCAGAAACAGAAAGAGTGTTGACATGTTAGAGGGGGTGCAAGCGATGTCATGGATCACTTTATAGACCCATTATCAGCAGTCAAAACAAGACTAGGGATGACTGTGGGACTTAACATCAGTTCCTCATATTGTCCTCATTCTGTGTCAGTGCTGACCCTCCCATCAGGTTCTCAGAGGCATCCCGCGGAACAGCTGATGGATCTGAAGTGAATGCCTTTGGATTGGCATGCTCAGCCCCTTATCACTAAGCCACCAGAGCGTCCTCAGTTACTTATGGGCAAATCCAAATTGAAGCTAGAGAAAATTAAAATAAGTGCACAAGAACCAAAATATGCCATTGAATCTATACCACCTGAATTGAAACCATCTCAAGAATAGAGTTAAAAAAAAAAAAAAGAATAGAGTTGACACCCTGAACACTAGTGAGTGAGGACCAAGAATATCATCCGTGAAGAAAGCAGAAGGTCATGGGAGAAAGAAATGGCCCAAATGGATGTCAAAAGAGACTGCGAGATCCAAGATGGTGGCAGAGGCAGAGACAGCATAGTGAGCTGCGGGAGCAGGGCCATTATGGCCTTCCACAGACTTTGGCTTATTGATAATTGAACACTTAAACAGTTGATGACTGGCCCTCAGTGAAGATCGAGGCTCAACAACAGGAATTCAAGGATTCCCAAGGAGAAATGGGTGAGTCTCGTCCCCCCCCCCACAGAGCCCTCGCTGCGCCGCACAGCCACTGCAGCTCCATGAGGCGTCCACAGCTGGAATGAATGGATTCCCTCACCCAGGATGGATGCTGGGCACCGGCCCTCCTCAAGACGGGTACAGTGAAGCCACCACACTGCCGCAAGGTGGACTTGGTCTGGAGAGAATTCTTGGAGCCAGGATGGCGGCAGTGAGGGAAGCAGGCGTCCTCCGGCCACCCGCACAAGAGGGGCCGCACACCAGCTGAGTGCCCGTATGGTGGGGTGGGGGCGCGCGCCCCACTGGCCGCCTGTGTAGGAGGTGGGGGATGGGATGCATGACCTTGGGTCTCCTTGGACAGGCCAAAGAAGATGATTACCTATGCATTGGACAGGCCAAAGAAGAAGATTACCTATGCATTGGAGAGGCCAAAGAAGATGATTACCTATGCATTGGACAGGCCAAAGAAGAAGATTACCTATGCATTGGACAGGCCAAAGAAG
>NW_006399791.1:6320070-6330400 GCF_000299155.1 Elephantulus edwardii | reverse complement strand
CTCTGCAACTGCATCCTGGCCCATCCTCACCCTTCTGCCCCCAACCCTCACCTCCTTGTACCCCCAATATGTTTTTCCCAATTAAAAAAAAAGAGAGACTAAAAAACTCTGGCTATGACTCATAGCAACCCTAAGAACAACAGATTAAAACCTTGCCTTGTCTTGCCCCATCTTCACAATCATGCTAAATGTTGAAGTCACTGGGTCAAGTCAGTGAGGTTTCCCTCTCATTCACAGACCTATGGGCATTTTTTCCTTCAGTGGGAGGCAGAGTGGGAAAAACAACAATCAGCATTTCTTCTATGATGGTTAATAGAACATTAGAACCAATACATACAATATTTGTTGCTTAAAATGTGCATAGTTGGGGTAGAGTTATATCTAAATGTGAATTTTTAAAGGCCTTGAATCACATACCTTGAAAGACCAACAGTGGTTTCTCCAGGTAGTAAAATCACAATACACTTGTGTAGTGTTTTTTTTGTTTGTTTTCTCCGTATTTACCAACTTTCTCTGTATTTACAGTGAGTTCTGAGGAATTATTTTCCCAGTAATGATAAATAAAATTAATAAACAAAAATCAAATGGTAAAATAATGAGTGAAATGGTCCATTTGGGAGACAGAAGTGTTCTATAATCTCAGAGAGCCTACAGCTAGCGGAAACACAGCAATATTAACAGGCTGACTTAAGGTAAGAACCATAACAGAGGCTTCCCTTTGGAGAGAAGAACATTTAGCCTCTTATCGGCCTGGAAAACTCCCATTCAACTTCCCAAATGAACTCAAATGTCATCTCCTCTCCCAAGCAAAATGAATCACTTCCTCATTTGTTTTGCAGCCAGCAGGAGGGAGTGGAGAAAATCCTGATGATTTATTCCTGTAAAGATTATAGTCCCTGAAACCCTTTGGAGCAGTTCCATTCTGTCATATAAAGTTCAAGTGAGTCATAATTGAGCCTTGTCCCCTAGCAACAATAATAGCACTTCAAAAATCATGTTTTCATAAAAAAGTCTCGACGTTTTCACATGTTAATGCTTCTGAAATCAGAACAGGTCTTATAATCAGTTTTTAAAATGAGACATAGAATGTTTCCTTCTTGAGGAATCCAGAATCTAGGTTCCTGGAGGCTGCAGCGACCTGCTCAGGTCATTGTCCTCAGATAATCTTTTGAAACTTGAGCCAACTATTGTGGTGTTCGGTGGTGCCACGGGGTCTATGACAACTCAAAACAACCCTAAGAACAATAGATCTGAACCCTGCCCTGGCTTACACCATCCTCATCCTCTCTGATATGCTTGAGCCCATTGTTATAGACACCATGTCATTCCATCTTGTTGAGGGTCTTCCTCTCTTTTACTGACCCTTTACCTTTCCCAGCATCATGTCCTTTTCCAAGGACTGGCTTCTGGTCCAAAAAATCACTTTAAGTCAAACAATAGGCAGGCATACTTGTAGAGAATGTTCACACAGGCAATGTGCTTGTTTAAAGAATTGTTTATATGTACTCACATTTTGGAAGCAGAAACTCCAAAGACAGGCTAAAAGCTGTGTTTTAACATAAATTGTTTTTATGGAAACACTAGTCCCTGGCTCTTTTCTATGGCATTGTCCCTAAGGCAGATCCATGAGTGTTTATAGTGTACTCTTGGGAAGTTCTCTCTTTATTTACTAATTATATAGTAAATAAACTTCAGCTCAATCTAAACGACTGGATTAATGATTTTTGTTCTAACAAAAGCCTCTATCTAGCTACCAGTTAGAGGAATTGATTGAAGCATGATTGTTACTGCTTAAATATGTGAATATAATAATTTTTCAGAAAAGATCAGAGGACTCTGATGTGAGATTCATTCTTCTGGAATGATTTATTGAGTCCAAACAGGGAGAACGTCACAAAAAAAGCTTATCTCCAACTTTGATTTAAAGGAATTGGTAAGCAATCCCAATGATAAATGTATGCTATTGTTAATTAGGTGTTTCAAACAAATATATTGGATAGTATATTTCTTATTGAACTTTGAAGATGTGTTCTGAAATAAAATCTGTTCTTGATCCCAATGAAAGTACACTCTTACTTGGCACTATTATAGTAGTGTTACTGTGGTGTGCTGTAGAGTCAGAACCAACACATAGCTGACCCTTTGGTGGGTTTTCAGAGGCAGTTAATTGCATCCTTTTGCAGAGCAACTGGTGGCCCTGAACTGCATGCCTTTGGGATTGCAGCACGGCTTTTTGCCACTAGACTACTAGAATTCCCTTATTAAGTTCATTTAATTACTTGCCTATTCATATTACTAGACAAATTATGTAATCCATACCGAAGGCTGTGGTTCTTGATCTTCTGCAACAAGTGTTTCATGTCCTCCTCACTTTCAGCAAGTGAGGTTGTGCCATCTGCATAATGCAGGTTGTTACTGTGATTGGAAATATTTGGGTCGGATGCACTTTGTCCTAAATCGGCATTTTTTACTCCTTAGCATTTCAAAGACGTTCCTAACAGTGGATTTGTCCATTGCAGTATGTCTTTTGTTTTCTTGACTTCTGCTTCCAAAAAGTGGCTCCAACTTTGATTTTGAGAAGGAACTGGTAGGTAATCTCAGGGATAAATGTATACTATTGTCAATCACCTGTTATGCATCAGAGAGTTGGACAATGACCAAGGAGGATAGAAGGAGAATTGATGCCTTTGAGCTGTGGTGCTGGAGAAGAGTATTGAGAATACCATGGACTGCTAGGAAAACAAACAGATTTGTCCTGGAGAGGGTTAAACCGGGTGGCTCCTTGGAGGCAAGGATTCTGAGGCTCCGTCTAACTTACTTTGGACATGTTGTGAGGAGAGACCGGTCCTTAGAGAGGGACATCATGCTTGGGAGGTTGGAGAGACGGCGCAGGAGAGGAAAGCCCTCTATGAGGTGGATTGATTCAGTGACTGGGATAATTGGGATGGGAGTGTCAGAGACAGTGCGATTGGCACAGGACAGAGCAGAGTTTAGGGCTGTTGTCGCTATGAGTCGTGAGTGACTCGACGGCACATAACAACAACAACAAATTGTCAATCAGGTGTTTGAAGCCAATATATTAACTAGGAATGAGTTCTGGTTGCTTAGTGGTAAGGAGTTGCCAACTCAAAGGCACACAGTTGGAATCCAACATTTGCCCTGAAGAAGAAAGATGGTTAGCCTGCCCTTGTGTAATTTACTGAAAACCTGCAGGGGGGTCAGATGTGGATCTAACTTGATGGAATATAGCAACAACAACAACAACCACAACATATCAAATAGAATACTTCTTACTGAAATTTGTTGATGAATAAGACGACAGAAAAAGAATCAATGCCTTTGAGCTGTGGTGTTGGAGAAGAGCATTGAACGTCCTTCCCGTGGACAGCCAAGAGAACAAACAGATATGTTTTAAAGAGGGTGCAGCCAGAGTGCTCTTTGGAGGCAAGAATGATGAGGCTTTGCCTCACATACTTTGGGCATGTTGCTAAGAGGTGCTATTCCTTGGAGAAGGACATGATGCTGAGAAGGATGGAGAGTTGGCAAAGGAAAGGAAGACCCTCAACTACGTGGATTGATATGGTAACTGCTGCAATGGGCTTTTGTGTGTCAGGAAGTGTGAGAATGGCACAGGATATAACGGGGTTCAGATCTTTTGTTCATAGGGTTGCTGTGAGTCGTACTCTACTGATGGCACCTAACAACAATGGCCTGAAACCTAAGATGTTTTGATTCCAAGGAGAGTAGAGCTTTGTGTGGCTTGATTGCAGTATTAAACCTATTTAATTACTTGCCAACATCTCATTGATGTCACTAGATAAATTAACTCCTCAATTAGGGAAGTAAAGAAAGCATTATATAAAGCAAATACCCTAGTGGCAGGAAGCTGCACTGCAATCCCAGAGGTACACAGTTCAAATCCATCAGATGCTGTGCTGGAGAAAGAGGGGCAATCTCCTCCTGTACCAGTCAGATCCAATTTGATGGTACACACACACACACACACACACACACACACACACACACACACACACAAAATAATAAAATAAAAATAAGTAAAATAACTTAAAAGCAAATACCTATTTTGGTAAAGAAAGCATTGTTGCTTGTCACATGAATTGGAATTGACTTGATTATGGGCTAAAAGAAAAGAAAATCCTTGCCAACTTCACTTCTTTTTCCTAAACAAATATGCTGCCCTTTAAATCTTGTGTGGTTGGTGTTCTAAAGACAAGAGCACATCCCTCCTGGTGGTCCTGTTCACCTTTGTGTCTATTTTGTTAATATAAATTGAGCTATATTGATGAGTTTCATTCTGAACTCTAAGGTTGACCAATGGCCCCAGAGCCAGGAGTTTTACCAGTCCTTAGCAAACCAGTCAGCACAGGAGAGGAAAATCTGGATAAGATGAATAGAGACAGCCACTGTGGCAATGGAGGCAGGTATGTCAGTGAAGTTGCCTCAGGATAGGACAAGGTTGACAGGCATTATTCATAGGGTCACCTGACAGCACATAACACAAAAGCAAACCAGCAAGCCTAGCCATTTTTTATGATTCTGGATTCTGGTTCACATTTTTCTCCTATTCTGCCGAGGACCTCTGACTGTATGGATACTAGCTTCTTATGAAGGGATGGTTCTCAACATTCTCAAAGACTCCAAAACCAAAACCAAACCCAAAACCCACTGCTATTAACTTGATTCCAATTCATAACAATCCTCCATTGGTTTCTGAGGCTGTAAAACTTAATGGGAGGAGACTGCCTATGCTTCTCTCTCTGAGCAGCTAGTAGATTCGAACCTCTGAGCTTTTGGTTAACAGCTTGATACATTATGCCTTATACCACCAGAACTTCTAACAAAAAATACCCAAAGACTAACTTTTACAGATATTATTAAAGCTATTCATTTTATCTTAAAAATAGCCTGGAAGGCTTTATGTAACCACCTAAGTGAGCTCCTTTAAAGTAGAGTGTTGTCTCCCACTTGTAAGAGAAAAAGAAGTCAGAGAAACTTAGATTTCAAGAAGGATTGAATGAGTCACTGATGACTTTGGAGATGGAAGAAGCCATGTGGAAAGGACCTGAGAGCAGCCTTAACATGCTGAGAGCAACCATTAGCTGGCAGCCAGAACGACAGCAGTGTGGAACTTGATTCTGCTCATAGCAGAATGGATTCAGAGTGAATTCTTCCCTGAGCCCACCCTGGTAGATGTTTTATTTTGATCTTACGAGATCCTGAGCAAAAACCCAGTCAATGCTGAAAGGATTTCAATAGAAAATTAACACCTATTCCTAAGGATATTTAATTTGTAAGGAGGGAAGTGGGGCTGTGCACAAATTGGTGGTGGTGTTAGGTGCCTGGGAATTGGTTCTCACTGGCAGCGACCTGTGTCTCTGGATTCTGCCCCACCCTCACAGCCTTTGCTGTTGAACCTCCCTCATTTTGCTGATCCATTGCCAAGTGTGATGTCTTTCTCCAACAACTGGTTTCTTTCTCCAGTGTGGAGTATTACTGGCTGTCCTTCCTCCTAGACATTTGCTTATTCTTCTAGCAGTTCATGGTATTTTCAGTATCTTTTGCTGCCACTATAATTCCAACATGTCAATTCCTCTTCAGCCTTCCTTTTTTCATTGTCCAGCATTTGCATGCCCCTATATCTATTGACAATGCCATGGCTTCAGTCAGGTAGACTTTAGATATAAAAGTGACATCTTAAAAGCTTATAATAAAAAAAAAATATTTTTTTTTTAGAAAATGCTTTTAGTACCCTAAAGAGGTTTTTTATAGGTTTGTCCGGTGTAATATATGTTTGATTTCTTGACTGCTTCTCCTTTGAGTGTTAGTTTTTGACCCAAGGAGAAAGAACAAGTAGTACAAAAAAAATGTTGCTAAATGCATTGATGAAATATAATTTTGTCTGAAAGAATTGTGGCCTAATCAGATGCCCTGTTTTTCTCTGGCAGGATTCAATGAGCCTTTTTTTGGCAGATACAGTCAGTTATAAATTGGGTCTTCCTATCTATGTAATCTCTGATTTTATTTCCTGATCCTCTGTAAGCTAAACGCTTAAAAAAAAGACTAAACACTTTAAAAACTAAGGCTAGAAATAGAAAAAAGGGGACAACATATGGCTTGTTAGTGAATACCATCAAATGAGTCTATTAAGTGCTATTTCCACTCTCATTAAACTATACCCATCAATGCTTGACTCTCCTTTCACATTCCAGTGTAAGTAATTCTCTTTTTCTTCATGTCCAGATACTTTGAATCTGTGTCTGAAAACAATCCCTACCAGATATTCCTAGTTTAGATGCCTCTTCAGTTTCTTGAGTTTTTCAGAAAAGAGCACAGATTGTAACCATCAGTTTGTAATTGCAATCATTTATTGACTACTCATTATATTCTAGTTGGAAGCAGCAGTGGCATCCACTTCCTAAACAACTTGCCTCCAGAAACTATGAACTTTGATAAATGTTGATAGTTGTAGAGGAGCTTCGGTCCTTTTGTTCATAGGGTTGCTATGTGTCGTGCTCAACTCGAAGGCAATCAACAACATTATATTCCAGATTGTGTTAGGTGCCTGATCTCTATTATCCCACTTAATCCTCACAATAACTCTATGTTGTTACGTGTCATCAAATTGAATACAACTCATAGCGACCTATGAACAACAGATCCTAACCAGGCCCTGTACTGTGCCAACCTTATTATCTCCAAGACACACTTGAGCCCATTGCGGCAGTCACTGTCAATCCACCCGGCTGAGGTTCTTCCTCTCCTTTTCTGTCCCATACCTTCCCAAGCACCATTTCTCTCTCCCAGGAATGTCCTCTTCTGACAACATGCTCAAAGTATGTGAGACAAAGCTTTATTCACCTTTACCTCCAAGGAGCACTCTGACCGCACTTTCTCCAAGACATTTCTGTTTGTTGTTCTTTTGGCAGCCCATGGGATATTTAGTACTCTTCATCACAGTTAAAGATATCATTTCTTCTTCTGCCATCCTTAGTCACTGTCCAGCTCTTAGCAGCACAGCAAGAGATTGGAAAAAAAAACCATGGCCTGAATAAGGCATCCTCAAACTAACATCATTGCTCCTTAGTAATTTGGAGAAGGGTCTGACTACAGACTTTCCCGAGTGCAATATGTTTTCTGAGAAAGGTGTAATTCTCCCCATTTTACAAATGAGGAAACAAGTGCATAGAGGTTAGGAGATTTATTCAAGGCCATTAGAGTCAGAGACAGAAATCAAACCTGGCTCTTTCTAATTCTAAATCTCTAAATCTAATTCTAAATCTAAATGGGAAGTTACCATTCCACACAGCCTTTTAGTTCATAGATAACGTATCATGACGTTATCTAATTCTAAATCTCTAAATCTAAATGGTAAGTTACCATTCCACACAGCCTTTTAGTTTATAGATAACGTATCATTGAGAAGTTGCTCATTTACTTCCTGTGTATGCCTAATTGCCTCTGTGAAACCTTCAACAAACATTTACGAGCACTTTTGTCCTGGTCGGAGAACAACTTATAAAAACAAAGACCCGGAAACTGTGGGAGGAAATCAGCCTACAACAGTGTTGGGACACAGTTGGTCTCTGGGCTGGGCTTAACCTAGACCACAAGGCATTACTGGCAGCCTTAAGGTTAAAGATAAAAGACAAGTAAATCTGAAGATCCACCAAGAGCTATAAGCTCAGGGACATTGACAAACTGAAGAACAGGGAAAGGTAAACTAGAGGATTAAGAAATACCAGACTCCTTCACAGGACTGGGTGGCTTGCCCACAGCATGCCTCTCAAACATCTCCTAGGAAAGACAAACAAATTAATAGTAATAATGCTATTATGTGCCATTGAGTCACCTGCGACTCATAGCAACCCTATGCACAACAGCTCTGAAACGTACTCTATCCTGGGCAAGCTTCACTATCTCTGACACACTTACGACCATTACCCCAGTCACTGAGTCAGTCCATCTCATCAAGGATCTTCCTCTCTTGTGCTGTCCCTCCACTCTCCCAAGCATGATGTCCCTCTCCAAGGACTCCAGGGACTCCTTGCAACATGTCCAGAGTATGTCAGACAGAGCTTCAGAATCTTTGCCTCCAAGGAGCAGCCTGGTTTCACCCTCTCCAGGACAAACATGTTTGTTCTCCTAGCAGTCCATGGTATAGTCAATACTCTGCTCCAGCACCACAGCTCAAAGGCATCAATTCTCCCTCTATCATCCCTAGTCATAGTCCAGCTTTCTGATGCATAGTAAGTTATAGCAAATAGTAATAAGAACTGTTGCTGTTGTTATGTGCCAACGAATCATCTGCAACTCATAGCGACCCTATGTACAACAGCCCTAAACTCTGCCCTATCCTGTGCCACTCTCACCATCTCCAACACACTTACCTCCATTTACCCCAGTCACTGAATCAATCCATCTATCTCATCGAGGGTCTTCCTTTCCTGTGCTGTCCCTCCACACTCCCAAGCATTATGTCCATCTCCAAGGACTGGTCCCTCCTTGCAACATGTCCAAAGTATGTCAGACGAAGCTTCAGAATCCTTGCCTCCAAGGAGCAGCCAGGCTTCACTCTTTCTGGGACAAACCTGTTTGTTTTCTATGGTATATTCAGTGTCCTTCTCCAGCACCACAGCTCAAAGGCATCAATTCTCCTTCTATCATCCCTAGTCATTGTCCAGCTCTCTGATAATAACTACCTTATAATTAAATAATACCCACCAGAAGCCTTCTCAGTGTTTGATATGCATCATTTTATTTGACTTTACAGCAACACTATGAGTTCCAGAACTGCTAGGTCAAAACCTGCTGTAGTGAAGTTAGTTCTGATTCACAGTGATAGATACACCCTCGAGTTTCCCAGCCTGTAAATCATGGTGGGAGGAGACCATCCATTCTCACTAGCATAGCAGCCACTGGATTTGAACTGACAGGGAAGCAGCCTTTGTATTTAGCAGTGAAATACCCTACTGACTACCACCACAGAACTCCCACCAGAAAACTCCAATTTAATCCTTTCAAGATCAAATTGATGCATTTGAATTATAGTGTTGGAGACAAAAATGGAAAAGCTTTGTCTTATACTTTGGACATGCAGCTAGGTGAAGCTATTCTTGGGAAAGGGACTTCATTCTTGGAAAAATGGAGGGTCAGAAGAGAGGAAGACTCTCAAAGAAATGGATTGACATGGTGACTTCAGCAATGGGCTCCAATGTGTCAGAGGTCGGCACACGATAGGACAAGGTTCAGACAGGCTATTCACAGGGTTGCTATGAGACATATTAGACTTGACAACACCTAATAACAACAAGGACTTCCAGAAGAACAACAAGTGTGTTTGGAAAGTTGTTCCTTGATAATTAGGACGATGAGACTCCACCTCACATGCTTTGGCTACATTATCAGGAGGGACCAGTCCCTGCAGAAGATCCTCATGTAAAGTAAAATGTCAGGAAAGAAGAAAACATTAAAGCAAAAGGGAGTCAACTCTGTTCAACAAGTCAACAACTATTGAGCTGCTAATTGGAAGCAACTCAAGACTTTATAACCAAAGGAGGAGCATCATTTGACTCAACCAAGATTTATGAAATGTTTACTTTGCCCTCAGTACCGACAGAGGTATAAAGTTGAATTAAACACAGTTCCTGCTCTTTAGATAAGTGCACAAATGGCTATAATAGAAGGGGGAAAAATTCAGAAGTAAGTGAAACACTTTAGAGAGTTGAAGATGTCCAAAATAGATACCATCTCATAGAAGGAGAAAATATTTCATGAGAAAGAAGGTGACTTAATGGATCCTGGAAGAATGACTATTTTCATAAACACAGAATTCACTGATAAGTAAACATGAATAATTAGTAAATGTTTAAAAGTTATTAAGCTTCTCTAATAATCAGAGACATGCAAATTAAAAACTCACGTTAAGGGAGCTCTGGTAGCCTAGTGCCAAGAAGCTGAGCTGAAATCCCAGAGGTACACGGTTCGAATCCATGAGATCCTCTGCTGGAGAATGAGGGGCAATCTCTTCCTGTACCAGTCAGATCTGATTTGACAGTACACACACACACACACACACTAAAAATAAAACAAGCAAACAAAAAACATCCCTTTACATTAAGATGTCATTTCACACCTATCAGATCGGAAAATTTAAAAGTTGGAACCACCAAGAGTTTACAAGGAAGAATAGTGATAGGAATACTTATACACTGTTCATAGGAATGGAAGTTGGTATAATCACTTTGCAGGACAATTCAGCAATATTAAAGATGCATTTATCCTATGACTTCAAAGTAAAAAAAAAAAAAAA
>NW_006399791.1:6317313-6319970 GCF_000299155.1 Elephantulus edwardii | reverse complement strand
CCAGGGAAGACAAAGCAAGGTGTTATAATGAAATGCACAAAGAGCTAGAGTTGGAAAAACAAAATGGTTGAACTCAATAGCATTTCTTAAGCTGAAGGAACTGAAGAACAAATTCAAGCCTTAAGGTGCAACACTTAAGGCAGACTGTTGAATGATCTATTAAGCATCAAAAGAAGATAGGAGAAGTACACAAAATCACTGTACCAAAAAGAACAGGTTGACACAGAAATATTTCTAAAACAACTTATGTTCAAGAGGCAATGATAATGAAGGAAGAAGTTCAAGCTGCTCTGAAGGAACTGGCAAAATAATTTAAGAAATAAATAAATACATACATACATAAAAAAAAAATAAGGCCCCAGAAATTGATGTAATACTAATTGACATATTTCAACAAACAGATGCAGCAATGGAATTGCTCACCAGGTTGTACCAAGAAACCTAATATGGATAGGAAAAAGCAGGGTACAGAATACTTAACCTTCACAGTCACTAATGCAAAGCTTATGAAAACTAGTATTGTTAGGGATGTTATGTAGCAAGGGATTAAGCATATGAGAGTGACCCTGGTGGAAGAACAGTTAAATTGTCTACTAACCGAAGGGTTGTCAGTTTGAATCCACTCGGCAACCTCTCTGCAGAAGAACCTGACAATCTCTTCCCATAAAGACAGTTGTTGTTTTAGGTGTCATCAAGTCACCTCCAAATCATAGCAGCCCTATGTATAGCAGACCAAAACTGTCAAGTCTTGTATCATCCTCAAAACAGCTGCTGTGTTTGAGCCCACTGTCACAGAAAATCCTGCAACAGTAATTTTGAGGGTATTTCTCATCTGGGTATTTCACATGGGACTGCTATAAATCAAATCAACTCAATAGCACTTGATGATAACATGGGCTTAATTAAACACAGTAGTGATTGTAAGGATAGTACAGGACCAGGCTGTTTCATGCTGTTGTAGATATATGAGATGTGCCTGGGTGATGCAAATCCTTAAGTATTTGTTTACTCGTAGGAAGGTTCAAACCCACTCAGGCATGTAGGAAGATATGCCTGTCATATCCTTCTGAATGTCTAAAAAGTCACAGTCGAGCAAACCCTACAGAGCAGTTCTGCTCTACCCACTCAGAAAGGGCATGAATTGGAGCTGACTCTAGTCAACACCCATATACATACTATAATATAGACTTGCAGGAATGAGAAACTACAAGCTTGGGATCTGAGTCTGGGCTGGGGATAGAGCTGTGATTAGGGAAGGATTTACAAAATGCTCGAGTGTACCAGTATATTTTTCCTTCTTAAGCTGGTAGTAGGTGCATGGTTGTTGGCCTTGTTGTTAGATACTATCAAGTTTGAGTATGACTCATAGCGACTATATGAACAACAGACTGGAACCCTGTCCTATCTGTGCCATCCTCACAACCTCTGACACAGCAGGGCTCATAGCTGCAGTCACTGTGCCAATCTGCCAGTCCATCTAGTGGAGGGTCTTCCTCTCTTTTGCTGACCTTTTACCTTTCCAAGCTTCATGTTCCTCTCCAAGTAATAGCTTCTTCAAGCCACATGCCCAAATTATGTGAGACAAAGTACCACCATCCTCCTTGCCTCTAAGGAGAACTCTGGCTGCACTTTCTCTCTTTATATCTTTTCATATATCTTACATATTGAATTAAGAAACAGAAGGAGGAGGGAGGAAAGAGTGGATTCTAGTTGAGTAGGAGAAATCGAGACAGGAGGGCAAGAAGTGGCACCAAAGTGGAAGAAGAGGGCAGGCTATGTCCTGGGGACTTGTATTCATATATCACTCTGTACTTTCAAAATCACTGTCATGTACACCATCTCATTTCATTATCAACTTGACAGACAGGTGTTATATAAATGAGGAAGCAGGCTTGGTTACTAACCAAGTAAAAAAATTATATGTGATAAACTTGTGGATATTTTCAGCAGGGACAAAGTTTAAAAGGATACACAACAAATAATAGTGGTTAGTTCTGGGTGCTGGGATAGCAGGTGGTTTAAAAAAATTTTTTTTTTGTTTTATTGGTTCTTGCAAAGATCGTCATAAAGTAATCTGTAAAACCTGGAAGTAAAACACTACTAAGGCAGGGAGAACCAAGGGAAGGAAGTAGGAAGTAAAGTGACTTCCTCAAAATCAATTGTTGATCTCCATCCTACACTCCCTGTAAAGGGTGTGGGAGTCGGCTTCCAGAAACAGGCACAGCTTTGGCAACCCTACAGGGTCATTCTATCTCATCCTATGGGGTCTCAAACCATCAGCATCAACTCCACAGCAGTGGGTTTGGTTTTGGTATTTTGGTTTTGTTTTTTTTTTTGTAATGGACAAATTCAATATGGATTGAGGCTCAATATCAAGAATACAAAGATTCTCACCACTGGGCCAATTAGCAGCATCAGGATGGATGGTGAAGAGATTGAGATTGTTCACAGCTTTAGTCTGCTTGACTCCACAATCAACACTCTTGGCACCAGTAACCAGGAAATTAAAAGACGTATTGCGATAGGAAAGTCTACTGTTAGGGACCTCTCTAAAGTACTGAAGAGCAATGGTGTCTCTCTGGAGACTCAAATGCGTCTGATACAGGCAATAATCTTTGCAATCACTTGTTATGCATCAGAGAGTTGGACAATGACTA
>NW_006399791.1:6302954-6304014 GCF_000299155.1 Elephantulus edwardii | reverse complement strand
GGTCCTTGGAGAGGGACATCATGCTTGGGAAGGTGGAGGGACAGCGCAGGAGAGGAAGGCCCTCTATGAGGTGCATTGATTCAGTGATTGGGATAATTGGGATGGGAGTGTTAGATACAGTGCGATTGGCACAGGACAGAGCGGAGTTTAGGGCTGATGTACATAGGGTCGCTATGAGTTGCAGGCGACTCAACGGCACATAACAACAACAACAACAACAACAACAATCTTTCATATTCTGGCACAAGCAGACATTCTATTTCAAAGCAAAACTACTTTCATTTTAACTCTTAAACAAAAATGCACAAAACTTACTACCAGTCATTCTGCCTTTCCCCTTGAACTCCATACCATGTCACAACTTTCAATTCCGTCCTCAAAATGATATACTACCGAAAATGCCATCGTTTAATAACTGCAATTTTAAACACTGATTAATCATGGGGAGGTAAAATGTTTATACTAAACATTACATGGAAAAGGTATTGAAGGAACCACAGATATATAAGTTTGGATTTTCCTTGTGTTAGATCCTAGAAAATAAGCTGTTTGTTCGTTGCAGATAGAAAACAGCAAGGGACCCCCACAGAGGGAGTGTTGCTTCCTGAGCTGGAGTTCACCTTGAGACATCAAGGCAATTCCCAAAGACATACCAAATTCTTGCATTTGTCAACCCCTCCCTTTCAAGCCAGGCAGAAGCTCTTCAATAGAAAGAGCGTGGCCTCATCTGCATTGAATTCTCTCTGTGATTTACTTCCTGATAATTCTTTTTTTTTTAATTTCTTTTTTTTTTCTTCACTAAAACTAATAAAATTTAATAAACATTTAAAAAAAAGAGTAAGGAGGTATCTCATTGTGGTGGACAAAGTGCTGGGATGCCATGGTACCTGGGACAGTGGAGTTTCACAGGGATGGGGTCCCCATGGGAGTATATGTGGGTGAGTGGGACAGTAGGGAATAAGGAATCATTCATACTGGAAGTGGACATCAGGAGAGCCCTCTGCTGTGGGACTTGGGCTTTCTGAACAAGACAGAGATTCTAGCCAACCTTCCCCTCTCC
>NW_006399791.1:6299003-6302594 GCF_000299155.1 Elephantulus edwardii | reverse complement strand
AGACAGCCGGATGCTTTCCCAGTCGTAGTAGAAGGGACTGTCTTTATCAAAAAGGTCATTGGCTTCTAAGGCTGGCAGGCCTGCCAGCAGTAGAACCCATGTCACTTTTTCCATGTCTCAACTCAGGGCAGAGCAGGGGCTGAAGGTACAGTGCAGAGGGCAGGTCTGGCAAGGCCACAAGGTCTGTACTTCCTGATAATTCTTAATAAAGACACAGAGAAGCTTGTCTAGGGGTTTTCAGGCAAAAACTACTGGCCCCCTGTTTTATGCTCTGTGCTCCATCTCGTTTCTGGCTGTTTGTATTATTATTAACTATAAAATTATTCCATTCTTTGGAACCCTCCGTTTGTAACACATAATAATAATAATAATAATAATAATAATAATAATAATAATATCAATATTGTCATCAGATCTTCTTTAAACCTAAAAAAATAGCACATAATTTGCTTTTTTTAAAAAATTTTATTATTTTTGTGTGAGTGTACCGTGAAATCAGGTCTGACTGGTACAGGAGGAGATGGTCCCTCCTTCCCCGGCAGAGCATCTGGTGGATTCGAACCATGCACCTCTGGGATTATAGTTGCAGCTCCTTGTCACTAGGCCACCAGAGCTCCCCTATAATTTGCTTTCTAGTACTGATTTATAAAGAGATGATTCAACATTGAATTTGTTAATACTCCAATATTCTATTTTTTCCATAATTAGAAACATCTGTAAAAATGTTAGGACCTTTATGATACATATAGGTAAAGGCAAAAAGGTATGTTACTGAAGTTTCCACATTCACTTGGGTCACCCTTCTTTGGGACGGGAACAAATATAGATCTATTCCAGTCAGTTGCCCAAGTGGTTGTTCTCCAGATTTCTTGGCACAACTTGGTAAGCACATCCAGGACAGCATCTGTGAGCTGAAATATGTCAATAACATGCTTAATTCAACGAATTGTGACCAAGTAAACAAATCCGTGTAGTCTGCATCTCACTTAAGAAATAGAAGGTTAATTAACACTGTCTCTTCCACTATAGTTAGTAACAATCTTTAATTTTATGGGACAAACTCTGCCTTTCATTATAGAGTGTATGTGTGTCATTACAACTTAGTGTATTGTTGTTGTCTTACCTATCTTTTATCTTTATTGTATCTTGACATCCTTTTCTTGTTTGTTTGCATTTTTGCTTTTTGCAGCAAATTTTTAGTTTGAGGGCTTACACAAGTTGATGCATATAATTGTAGTTTGTTCATGTACCCTGACATATAAGACTTTTTGCATTTACTGACCAGGTCACAGGGAGGGTTACTAAGTCCATGTTTTGAACAAACACCCAGCTAATACTAATGTATGACTCTTGGTTCACACTTTAATAAATATTCTGTCAGAATAAAACTCAAGTTCCTACCATTTTAGTCTCCCAACTCTGAACTACAATCTTTGCATTTTAGTCAAACTGCTTGTCTCCTTTTCAAAAAGATTTCCCTCTTCTTAGATAATTCTTATTCACTTGATTTCCCATTCAGATTATAAATTCCTCTAATGCAAAAATTGTCATCATCGACATTTTATGGAGAAGTTATAATGTATTAGGTAGTGTAGACAGAGTTTTATATGTACACTTTCATATAATACTCATCCAACCCTATGCAGAAGGTACTGGACTTAGGTTCATTTTATAGATAAGGAAATAATGGTTAGAGTGATTCCATAACCCGCCTAAGATCACACAGCTCTTAAATGTAGACTTCATTCATCTACTGTTGTATAGCTTTGTATCTCTGGGATGTCCTACAGTAGTCACTCAATAAATCGGTATTGAACAGAAGTGACAAGAAGAGTCAAAGAAACTAGATCTAAGACTTGTAGTTCATGTGGTAGCAGCAGGGATTCAAAAGAGGATCTGGGAACAAGATTAGGCATGCAAGGCTGTTACAGAACTGACCTTTAGGAAGTGAGGCTACGAGTGGGAATGAGAAAGGGAAAAGGAATTTCCATTTTGGTGCTCTCTTCACTTCTGTATTTTTGGAAATTTTTATAACAATCACATGGTGCTTTTGTCATTTAAAAAATAGACAGTATAGAGGCAGACACTATGTGATTTGGCATGGAGCAGAAATCAGGAAGTAAGGGAGAAAGTAAAATCCAAGCTGACCAAAAAGCTTCTGGCAAGCGTGTGTAGGAGAATGCTGGAGTCATTTGCAGAAAGAGAGTGATGGAGAGGAAAGTGCTGGGCGAATTGTTGAAGGTCACTTGGGGACTTTGGGTTTGAGAAACTGAAAACCAGCCTTAGCAGTATCCACCAAGCAGCTGGGGGTATATAGGTCTGAAATTCCAAGATGTCTGGTTCAACCAATGTTCTGAGAAATAATAAGTCATAAATCTTAAATTAGTGTCTAAAACTATAAAAAGAAGGACGGAATAGGACCAAAGAATAGAATACTGAGTATGTAAAGCACATCCGACAGGAGGTGGGAAAGACACATGAGAAGGAATGGTGGGTAACCACCTCCCAACCCACCACAGAAAGAGACAATTTTAAGAATTAGCTTGTATAAGCAACATTAAAAAGTAAAGCTTGAGGGTTGCAGAGTGGAGTATATTGGGGGTGGGGTGGGGGTGGGGTGTGTGCAGGGGGAATTATGTACCAATGAAGGAGTTTTGCTTTTCAAGGAGAAGGGGGGGGCGGGGGGCAGGGGGAAGAAAAGCACAACAATGAATGAACGGAATTCCAAAATCTCTGTAGATGTTCATTGAAATTAATTAAAAAAAATTAATTATATGTGTGTGTGTGTGTGTGTGTGTGTGTGTGTGTGTGTAAAGCTTACTGAATAGGAAGAAATTTGTCTCATGGAAGAAGTGCTCAGATATGGAAATGAAGAGACTTTTGAGAGCTCAGCTCTAGAGACATGCTGATAGTGAGAAGCCCTACTAAAAGGGCCTAGACAGGAACTCTGGTGGCCTAGCAAGTAAGGAGTTGCACTGCCGACCCAAAGATAGGCCATTCAAATCCAGCTACTCTCAGGAGAGAAATGGGCAAGCTCCTCCCATGCAATTTACAGCCTCTAAAAACCTACTGGAGGGTCAACTATGAGTCAGTTCCTACTTGATGGCTATGAATGAGAGGCACAATAAGCACGGGAATAATGACATATGAGCGCCTGTCACAAAGCTTGGCAATAAATACTACCTACTAGGAATTGATCAAATTGGTGACTGGAATGCAAAAGTTGGAAACGATGACGAATGAAGGGTAGTCAGAAAGTATAGTCTTGGTGATAGAAATGAGACTGGTTGTCGAATGACTGAATTCTGTATAGTCAGTGATTTGTACATCACAGATACCTTTTTTAAAAAGCACAAAAAGTATCTTCACAGATGAACCTGATCTGATGGACTGCACAGGAATCAGATTGACTATAACAGTGGAAAGAATCACTGGAGAAGCATGATATCAGCTGTCAAAACCAGGCCAAGTGAAGAGTGGAACAAACCATCAATTATTCATGTGTAAGGGCCGAACTCGTTCAGCATTTCTTAAGCTCAAGGAACTGAAGAACAAATTCAAACCTGTTGTTGTTGTTATGTGCTGTCGAGT
>NW_006399791.1:6276251-6297298 GCF_000299155.1 Elephantulus edwardii | reverse complement strand
CTATGAGTCGCAAACGACTCGATGGCACATAACAACAACAACAAGAAGTTCTAATTAAACCTGAATAAAATTAAAACAAGCCCACAAGAATCAAAATATGACCTTGAGTTTATCCAATTGGAATTTAAAAATTATCTCAAAAAAAAAAGAAAAAAATCATCTCAAAAATAGGTTTGAGGCATTAAACTAATGATTGAAGACCAGATAAATTATGAGGTGACATAAGAGATACCATCTAAGAAGAAAGCAAAAGGTCATTACAGAGACAGAAGAGGAAGAAAATACCAAAATGGATGTCAGAAGAGACACTGAAAATTGCTAATTAGAGCATCGAAGCAAAAACAAAGGGAAAAGATCCTGTAGTAATTGAGATGAACAGAAGATTTCAAAGGGCAGCTCAGGAAGACAAACCAAACTATTTTAACGAAATGTGCAAAGATCTGGACTTGGAGAATAAAAAGGAAAAATCTTGCTCAACACTTCTCAAGTTGAAAGAACTGAAAACCAAATTCAAGCTTCAAGTTGCAATGTTGAGATATGGATGCTCCGGCCAAAACGGAATGATCCAAGAAGTGTCCAAAGAAGATGGAAGGAATACACAGAGTCACTGTACCAAAAAGAATTGGTTGACACTAAAAAAATTTCAAGAAGTATTAGCTGAACAAAAGCCACTGCTAAGGAAAGAAGTACAAGCTATACTAAGGACATTGGCAAAAAATAAGGCCCTAGGAATTGGTGAGATACCAGTTGACATGTTTCAACTAATAGATGCAGCCCTGGATGTGCTCATTAGTCAGTCGATACTAGGGGATTTGGAGGAGAGCTGCCTCACTGACTGGCTTGAGGAGATCTATATTTGTTCCTATTCTCAAGAAAGGTGATTCAACAGAATGTGGAAATCATCATTAACATTACATGCAAGCAACTAATGCTGAAGATCATCCCAAAACAATTAAAACACCCATTGAGAGAGAATTGCCAGAAGTTCAAACTGGGTTTAGAAAAGGCCAAGGAACCATTGCTAATTTGGCATCAGGACTGGGTGAAGACTCACAACCTATGTTATGCAGATTACACAGTCTCGTTTGCTGAACGTGAGGAGGACTTGAAATGGTTGCTGCAGGAGATCAAAGACTATGGATTGCATCTCACCATCAAGGAACAAAAATCCTCACCCCTGAAACAATAAGCAGCATCAAAATTGACGGAGAAAAGACTGAAATAATCAATGCTTTCATCTTACCTGGATCCACAATCAACACCTTTGGTACCAGCAGTCAGAAAATCAGGAGATGTAATGTCCTGGGCAAATCCACTGTCAGGGACCTCGTCAAATACTGAGTCAGTTTGAAGACTAAGATGCACTTGATTCAGCCATCACTTTTCAATCACTTGCTATGCACTGAGAGTTGGACAATGAATAAAGATGACAGAAAAATTGATGTCTTTGAATTGTGGTGTTGGAGAAGAGCACTGTGTATCTCATGCACTGCCAAAAGAACAAATCTATGTCTTGGAAACGGTGTAGCCAGAGTGCTTGTTGGTGGCAAGGATGGCAAAGCTTTGTCTCATATACTATGGTCATGTTGCTAGGAGAAGCTTTTCCTTGGAGAGGGACATCATACTTGTAAAGGTAAAGAATCAATGAAAGAGAGGAAGACCTTCAAAAAGATGTATTGACACAATGACAGTAGCTGAGGGTTCAAGTGTGTCAGAGATGATGAAGATGGCACCGGAGAGGACAGGATTCAGATTTGTTATCCATAGGGTTGCTATGAGTCACACTTAACCCGACAGCACCTAACAACAACATAAATTTAGTAGGGAGCTTCGGTGGCCTAATAGGTAGGAAGTTTTGCTCATAACCCAAAAGTAGGTACTTCAAATGTACTAGCTGCTCTCCAGTGCATTTAGTAGCCTCTGAAAACCTGGAACATCAGCCATAAGTTCTTTCAACTCGATGGCAAAGAGTGAGTGTGTGAATGAAATGAGCTACATGCCAGGCATCCTGCTAAACCCTTTGTATAGATTATATCAAATATTCACTTTTTTCCTTTTTAATATGACTTATGCATAGCTGACAAATCAAACATCCTAAAGTGCCTATGTCTCTCTTCTACTGAAACGCCATGAGTAACTCCCCATTCCCTAGAGAATACTATTCACTTTCCTCTACTTGGCAACTCAGAGTCTCCTTAAGGTAGCTGTCACTCACCTGTACAGTCTTTTCACTTTTATGTATCCTGCATGAAATGAGTTCCTCACTTGTGAACATTCATTCAGTTATTCAATAAAGATTTATTGAGTAAATACTGTTGTAAGGCAAGAATGACAAGCAAGAGAAATTACTCCCTCCTATCACAGGGCTGAGCTCACTAAAAATAAACAAATTAGAATAACATAGAGTAGAAGAGGTTGGTGGGGGAAGGGTGTAAAAAAGGGCCTTGTTGGTCAGATGAAGGATTTGAGGTTTTAAAAAAGCAATGAGAAGCTGCCGGTTTTCCCATCAGAAAAGTGATATGACAAGATACAGGATTTTAAAAGATCATGGTGATTCCTGCAAGAAGAAACTAGAGAAGGGCAAGGCTGAGGTCTGGGAGACCTGTTAGCAAGCACGGCAGGAATCTGCACAATGGTTGTTTTGACCTGGAGTGCGGCAGGGGAGATGGCAAACATGGGTAGGTTTGAAAAGAATCTGAGAGTTGAAACTGATAGGGGCTGGTGAGGGAGAAAAACAATGTGGAAGCTAGTGGTCCAATCATCACAGTGGAAAGAAAGAAAAATATGAAATCTCATTATCTTTATTCACTCTTACAACAGCATTTAGGTATGCCTGGTTCATGGCTCTGTGAGTTGGAAGGAACAGGGCACAAAACCCAAGTACACATCTGGGTAGACACATCAGTAGATGTTCAACATGAAAAACAAGGTATTAGGAACAAAACTCTGTTAACAGTGAGAAGCAAAACAGGACTCTTTTCTGCCTTTGACAGGGTACTGTCTTACCACTTTTCTATCGCTCATTTTATTGAAAATTATTTGTGTTTTCCTTCTCTGACAGGTTTCCACCATTAAGTATCACTCTGCAAGTTTTTACTTTAAAAACCAGTGACCTCTGTCTATAAAAAATTGTTAGGAGGTAGGAATAGGTGGCTGCACATCAGGCAGGCCTAGAGGTCACGGGCCTATCCAGCTAGCATCTGTAAGCTTCCACATCTGCTCTCAGCATCTGGGGAGAGCTAATGTGGGAGAGACGGACCTGGATTATGCAGAGTACATGCCTTCATCCTCTCAGAGCCTGAAAGAGAGCCTGTGGAAAGGCCTCTCACAGTCCTCACATTTCACAGTCCTGGGGTGTACAAGAATCCCAGGCTGGGATAGTGTTAGAGCCACAGGGATTTTTATCTAGTTTAATAGACTGGGACCTAGTTTGATTGACCAGCCTAAGGACTAGACTTTTACCAGGACTAGACACTAAGTCTTTAACCCCGCCCCCATATGTGCCATTTGTACAGCCTGCCTCCTAAAAAATCAAGGGTTACTCACAGTCATCCAGTAAGTGACTCAGACAATGAGCACACACGAGGTCAAGGACTTAATGTGTGTGTCACTCCTAGCCGGGTTTGGGGTTATGCCTGTTTGTGCTAATAATGGAGCTTTTGTTGCCCTCAGTGGCCTCTAACTGGCGCCCTCTTGTGGGACACCCTTTCAGAATATCTTAAATTAATTAAAAAATTCTCCTGAGGATCCCTTCTGAGGGATGTCACACACAGCTCTGTGCTTTATCATTCTCCGTCTTCTCTCTAGCCAAAAGAACTTCCACCTCTAGAGACTAAACCTCTGAATTTCACATAAATTACCTGATTCTCTCTTTTCCTTCCCATCTGATTTTTACAAATCATTACTATTGTCTACATATTAATTTCCTTTAGAAGAAACTTGGATAGATTAAATAAAGATGGCATACTCTCATATCACAAAACCAATTACCAACCTTGATGCCTTCAAGTGACTTTCAATTCATAGTGATCCCACAGGACACAGCAAAACTGCCCACGGCACGTCCAAGGTTGTCAGTGTTTAGGGAAACCCTGCCTCATTATTCTCCCATAGAGTCACTGGGGGGTTTGAACCACTAATGTTTTCGTTAAAAACTGAGTGCTTAACTTCTGTACCACCAGGGCTTCATATCACTACAAAAAGAGAGATGTAAAATCATTTCAAGCTAATGGGGATGTAGTTTCCTATCCTGTTTCAGGCCAGGATGGTATTGGCAAGCCAGAGACTCCATCCTTTGACAAAGGAATCATTCAAGTATTTACTAAGCACACTGCTTAATGGGTCACCTGGCAAAACCAGCATGAAAGAGGAGAGAAGAAAAGCAACAAGGTCATTAGAAAAGTTGTTATGAGATTTACTTATTCAGAAATTTCCTGCAATAAACTGGAAGTGCTTAAAGAGCCATTCAGGCCATGAGGCAAGGATTAGCAGCATTAAAATAAAGAAAGGAGGTCTAATCAAGTAATTACTGTGCTGCTTCCACACGCGGCAGACTGTATGTTAGGAAAACTAAACAGTTGGAAGTTCTTATAGAGGTATTCTGGCCAATAATTGAAGAGGGAATGATAGAAATAAAATATCACCAATTGCAGGAATAGGAAATAAGGATGAATGGAGACTAGGATTATCGCAAGGAAGAGGAAAGAGGGTTGTTCAATTGTGGTGATGGTAGTCAGTATCACAAAACAAAATGTATGTGAGTGAACAGAAATACAATGTGATCTGTGATCTTTCATCCAACCTCATGAAAGACTTTAAAGAGGAAGACCCCAATGAGAAGGATTGACACAATGGCGTCTGGTGTGTCAGAGATGATGAGGATGGTGCAGGATAGGGGACGGTTCAGACTGGCTGCTCATAGGGTCACTGGCTCGTACTCAATGGCACCTGATAACAATAGTGGTTGCTAACTTGATGTTGATCTCTTGATGAGAAGGCACCCTCATGGCTTAGTGTATTTAGTGTGGGGCTGCTGATCAAAAGGTCAGCAGTTCAAATCTACCAGAAATTCTGTAGGAGAAAGATGGCAAGTATTATTGCCTGTGAAGAATTCTAACCTTGGGAACTCTGAGGAACGTTGATGTGAGCTGGAGTTGATTTGAGAGTAATGGGTTTGGCTTGGTTTTTGGAACATCAGGAGAGACAAAATAACACTATCAGCCTTCTGACGGAAGTATGGGAGAACACTAGGGAATAAGCTTGCCCCAAACAATTCTGAATCTTCTAGACCGTAGTACCATGATAAGGAAGGCAAGGGGCAGGAGCACATGCTGAAAGGGGATAGTGGATGCAATTAAGGAGTTATAGACCTGTGGGAGTACAGGCCAGGTTCTTCACAGTAAGTTATAAGATAGTAAAAGGTGAGGGAACATTAGAGTAAGACTTGTAAAGTACGTATAAACCAACTGCAAAGGATACAGGTCATCATGAATCAGAATCAACCCAGTAGCAACAGGGGGAATAGTGACCAGAACATTAGATACCAAATATTGCTGATTTTTTAAGGAGTAATATGGAAATTGAGCCTATTTTTGGAAGATTGTATTTTAAGCATTTCTTAAGCTCAAGGAACTGAAGAACAAATTCAAACCTAGAGTTGCTATAATCAAGGATGCTTTAGGCAGAATATTAAATGATCCGGGAAGTATTAAAAGAAGATGGAAAGAATATACTGAGTCACTATATTGAAAAGAACTAGCAGATACAGAAGAATTTAATGAAACAACATATGAGCAAGAGCCTATGGTGATGAAGGAAGAAGTTGAAGCTGCTTTGATGGAAATAGCAAAAAATAAGGCCCCAGGAATAGATGGTATATCAATTGACATATTTCAACTAACAGATGCTGCCCTGGACATGCTCACGAAGTTGTGCCAAGAAATCTGGAGAACAACCACTTGGCCAACTGACTGGAAGAGATCTATATTTTTTCCCATCCCAAAGAAGGGTGACCCAACAGAGTGTGGAAACTATAGAACAGTATTATTAATTTCACATGCAAGCAAGATTCTACTGAAGATTATCCAAAAACGACTGGAACAACACATCAGCAGAGAACTTCTAGAAGTTCAGGCTGGGTTTAGAAGGGGTCGTGGTACTAGGGATATTGTAGCTGATGTTAGATGGATCTTAGCTGAAAGCAGGGAATACCAGAGGAATGTATGTCGTGTTACATTGACTATGCAACGGCGTTTGACTGTGTGGATCATAACAAACTGTGGCTGACTCTGAGAAGAACGGGAATCCCAGAACTCTTGATCGTGCTAATGAGAAACATATATGGGGACCAAGAGGCAGTCGTCAGAACAGAGCAAGGAAACACTGCATGGTGCAAAATTGGGAAGGGTGTATGCCAGGGATGCATCCTATCTCCATACCTTTTCAACCTGTATGCAGAACAGATTATCCGGGAGAAATGGGGAGAAATGTGGGGTTAAGATTGGTAGAAGATCTATCAACAATCTGCGATATGCAGATGATATAACCCTGCTTGCTGAAACTGAGGAGGACCTCATGCACTTGCTGCAGAGGGTCAAGGACTGCAGCCTCCAATATGCATTGAGGCTCAATGTCAAGAAGACAAAGATTCTCACCACTGGGCCAAATTGGCAGCATCAGGATGGATGGTCAAGAGATTGAGATTGTTCACAGCTTCAGTTTGCTTGGCTCCACAGTAAACACTCTCAGCACCAGTAGCCAGGAAATTAAAAGACCTATTGCGATGGGAAAGTCTGCTGTTAGGGACCTCTCCAAAGTACTGAAGAGCAATGGTATCTCTCTGGAGACTAAGGTGCATCTGATACAGGCCATGGTCTTTGCTATCACTTGTTATGCATCAGAGAGTTGGACAATGACTAAGGAGGATAGAAGGAGAAGTGATGCCTTTGAGCTGTGGTACTGGAGAAGAGTATTGACTGTACCATGGACTGCTAGGAAAACAAATTCATCCTAGAAAGGGTCAAACTGGGCTGCTCCTTCGAGGCAAGGATTCTAAGGCTCCGTCTAAATACTTTGGACATGTTGCAAGAAGGGACCAGTCTTTAAGAGGGTGGAGGGACAATGCAGGAGGGGAAGAACCTCTATGAAGTGGATTAATTCAGTGACCGGGGTTATTGGGATGGGTGTATCGGAGACAGTGCGATTGGCACAGGACAGAGCAGAGTTTAGGGCTGTTGTACATAGGGTCACTATGAGTTGCAAGCGACTCGACGGCACATAACAACAATAACAACAGCTTTCATATTTGTATATGCATCAGAATCACCTTAAGGGCTTAAAACAGGATTCTGAGCCCCACTTTCAAGGTTTCTGATTCAAAGTCTGGACTAAGATTTGGGATTTCTAACAAGTTCCTGAAGAACTCTGGTGGCATAGCTGTAAAGATGCTGCCAATCAAAGGCATGTTATTCCAATCCACCAGCTGCTTTGAGGGAGAAAGATGGGCAATCTCCACTGAAATCCCACCATAGGGTCAGCTATGAGTTGGTTCCAACTTGGCAACTCTTAACAATTTTCTGATGGCCTAGTGGGTAAAGAGCTGCACTATCAATGCAAGGCAGGGGGTTCAAACCCAATAGCTGCTCTGTAGAAGGATGGACAAACTCCTTCCATGCACATTAGAGTTTCTGTAAACTCACTGGGAGGGTCAGCTATTGTGGTTTTCTAACAAGGTCCCAGGTGGTACTGCCAAAAGTCTGGCTATTCAGATATTATTCCATAAGCTGCTCTGAGACAGAAAGACAGGCAGCTTCCTCCTGTAAAAATGTGTCAGAATTAACTCCATGACAGTGAACCTTCTGTCTGGGGAGCTCTGGCAGTGTAGAGTTAGTTGCACTACTAACCCAAAGATTGTGCCTCTCTGGCAGTTTAAATCCATTGTCTGCTATAAGGAGAAAGATGGGCAGTCTCCTCTTATAAAGTTTACAGCCTTGAAACCTGATTGAACATCACCATGAGTTGGAACTCAATTGAGGGCAGTGGATTTTGGATTTAACACTGTTTCACCACAGCTCTTTTTCTGAAATGGAGCTAAGCTGGCTGAAGCTGTATCGATGAGGGAAGACTTGAAAGGGAAAAAAATGCTCACAATACACCACTATTCTCTCTAGGGTGGGACCACTGAAGTCTCTCATTAACTGCTGCATCGGCCCTGTCCTTCCACGAGGACCCAAGGGTCTTGCACAGCATTCTAAGTGAGCGCCGTACAGTTTAGGCTAAATCCCCCCATCATGCCCAAATTCAGACTTGAGTCCTGTAGTGACTTAGAGGTGCCCTAGCAAATCCCACAGTTGATGTTTTCCATGTTATTTGTTTGTTTGTTTTTTGTTTTCCATTTTATTGAGGAGAAAAACTACAAACTGGAAATCGAGGGCTTGTTGCCAAATTCTGGCTCTTCTGTTAACTGTGTGACTCACACTGAGTCATTTAGCATTTGCCGGACTTGGTTTTTCAAACTGTGGAAAAAAGAAATCCCTCCATTGTGAGAAAATGGAACAGCTGGAAAAATATTAGCCAGCGTTCACTGGGGAGAACACATTAGCAACAAAATTGTGTATTAAACTTTAGCCATATTTTACTTCACAGTTTACAAGCAAGAATGCTTTTCTATAGCTGTGTATGTGTGTACACATACATGAATGTTAGGATTAGATTCTCACAACAACCTTGTATGGTAGGTAAGATGGGGACCTAGGGGCTGATAAAAAGATGAGAGTTGGTCAACTTGAGTGCCAGGGTCAAGACTCACAAAAAAAAAAATTACCTCCTCAGTGAAGTCAGTTCTCTTTCAATACACTACCTTCTCTCAACTGATGTATACTAGTGCATAAAATGAACGGTCCTAAAGGATCAGAGAGGTGCATTAACCTAAAACTAAAGAGTCCAGTGTTCTAGCAAATTAGAAATCAAGAGTGGCCTCTTTAGCTAAATGCCAAGAAGAATCACTGTAACAGCATTTAACATTCTCAGGGACTTTGTTTCCATAATTTGACAGCCCTCTTCCAGGTCCTTCTGGTTTGTTCACTGGAGAATATTTTCCAAGAATTTAGGGGAGAGTGGGGAAAACATATGCCTCAGATGACATCAAACCTGCTTCGCAGCTGCCTGTACAAAGAGCCCATAAAATTACATGTCTTTGTTGCAAGACCACAAACATTCTGCCTTGTCATGCAATGAGACATCTGCTGACTAATGCCTGACTTAGCACCAAATTGAGAAAGGTGTTTCCATTTTAACTCTCTGTATTAACACTCAAAGTCTTCTACTTCCAATCTAACTTCAAGTTTTGGGTTTGAAGGCCTGCACTAATTCCATAATTCAGTAATAAGACTGATACAAGCAAGCAACCTTGTACTGAGTGCCTTTTAGGGGACTAGCACTATTATAAAAGATCCCAAATAGTCATCATTAATAGAACAGCAACAACAACAAAAAAAAGAGTGAAGAAAAGATTCAAGAAAACAATCCAAAAGCTACTAGTTTTTGTTAGCCTGAAATCAGAACTAGATGATGCCTGGCTACCTCTTGTTGTTGTTGTCATGTACCATCAAGTCAGGATCAACTCATGGCTAACCCTCCAGCGGGTTTTCAGAGGCTTTAAATTACATAGGAGGAGATTTCCCATCCTTTTCCAGCAGAGTAGCTGGTGGGTTTGAACCGCCTGACTTTGGGCTAGCAGTACAGCTCCTTACGCTAGGCCACCAGTGCTCCCACTAGCAGGATCATAACAGGGTCCTAAACAGGATGAGAGAAAAACGTGTAACAAAATTCTACATAATAAAAAAGACCACATTTAGGGACTGGTAGAATCATGAAATGATGGCCCTTAGACACCTTTCAAACCTCAAAATGACAATTTCTGGAGACCATCTTTCAGTCACACAATAGGCAGGTTTACACAATACACAATACCCATTGTGAACATGTTCCTCAAAATAATCAGACATATGAGACAAAAAAAGGGCAGCATTTGCTTCAAAACAAGGTTGAGTAGGCTGGGGGTGTGGGGGAGAGCAGGAAATACAGGCAAATGGAAACGGGGTACTCGGGAGGAAGTGGGGAGAGTGCTGCCACACTGAGTTAACTGCCACTGTCAGAAACAAAACGTGCACTTGCCAGTTGAATGGAGGACCAATTTCCTCTGTAAACGTTCACCCAGACTACAGTCAAACGTTCCAAACAATGTGATCATTTATTGAGTACCTGCTGCGTGCCAGCCACCATGCACATTTATCTCACTTTTCTTTTCATAACCAGCCATCAACCATTAAACTCGCATTTCCCCAGAAGCCAGACAGAAACTCTGGAGGGAAGCCTATTGTGTTCAGACCATTCAGTGGACACTATAGGCATACTCACTCCATTATGACAGAAAAGGGAGAGGAAACCAGTGCCAACTGACGCCCAGGCTCAGTTACTTAAGAGACACCACCAAAGCTGGGAGGAGACAGCAGAAGCCCTGAAGACCATTTCCTAAGTTAAATGGGTGTTTTGATGACATAAAAGATGTGCTTTCTGACGGAAGCTCTTGTCACACCCACTACAGTGAAAAGGCTTTTCCCCTTTATGTGTTCTCCGGTAGGTGAGAAAATGGGAATGCTGGTTAAAGGTTTTGCCACACTCAGGACATTGATAGGGTCTGTCTCCTAAATGGATTCGTTGGTGAGTAATGAAGTGGGAGCTCTGGTTGAAGCTCTTCCCACATTCGTCACATTTATAGGGTCTTTCTCCTGTGTGGGTCCGCTTGTGCTTAACGAGGGCAGAGCTGTCGGCGAATCCTTTCCCACAGTCATCGCACTTAAACGGCCGCTCGCCGGTGTGTGTGCTCTGGTGTGTGAGCAGATGTGAGCTCTGGCTCAAACGTTTGTGGCAGTCGGGACAGAGGTCTTTCTCCTGCGAGAGTGCTCATGTGAGTGAGCTACGCAATGAGAGCTCTCCCTAAAGGCCTTTCCACACGGCAGGTACTGAAAGGGCCATTCTCCTGTGTGAGTGCGTCGGTGCTTAATCAGATCTGAACTCCGGCTAAAGGGCTCTCCACAGTCTTCACACCTGTACGGCTTCACTCCTGTGTGGGTCCTCTGGTGGGTTATGACATGTGAGCTCTGACTGAAGCTTTTATGGCATTGCAGGCATGTGTAGGGCCTCTCTCCCGTGTGGGTTCTTTGGTGCATTATGACGTGAGGCTTCCACCCAAAAGTCTCCCCACGCTCGGAGCACTCGTGGGGTCTCTCACCTGTGTGGGTTCTCTCATGTTTGATAAGGGTTGAGCTGTCGCTGAATTTTTTCTCACAGCCACTGCCTTTGTAGGGTTTCTCTCCTGTGTGTATTCGCCAGTGCGTGACAAGGTCTGAACTTTGTTTGAAGCCTTTCCCACACTCGATGCATTTATATGGCCTCTCACCTGTCTTATGAGATAGGAGCTCCGATTAAAGCCTTTCCCACATTCTGTATACGCAGACTTCTTTCCTACATAGCTGTCCAAGAGTTGGCTTAAATCCCTCTCCTGGGAAAAGGGTTGCTGCTCTCTCCTGGAAGGAGTCCATGTTGCCCTTCTAACTCAAGGTCCCTCTGCCAGTTTCATCCCCAACTGGGAGTATGATAAATACTTTTGTTGGCTCTTTCCGGTGATGTACCACATTGTTCTGCTGGTTCAGAAGTGTCCTGATTGAGTTTTGCTACCTGAATCTCCAAGTCTGAAAAATGAACAAAAAAAGAAATTTATCAGTCACCAAAGAAGAACATCACAGAACAGTAAGAAAGATCAAAATTACCATCTATTTCAGCTTCAGACTACACATAATTTGACGATATACGTTTTGTGAAAAGTTTATTAATGTTCTCCAAGGTGATCCCAGTAACAGCGGGGGGCACTGTGCAACGCAGTGCTTTAACAGTTGCCATGGCACTCTCCTCATGAGAAAACTTCTGTGTGCAGGAGTCGCCTAGGGTTACCATATTAAGCTTCAGCAAAGTGCCTTCTAAATAGATGTGGTGGTCACTCAGAGCCTTGTAGACGGCAGCCTGCACCTTCTCAGTTACATACTGACAGCGCTTCAGGTCATGGTCACCATCAGGGAGGATCTCAGGCTCCACAATAGGCACAATCCCATTCTGCTGGCAGACGCTGGCATAACGGGCCAGTACGTTGCCATTTTCCATGATGGCAAGGGCTGAGGGGGTGTGCTCTCCAATCTTTAGCACATAGCGCCACTTGGCAAAGTCAGCTCCATCCTTCTTATACTGGTAACAGCGCTCAGACAACCCATCCAGCCCTTGGGTGGTGGTCTTGCCATTGATTCCTGCCAAAGGTACCACGTCCTTGTCTGCCTTGATGCCCACACCACCAGCTTTAGATTTTATGACTTGGGGGAAGGGACGCCCATCATCCGCCTTCTGGTAGGGGATCTCATGGAAGAGGGTAACTACCCCAATGCAGGGGTTCATGCGGTCGTCTGCAGTCTGCAGGAGTTGGCGGTAAAAGCACCAGTTCTCCCCAGCATTCTCAGTTCCAATGGACTGCAGGCACTTGGCAATGCTTCCAGTGGACTCATCTACAGCCAGATGGCTTTGCCCGGAGTAACGATGCAATGAGCGATGTCAGAGAGCTCCTTCTTCTGCTCTGGGGTCAGCATTGGGTATGAGTAGGGCATGGTGTTCTCGGTGGTGATTTCCTGAGCAGAGACTGGAGAAGTTGGCAGGGCCTGGTCAGCAGCATGAATCGCCATGACCTTATCTTTAGAAAGCACCAAGAAAGTTAACTATGTTGTTGTTGTTCTTGTCGTCGTCATGTGCTGTTGAGTCAGAAGTGACTCACAGCTGACTCTCCAGTAGGTTTTCAGAGGCAGGAAATTGCACGGGAGGAGATTGCCCATTCTTCTCCCAAAGACCAGATGGTGGATATGAACTGTATGCCTTTGGGACTACGATGCAGCTTCTTACCACTAGGCTACCAAAGCTTATTGGGCTTTAACATTTTCCCAGAAACAAAACATTGATAATAGCCAAAAGGAAAAAAAACCCAAACCAAACAAACTTACTCACAAGGGAAAAAGAAATAAACAAAAGGTATGAATAGGTAATTCATATAATAAAAGCAATTTATAAAAATATGAAAAAAATGTAACCTCTTCAATAACTAAAGAAACTAAAATTAATGAGGCTCTGTGTGTTCAAGTCTATTCTAATCGAGAGTGAGTCTGTGACAAAGCAGCACTGTCCCGTAGGCTTTCCTGGGCTGGCACAGTCCACAGAGGGTTGTGCTGCTGCCTCAAAGGGGGAACCTTTCTGGTGGTTCCAATCCACCAATGGCTCTAAAGGAGAAAGTTGGGCTGTCTCCTCCCACATGATCTAAAGCCTCTGAAAACCCGCTGGAGAGTCAGTTAGTCAGTTTTGACTTCATGGGAGAGCTTTTGAATCTTTACAGAATATTATCAGATCATTTCTCCTATGAACAACTGGTAGGTTTGAACTACTGACCTTATAGTTATCACTTAGGTACCACCAAAGCTCTCATAAAACAATGATACATTTACCTTGTAGAGGTAAAAAGCATAAACATAAGTGTTATTCTGTGTGGATTTGAATCATAATCCTATCTTACTAGCTGTGTGACCTTTAACAAGTTACTTAAACTCTCTGTGCCTTAGTGTTCCCTACAGCTCATTCAAGTTGAAGGTAGGGAGAAGGAAAACAAGTTCACAAAAGCCAAAATATGACCTTGTGTCTATTCTGGTTGAAATTTAAAAACCAGTTCAAGAATAGATTTGATGCTACAATCCTGAGGGTGCACAGTTTGAATCCACCTGGAGAAGGAGCGGCAATCTCCTCCTGTGCCAGTCAGATTCAATTCAATAGTACACACACAAAAAAACTAAAAAAAAAAAAAATCCCTGAAGTAAAAAAAAAAAAAAACAACTAAAAAATGATAGATTTGATGCATTGAACACTAATGCTATAAGACCAGATAAGTTGTGGGATAACATCAAAGACATCATCAATAAAGAAAGCAAAAAGTCATTACAGACAAGAAAGAAAAAAATCAAAATGGATGTTAGAAGAGACTCTGAAACTTGCACTAGAAATTAGAGGAGCCAAAACAAGGGGAAGAAATGCTGACGTAAGAGAGCTGAATGGAAGTTTTAAAAGGGTAGCTCAAGAAAACAGTGCAAAGCATTACATTGGGATGTGTGAAGAACTGCTGTTAGAAAACCAAAAGGGAAAAACATGCTTGGCTAAAAGTAGAGAATACCAGGAAGATATTTACTTGTGTTTTATTGACTATGCAAAGGCATTAGACTGTGTGGATCTTAAAAAATTATGGCCAAAACTAAGAATAATAGGAGCATTTCATTGTGCATATCTGAAACATATACATAGAACAAAAAACAGTTGTCCCAACAACACAAGGGAACACTGCAAAGTTTAAAATCAGGAAAGGTACATCAGGGTTGTATCTTTTCTCTACATCTATTCAATCTGCATGAACTCGTTCCAACAGATCATCTAAGAAGGTAGACTAGTGAAGAAGAAAGTGGCATCAGGATTGGAGGAAGGTTCAACAATCTGCAGTATGCAGGGGACACAACCTTGCTTGCTGAAAGTGAAGACTTGAACTTGTTGTAGAAGATCAAAGACTATAGCCTTCAATATGGATTACACCTCAAAAGCAAGAAAACAAAAATTCTCACCACTGAACCAATTAGCAACATCATGACAGATGGAGAAAAGATTGAAGTTGCCAAACAACTTCATTTTATTTGGATCCACAATCAACACTCATGGTACCAGCACTCAAGACATTAAGAGACATGTTGCGTGGCTGTGCTACGTGTCTCTAGTGATCGAGGAGGAAGTGTTAAGAACAGTCAATCATGCAGTAATGCAGTTTGTTGAACCAAGTTGGCAGTTTGTGAAGGATTCAATTCGACTAGTTAAAAGATGCACCAAACCTGATAGAAAAGAATTTCAGAAGATTGCCGTCACAACAGCAATAGCCTTCGCTATAATGGGTTTCATTGGTTTCTTTGTGAAATTGATACATATCCCTATTAATAACATCACTGTTGGCGGCTGAATTCCTTCCTTTTGGAAGAGTGGTGTTTGTCTTGTTTTTGTTTTTCCCCTTTGTGAGAATTGATGAACAATTAAGGATTTAAGAAACTCATGGAGTAAAAATTTACCACATTTTTTGTTTTTTTTCCCAGATTTTTTTCTATTTCTAAATTAAAATACTTTAACAATAAAAAAAAAGAGAGAGAGACATGTTACATTGGGAAAATCTGCTGACAAGTACTATTCCAAAGTGTTAAAGAACAAGGATATTAGTTTAAAGATTAAGGTGTCCCTTATCCATACCATGGGTGTTTTTTTTTTTTAAATTGCTTCCTATGCATCCGAAATTTGGACAAGAATAAGGCTGTCAGAAGAAGAATGAGTGTTTTTGGATTGTGATGTTGGCAAAATATCTCACGGACTGCCAAAGGACTGAAACAAATCTGTACAAGAGGCTATGCAATCAGCAAGCTCCTTAGAGGCAAGAATGATAAAACTACCTAAAGTTTATAGAATACTCCAACACCTCAACAAGAAAAAGATAAACAACACAATCATAAAATGGGCAAAGGATATAAATAGATACTTCACCAAAGACAACATTCAGATGGCAAAAATCCCTAGCTATCAAAGAGCTGCAAAACAAAACAACTATGAGATATCATCTCACCCCAGAAAAAAAAATAGCAAAGTTTAACAGGGTAACAAGCAACAAATGCTGGTGAGGTTGTAGAGAGATTGGAACTCCTATTCACTGCTGGTGGAAATGTAAAATGGTACAACCACTATGGAAGGTGGTCTGGTGCTTTCTCAAAAAGTTGTAAATAGAAATACCATTTGATTCAGCAATTCCACTACTGGGATATACAGTAAAGAAACCAGAGCCATGACTCAAACACATGTATATACACCCATGTTTATTGCTGTCTAATTCACAATAGTAAAGAGAAATGACCCAAGTGTGCATCAACAAATGAATGGACAGAAAATATCCATTCATTAGAACACAAAAGAATATTATACAGCAATTAAAACAATGATCTCATAAAACATTACACAATATGGGTGAGCCTGGACGAAATTAGGCTAAGTGAAATATCTCAGTCACAAAAGGACAAATACTGAACAACACCATTGTTACAAAACATGACTGATAGGGGGATTTGGGAGGAGAATAGGAAGAGTGGAGAGATAAAGAACATTGCATTGGAACAGATGTGGAGAACTGTCTGAAAGTAATATATGTTTAGGCATTATATGTTTGATAACAATCTGGAACAAAAGGAGCATTGCAAAGTAGACAGGGCAGGAGAAGAAGAGGGAGGGCGAAAAGGCAAGAATGAATGAACAAAAAAAGAATGATGAAACTTTGTTTCACATACACTTACCATGTTGCCAAGAGAGATCATTCCTTGGGAAAAGACATCATGCTGGGAAAGTTAAAGGGTCAGTGAAAGGAATGATGAAACTCAAAAGATTAATTAGCACAGTGACTGCAACATGGCTCGAACAAGTGGATGATGCAGGACAGGGCAATGTTCAGATCTGTTGTTCATAGAGTCTCTGTATGTTGTAGTCAACTCAGTGGTACCTAACAATAATTAGAAATGGTTTTGTTTTGTATTCACATGACAGGGAAAAATAACAAAATCATGTAATTCCCCTCTTCTACAAAGACCTGACACTTCTCTGAGTTTTTTAGTGGAAAGGAGATGATAATGCATATATAAGAGTTGTGATAAGATGGTAACAAGACAAAGACATCAGCAAACCATAAAGAGTCCTTAAAAGGGAAGGGGTTTTTTGAGCTCTGATGGCCTAGTGGCAAGAAGCTGCACTGCAGTACTGAGGGCATGTGGTTCGAATCCACCAGATGCTCCACTGGTGAAGGAGGGGCAACTTCCTCCTGTGCCAGTTGGATCTGATTTGATGGTACACAACAAGTAAATAAATAAATAAAATATTTTTTAAAAGAATGGATGTTATTTATAATTTTTTAATGTCCACTCATTCATTATTTCCTTCCTGCCCACCCCCCAGTTTGCTTTTCTCTTTGAAAAGTAAGTAAAAAAAATTCTTTCATTGTTATGCAATCCCCCTCTCCCTGCCCCAGTCCACTCCACTATGCAGCTTTCATTCTGGACTCTTGTCATGCCAATAATACCTAGTCGTATATTACTCCTAAACAGTTCTCTCCCTCATCTGTTTCAATGCAGTATACATTATTTATCCCCTCTTAGTTTCCCCCCCCAACCCCGATGTCAGTCCCACTTTACAACAGTGACATTATGTAGTATTTGTCCTTTTGTAACTGAGATATTTCACTCAGCATAACATCCTCCAGGGTCACCCATTCTGTTTAATAATTCATGAGTTCCTTGTTTTTCAGTGCAGCATAGTATTCCATTGTGTGAATATACTACATCTTCTCTATCCATTCGTTTGTTTATGGGCACTTGGGTTGTTTCCACGTTTTTATAATTTTATTTTCTGGCAAAGAAGCAACAATTTCACAGAAATCAAAAGGTTTAAGAAATCCACATCCCAAAGATTACTCAGACCTAGACTCTCTCAAAATATCTAAGACTGACATCTAAAGGAGAGAAGCATTCTTACCCTTTGAAAACCCATTCATTTAACTGTGACGGGTGGCAGCAGTAACCAGGTAAACGATTCTTCCCTGAAGTTTCCAGCCACATCATCTAGAGTCATCAGTACCTAAAGCAAGAGATTTCAAAACACATCAGTAGTTCCCAGGATATTTTCACCTGGGCTAAAAACCAAAAACCTGCCACCATTATCTTCAAGCAGAAACCCTCCTGATTAGAAAGAATAGCTCTGAGGTAAATCCCAAGAAAGTTTCTTTCTCATTCTATTTTTCATAATACTTTCCTTTGCCATCTTTCTCGTCACTAACAGAGAAGTGGACCTCCCACACAAATCTTTAGAACCCTTTTGAATATCTTTTGGAGAAATTATTTAGGATGGACAAGAAAAACAAAGAATAGATGCAGGTATAGTTCATTTCTGGAAAGTCTTGGATCCTCTCCAACTACATTTCCCTTTGTAAGGTAGAAATTGTGAACTTAATTATGCTCATAATAGTTATGAAAACTGCCGACTCTTCCTGGCCTGTAGCCCAGTGAACTGATATCATCTTCACAGATTATGCAGCACTTCAAAGGGAACTGTCCTCAATACTATTCTATTTCAAGATTTAATGGAATCATCAATGAGAATGTAAAAGATAAGGATGTTTTAAACAAGTTACTGGTAAACTGCAAAAGAAATGAAAGGGAGGCCTCTCCCATATTTCCTTTCAAGGAGAGAGATCTATTCCTCTGGAGTGTAACTTTCTAATAAACGTATCTTTACTTTTTATCTTGCTGGTGTGCTGTGTACCACAGAGTCAGAACCGACCCCATAGCTGACTCTCCAGCAGGTTTTCAGAGGCAGTTAATCTCTCTGGTGGAGAGATTCACCGTTGGAGCTGCTGATGGATTCAAACTCCATGTCTTTGGGGTTGTAGTGTAGTTTCTTACCACTAGGCCAATCAGAGCTACCTTTTTATCTTAAGGAGAAAAAAGAGGAGCGGGAGGGGAAGTGGGGTAAGCACAAAACAGACTACTTGGTTGACACAAAACAACCACTGCTAATATAATAATACACAAGAATACCAGAGGTGATTATCGGAGGGATGAATAATTAGGAATCATAAGGAAACAAAGTTGTTAGTTTTGTCCCCCCACCACAAGTCAGCTGGCTGGATCAATTGTTGTTGTTGTTATGTGCTGTCGAGTTGTTTGCAACTCATAGCGACCCTATGTACAACAGCCCTAAACCCTGCTCTATCCTGTGCCAATCGCATTGCCTCTGACACACCCTTCCCGATTATCCCAGTCACTGAATCAGTCCACCTCATAGAGGGTCTTCCCCTCCTGCACTGTCCCTCTACCCTACCAAGCATGATGTCCCTCTCCAAGGACCTGTCTCTCCTTACAACATGTCCAAAGTATGTCAGATGATGCCCCAGAATCCTTGCCTCCAAGGAGTAAGCCGGTTTAACCCTCTCTAGGATGAATCTGTTTGTTTTCTTGGCAGTCCATGGTACATTCAGTACTCTTCTCCAGCACCACAGCTCAAAGGCGTCAATTCTCCTTCTATCCTCCCTAGTCATTGTCCAACTCTCTGATGCATAACAAGTGATTGCAAAAACTATGGCCTGTATCAGACAGACCTGCATTTTCAACAGAGAAAGGACCAGGTGGGGGTGGGTAGGTTTTACTCTGATATCTTCTGTCTCACTGGTGTACTTTAGGCTACACATACACACACACACACACACACACACACACACACACACTTTTTGTGAAAATATTTACACTTTTACAAAACGTGGCTATTGATCATTCATAGTGCTGAGGTTTTAAAGGACCTTAAACTTGCAGAATACTTTAGGTTTAAAACGTCAACAACAACACAAAAATAAAAGCATTGAGGATGGACACTGTACTATGAATTTTGAGTGTAATTTTCATTTCTGCAGACACAACTGCAAAGCCTACTTGCAAGAGGCGATGGTGGGAGGGAGGGGAAGCGAACTGTCCGCACAGTGAGAGAAGGCGTGTTTCTCACTATCTGTGTCCCGGTACAGGTGACCTCCAAATCCCTACATCGCTGAGGAGCTGGGGCCAAGTGCCGTTGTGACTCGCACCACTGTATGCACCGGATTTATTAATAGGTGCATGACTGCATTGGTGACACAGGCACCGTGCCCCTTCCCCGCGTGTTGCAGGCCTTCGCCTGGCTGCAGCGGTCAGCGGGTCACAAAAATGACGACTAAGGACCACCACGGAGGGGCAAGGAAAGGAAGAGAATGTGTTATCCCAACGATGGTATGGCAAACCGCAACAACCCTTCGCCTCGGCTCGGCAAGACCCGGGAGCTCTGGAACTCGAGCACCGGATCCGACAGACAACGAACGTCCCAGAGCCCCTCAAACGCCCCTCACGGCGACCTGCGTTGCATTCTCCCTCGCTGGAGCACTCACGCCCCAGGACCCAGCAGGGATGGAGCAGGAACTGAGTTCTTGACTGCTGAGCCCAACACCTGGCCAACCACGCCGAAAAGAACCCCTCAGAACACAAGGGGCATTTGTGACAGGCCTCTGGAACACAGGTGGGACTCTGGTTCCTCAGCCAGCAGCCGGGAAACATCTCTCTTTTCTTTCCATTGGCTGCTCGGTTGCCATGACGAGATATACGTCCCATTCATAGGAGAGTTGCGCTGTCAATCATCGCATAGCCTTCTGGGTAGTGTAGTCCCGGTGATGACGACCATCTCAAAGGACTGGGGAGTCCCGGGTTGCTCAGTTCTCGCAATAGTAATACCACCTTCAACTGCAGAACTACCAGGACCGTAAGAGTCTAGGGGGTGACAAAGGTTGTACGCACCAAGCGAGATCTGTAGATGCTAATTTATCCGATTGCCCCGCTACTACTGCGGACCAGCCTTGGACTAACCACAGCCTCTCCCACTCTGTGGCATCCGGCCCCTGCTGAGCGCAGTTGTTGAGTCTGAGGTGCAGCAGGTTCTGCTCCGACCCACCTCCTGCCTCGCCCAGAGAGGACAGTGCTGGACTGCAGCTCCCTCGCTGGTGGCTCCTAGACGAAAGAAACCCCATTCAGAAGCCTTCAGTGGAAGACGAACAGCCTGCTTGTTTTCATCAGCATCACAGGCCAGAAGAGCCCCCTGTTCATTGGTTAATACACTGTCAAAAATCCCAGGAGACGACTCCGGTGTCCACTGTGACCGGAAATGTGTTGCTGGGCTCAAAACTGACGTGAACAAATTATGTTAAATAACATAAGTCGGCCACATAAGGATAACTAATATTTTATTAAAAACTAAACCAGCCAGGAGGGACGGGTCCTTGGAGA
>NW_006399791.1:6267024-6275836 GCF_000299155.1 Elephantulus edwardii | reverse complement strand
TTAAAAAATAAAATATACTTCCCTTGCATTTTCATCTCTGTTATTTAAGCTATAAATTACTAGAGTGAGAGGAGAAGAAATACCAGCACTTGGAAAAATTAAAAGTAAATAAGTACATGTGAGGTGATCCCCTGGATGGGCTCTTGGAACAAGAAAAGACTTTTTTAGTAACCATATGATGTTAACACGAATTAACTGTGTTTCCTGTAACACTATAAAATTTTCCCCAAAAGGTTCGTGTTCAAACGTGTCATCACAAAGCATCTGACTGATAAACAAATTACAACTGTAAATGAAGGTTGACAATTATTATTCGTCTGAAACATGTATTATGTTGTTGATACACGTATTATTAAGAATTCTATTTTCTTTCAAAGGTGTGTAGATGAGTTTTTTTATTGTTGGTTTTGCCATTAAAAAAAATCCAAGACAAAAAAAAAAGACTTTTAAGTAAAATCTAAGGAAACTGAAAAATAAAAATTGAGGAAACGCATAGATCTCAAGTGGAGTCAGTGTTTGCTTTGGGCAAGTCCCTACTTTAAAAGAAAAGACTATCCTGTTTGTTGATTCAGGGCAATGAAATAAAAAGAGTAATAGAAGATTGTGTGATGTGCTATAAAATGTTTAGACTTATCAGCCAATGCAGAAATAAAAGTTAAAGGTCAAAGTCATTGCCATCAAGTTGAAACCAGTTCATAGCTGATCCTCCAGTGGGTTTCAAAAGCTGTAAATCATAGCTGCTGAGCAAATAATTAGTGAAGTTGGACTCTAGAAGAAGAATGTGGCATCAGGATCAGAGGAAGACTCATCAACAACCTGCATTATACAGATGACACAGCCTTGCTTGCTGAAAGTGAGAACATGAAATGCTTGCTGTAGAAGATGAAAGACAACAGCCTTTTATATGCATGACAACAATCCGGAAGATGGGGTGCTTTGTGGGAAGGGCTGGGGGAGAGGGGAAGAGAGAAAGAAAATGTACAATAATGAAAAAAATTAAAACATTTTCTATGTTAAAAACACAACAGCCTTCAATATGGATTATATCTCACCATCAAAAAAACAAAGGTCCTTATTACAGGACCAACAGTTAACATTATGATAGATGGAGAAAGGATTGCTTGGATCAACAATGTTGATTTGGTACCAGCAGTCAGGAAATCAGGAGACATTTTGTATTGCACAAGTTCAATGTCATAGGCATCTCCAAAATACTTAACAGCAATGATGTCAGATTGAAGACTAAGGTGTGCTTGGTTGAGGCCACAGTCTTCTCAATCACCTGCCGTGGATCAGAGAACTGAACAATGTATAAAGATAACAGAAGAATTGATGCCTTTGAGTTGTGGTGCTGGAGAATAGTACTGACTATACCATGGACTGCCAAGAGAACAGACAGATATGTCTTGGAGAAAGTGTAGCCTTAGTGGCAAGGATGACACAGCTTCATCTCTCAAACTTTGGACATGTAGTTAGGCAAAGCTATTCCTTGGGAAGGGACATCAAGCTTGGAAAGATGAAGGGCCAGCAAAGGAGAGGAAGACCCCCAATGACATGGCTTGACACAGTGACTATATCAGTGGGCTGACATATATCAGAGGTGATCAGGTTGGCACTGGATATGACAGGGTTCAGGTCTGTGTCCATAGTGTCACTATGAGTCATACTCAAAGGCACCTAACAACACAGCAATGACATCACAGGAGAGGAGCTTGCTCACCTATCTTTATTCCTGCTGAGAGCTGCTGATGGATTCACACTGCCTTAGAGGCGTCTCCTTTACCTTTAGCAGCACGACTCCCTTATTTGTAATCAGCAAAAGTCCATGAACTTCAGAGAGTTTATGGGACCCCGGAGCTTCGCTATCCAAAAATGTTCAGGCATTTGACACTCATCTTGGTGACCTTGGTGAGTGATGCAGATGGTGGGTGTGGGGAGGAGGAAGAGGAGTAGTGTTTGTTGATGGGTAACAGTCGCCAGGACTATGGTGACTATGGCACTTGATTCACAAGGCAACAGTTGCAATAACTCACAAGCGAGGGAGTGAGAGCTGTAATCAATAATCTTAATCCATAATTGTGGTGGATATAAATGGACTAAATGCTTCCATCTAAAAGCAGAGCATGGCAGAATGGGTTGAAGAAGGGGTAGGGGAATCCATTGTCCAACTCTAAACCGTTTGGAAGAAACTCAATTGAAACACAAGGGGGGGAAAATGTGAAAGTAAAAGGATAAAGAAAATAGTCCAGGCAAATAATAAGCATAAGAGAGTTAGGTGGCAATTCTAATATCAGACAAAATAAGCTTTAATTTAAAAATCCATTAGAAGAGATAAAAACGGTCATTATATAGTAACATAAAAAACCCAACAACATCCCAAATTGATTGTTGTCAGAACCACATAAGTCAGAGTATGAGTAAGAACTGACCCGTAGCTGACCCTCCAGCGATTTTTGGAGGCTGTAAATCACACAGGAATGAAGGAGGAATCTTAATAGGTTTCAAGTACTCTTTCTAAAATTCTTCCCAATAGTTACTGACTAACTTTCTCTCAATATGCTGCAGAGTTTTGTTCTTTCTTTTTTTAACACTTTATGCAACTGTTCCCAACAATTAAATTTTTCTTTGTGTACATATTCTTGAGAGTTGGACAATGGCTAGGGAGGTCAGAAGGAGAATTGATGCCTTTGAGCTGTGGTGCTGGAGAAGAGTATTGAATGTACCATGGACTGCCAAGAAAACAAACAGATTCATCCTGGAGAGGGTTAAACCAAGCTACTCCTTGGAGGCAAGGATTCTGGGGCTTCATCTGACATACTTTGGACATGCTATAAGGAGGGACAGGTCCTTGGAGAGGGACATCATACGCAGGAGGGGAAGACCCTCTATGAGGTGGATTGATTCAGTGACGGGTAATCGGGAAGGGTGTGTCAGAGGCAATGCGACTGGCACAGGATAGAGCAGGGTTTAGGGCTGTTGTACATAGGGTCGCTATGAGTCGCAAACGACTGGACGGCACATAACAACAACAACAACAACATATTCTTGTGAGTTACATTAGTACCGTGGATTATTTGGTATGGTATTGTTAAATCTCCATTTAAGATCAGAGGAACTAAAAGTTATAATCTTACATCTTATTATCAAAGAATGTCTCAGAGCTCTGGTGGCCTGGTGGCGGGAGGCTGAACTGCAGTCCCAGGGGCGCACGGTTGGAGTCCACCAGATGCTCTGCCAGGAAGGGGGGGACGGTCTCCTCCCGTACCAGTCGGATCCGGTTTGACGGTACACACACACACACACACACACACACACATAAAAGAATTTAAAAAAAATGTCTCTTTAAGCAAATATCTTCAATTGCACCATTAACATTGAAAGGCACATGAAAGGTACTCATGTATTAGGATGTGAGACATTGTGATTCAGTGGACTGTAAGTTTCACTCCTAGATGGGAAAGCAGTTGAACTATGAAATATACTAATATATATTAATATATTAATGTGCAGAAAGGGCATAAGAACTCCAACTGCACAAAGCAAGACGAGACAGTCTTGGAGAGATAGCTCACTGCCTTCCAGATCTGCTAATAAAATGCACTGTGATTTCTCTCCTCCATCTGTATATTTCACTGGAGCAGCCCGTGGTGGGAAGAACACTTTGTGCAGTACCAGGAGACTGGTGGATTTGAACCAGAAAAGAAGTGCGACCTTTAATTTAGTAGCACAACTCCCTATAGATTATGCCACTAGGGCTCCTTATAATGACAAAAGGGGCAATTAAGAAGATTTAACAAACATAAATATGTGTGCACGCAACATAAAAGCATCAACATACATATAGAAAATATTGATAGAGCTAAATGTTGGAGTGTGTGGTATCACAATATTAGATATGAAGTTCTATATTGCATAAAACTTCTAGAAATAAGATTGAAAAAATAAACAGAACTTGAATGACATTGTAAACAATGCAAACTTAACAGACTTGAAACACTCCACTTAAAAATAGCACAATATACATTTTACTCCAGTAGACCATTATTCAGGGTCAACTACCCTTTAGGTCACAAAACAAATATAGAGATATCATTTTAAAATATTAAAATGTGAACTTAAGTATAGCTAAGCACTCTAAGGGAATAAATTGCTGGTGCTAGGGCCTCGGGACTATATTTTGGGAGAACATAGAAATTGTTACAACAGGCCCACAAAAAGTAATATTCTAAATACTGCTTTTTGGGGGTAACAACTGGGATTTTAAAAGCTTTCGAGTAGCCACCTAAGGTGCAACTATTGGTCTCCCACTGTCCAATTTTTTCTTGAACAAAGAAAATTAAAGATGCATAAAAACAATTAATCCAAAGGACTAATGGAACACGCGTATTCTAACCTCCACAACCCTGGGGCAGAAGGACTATAGTTGTGTTGCCACTGCTGATGTTTCTATTAAGAATCACAGTACAGGGTCCCGGAAAAGAGTGGGGAAAAATGTGGAACAAAACTCAAAATCATAAAAATTGCCAGGCTTACTGATATAATATAGACTGAGGGACTCCAAGAAACAATGACCCTTACTTACCCTTCAAACCTCAAAATAAACTCATCTTCATGACTCAACTTTTAGTCTAATAATAGACTCAGAAGATGAACGATAACACATAGGAGGTACTGACTCCTTATCAACCATAAAGGATGAAAAGGGCAGAATTTGCTCAGGCACAAAGCTCAGAAGGCGAGAAAGGATATGATAGAATAGAATAATGAATGGAAATGAGAATCACAAGGAAGAAGTGGGAAAATGATGTCAAAAGATGGGGGCTATAACATCATAAAAAATGTGTATGAATGGTTGAATGAAAATCCAGTTTGTAAACTTGTACTCAAAATATCCACACACATAAAAGCCTGAAATAAAACAAAGTCTGACCACATTAGAATGAATCTAGAACTTTGGGAAATACGTAAATATGTGAAAATTAAATAACACACTATTAAACTACTAATAGACCAAGGAAATCACCAATTTCTGAGTTAAATGAAAAGGAATGCACAACACACCAAAACATACATACAGTGCAGCAAAGACAAAACTCAGAGGAGAACACACAACAACAAATGCCAACTTTATGCAGAACAGTGAGTGGTCACAATCAACGTTTCTGATACGGCTGCATTCATTGATGTGCAGAATGCATGAAACTGATTCTAGGAAAATTGGCAATTTTTAAAATGAAATTAAATTAAACAAAAAAAAATCAATATCCTAGGCCATCAGTGAGTTGAAATGGAGTGATGTTTTTGTTGTTGTTATGTGCTATGGGTTCGCTTGCATCTCATAGCTACTCTATGTACAAGAGCCCTAAACCCTGCTCTACAGTGTACCAACCTCACTGTCTCTGCCACACCCACTCTCATTACCCCAGTCACTGAATTGATTTATCTCATCGAGGGTCTTCCTCTCCTGTGCTGACCCTCCACTCTCCCAAACATGACGTCCCTCTCCAAGGAATGGTCCCTCCTTGCAACATGCCCAAAGTATGTCAGATGAAGCTTCAGAATCCTTGCCTCCAAGGAACAGCCCAGTTTCACCCTCTCCAGGACAAACCTTTTTGTTCTCCTAGCAGTCCATGGTATATTTAACACTCTTCTGCAGCACCACAGCTCAAAGACATCAATTTCTATCATCCCTAGTCACTGGCCAGCTCTCCAACACATAGCATGCAATTGCCAAGACTATGGCCCAGATTAGGAGTACCTTAGTCTCTAGCCTAATGTCGTTGCTCTTCAGTGCTTTAGAGGGGTGCCTGACAGCTAACTTTCCCAGTGCAATTCATCTCTTGATTTATTGGTTGTTGGTACCAAGATTGATATTAGCCCCCCCTTTTTTTCTTTGACACTCATTGTTCATTATACAGGTAACAAATTGACAGGATAGGCAACAACATCATGATAGATGAAAAAGAGAAAGAAATTGTCAACAATTTTATCTTGCTTGGATCTACAATCAGCACCCTCAGTATGAGCAGCCAGGAAATCAAAAGACAAGTTGCACTGGAAAAGTCTGCTGTTTATGAATTCTTCAAAGTGCTGGGAAGCAACAATGTCAGTTTAAAGAATAACATGTGCCCTTACTCTCCTTTTCTACTTGTGGCATACTGTCAGGTCTGCTTTCACTCCATCTTTCCAAGGGTCTTTCCTCTTCTTTTTTTTCACTTTAACTCTTGTGCATGGCCCACCTTACACTAGTTATGTCTCTTATTGCCTTAATAAACCTTTCCCCCTTGTTTTGCTAAACAAAAACAAAAACAAAAACAAAAAAACAACAAAAAACCAAACCTCAAAAAGACAAGGATTTGCCTGATCCAAACAATGGCCTTTTTAATTGCTTCCTATAAGCATGTGGTAGAAGAATAATTGATGCCTTTGAGTTGAAAAAAGTATTGAATATCCCATGACTGCTAAAAGAACAAAGAGAGAGCTCTTAGAATTGGTGCAACCAGGGGCTTCTTAGAAGTGAGAATATGCACACCAATGTTTATCGGCTTTGTTCACAATAGCAAGGAGTTGAAAACAACCTAAGTGCCCATTAGCAAATGAATGGATAGAGAAGCTGTGGTATATTCACACAATGGAATACTACACTTCATTGAAAAACAAGGAACTCATACAATATTATTCAAAATGGGTGATCCTGAAGAACATTATGCTGAGTGAAGTATCTCAGTCACAAAAGGACAAATACTGCATAGTGCCACTGTTGTAAAACAGGACTGACATCGGGGTTGGGGGGAGACAGAAAGATGGATTCAATAATGTATACTGCATTGAAACAGATGAGGGAGAAAACTGTTTAAAAGGGATATGTGAAAAGGACAAATACTGCATAGTGCCACTATTGTAGAACAGGACTGACATCAAGGTTGGGCTAAGACTGAGAAAAACTGGATAAATTATGTATACTACATTGAAACAGATGAGGGAGAGAACAGTTTAAAAGTGATATATGATTGCGTATTATGGTTATGACAAGAGTGGAGTGTACTTGAGGCGGGGGGTGAGGAGGGCAGGGGGGATTGTATACCAATGAAGGAATTTTTCTTTTACTTTTCAAAGAGAAGAACAAACTGGGGGTGGGAGGGGAGCAGGGAGAAAAATGCAACAATGAGTGAATGGAAATCCAAAATATCTGTAAATGTTCATTAAAATTAATAAAATTTTTTAAAAAGGGATATGTGATTAGGTACTATTGTGATTACAGGAGACCAGAATGAAGTCTGCATAGTGGAGTGGACTAGGGGGGAGGGATTGTATAACAATGAAAGACTTTCCCTTTTACTTTTCAAAGAGAAGAGCGAATTAGGGGGAGGGAGGGTGGGCAGGGAGAAAAGTGCAACAATGAATGAATGGGAATTCTCAGTCTCTGTAAACTTTCATTAAAATTAATAATAATAAAAAACTCAAAAAAGAAGTGAGGATAGTGAAATTTTGTCTTACATACTTTGAACATGTTGTTAGGAGGAGTGAAATGTTGGAAAAGGGCATTGTGTTTGAAAAGGTAGACAGTCAGAGAAGGATAGGAAGACTCTCACCTTTCACAAGATGAATCGACACAGTGACTGTACAATAGCCTCAATCATGTCAGAGATGATGAGGATGGCACAGGGTGAGGCAGGAGTCAGATCTGCTGTTCAGAGTTGCTATGAGTCGTAGTCCACTCGATAGCACCTCACATTCAATGAGAGAGATTGACACAGTGACCACATGATGAGCTTGAGCATGCCAACGGTCATCAGGATGGCACAGGACAGGGCAAGGTTCAGATCTGTTGTTTGTGGGATTGCAGAGTCATAGCCAACTTGATGGTACCAAACACACAAAGTTTCACCTTCATAGTTGCTTGCGACTCGAGGCACTTAACATCAACAACAACATCCTAAATTAAATCATTGTCAGTAATAGAATAATATGAAAATGCTATGAACTTTAGTAAATGATAATAGTAATAGAAAGGCTTCAGGCTTTTTGTTCATAGGGTCACTATGAGTTGTGCTCAACTTGACAGCAATCCACAAAAACATACAAGGAAGACCGTTTAATAAGACTATTCAAATGTGTACACTCACCACTAAAATAAAAGATTTCTATCAAATTCTACAGCCTGAAATTAATCAAATATGCAATCAAATTGCATAAATAATAGTGATTGGAGTGCAAAAGTTAGAAATGAAAAAGTATCCTTGATGATTGGAAAACATGGCCTTGCTGAAAGAAACAGCCAAATATGATAGAATTTTATAAGAACAAAGACGTACTCACTGTAAATGTCATTTAAGAAACAAATAGATCATTTCAAGAGGTAGAATATGATCAAGAACCAATGTAACTAAGGAAGAAGTCCACACAGTACTCAAGACATTGGTGATAAACAAGACTCTAAGAAATGGTGGCATACAAGTTGAGATATTTAAACCAATGGTAGCAGCACTAGGCATGATCTCTAGTCTCTGCCAAAGTTTGAAAGACAACAACCTGGGCAACTGACAGGAAGATATTTCAATGGGTATCTGTGCCCATTCCAAAGAAAACTGATTTAACAGAATGTAGAAATGATATCGATCAATATCTTTGATGTAAGCAAACATAAGTAAAGTCTTGTTGAGGGTAATTTAAAAATTACTGGAGCAGTGCACAGTCAGAAATTAAAATCTGACTCAGAAGGATGTGGAACGAAGGCTATCACTGCTGTTGTCATATGGATATCGGCTGAAAGTAGACAATATCAGAAAGATGTTTACTTGTGCTTTTTTTT
>NW_006399791.1:6263664-6265639 GCF_000299155.1 Elephantulus edwardii | reverse complement strand
CTTTTTACCCTACTGGAGAAGTTTTTGGATGTGCATAGGGATTTGAGTCTTAGAAGGTCCCATTCATCTATGTTATCTTCTCCTGGTTGTAGCTTACTTGTGCTTTGACATTTGACTGTATGGAGTAAAACAAATTATATATGTATAACATTATGAAGAATGGGAATTCCAGAACACTTAATGGTGCTCATGCAGAAAAAGTTGTCAATTGAGCAGAAAAAGGGAACACTCTGTGGTTTAAAATCAAGAAAGGTGTGTTCCAGGGTTATAGCCTTCACCACATCTATTCTATTTGTATGCTGAACAAATAATTAGAGAAGCTGGACTCTATGAAGAAGAATGGCATCAGGATTGGTGGAACACTCATCACCAATCTGTAATATGCTGATAATAACTTCTCATTTAAAAAGTAATAAGATGAAGTACTTACTAATGAAGATGGAAAACTATAACCTTCAATATCAATCATAGCTTACAAGTGGACCAATAAACAGCACTATGATAAGGAAAGAAAAGATTGAAGCTATTAAGGAATTCATTTTACTTGGACTTATAATCGATGTCTGTGGAGGTAGGTGTCATAGAGTAAGTTGGGACTCATTGCAACTTTATACAAAAAACTTTGCCTGATCCTACACATTTTTGGTGCCATCAGGTCGATTATGACTCATAATAAGCAACAGATCTGAACCCTGATCTATCCTGTGATATCCTCATCATCTCTGCCACTCTTGAGACCATTGTTAAGGTCACTGTATCAATCCATTTCTTTGAGGGTCTTCCCCCCCTTCACGGAAAGTGAAGAGGACTAGAGGCACTTGCTACAGAAGATCAAGGTCTGAAGCTTTCAGTATTCATTGGATCTTAAAATTAATAAAACAAAAATCTTCACCACTGGGCTAATAGCCGTCATCACAATAAATGGGGAAAGATAGAAATTATCAATTACTTCATCTTACTTGGATCTGCAATCAACAACCTCAGTACCAGAAGTAAGGAAATCAAAAGATATGTTGTACTGGGAAAGTCTGAAGTCAGGGGTCTCTCCAAAGTGCTGAAGAGCAAGAATATTAAAGACTAAAGGGCACCTGATGTTGCAGGCCGAGGGTAAAGTATTTTTATAATTATTAATAATGAGACAGACTACCAGGAATGATATAGAACAGAGAGTGTGAAAAAAAAGGGCCAACAGTTCCCATGACCTGAAGGCCTCAAGCCATGCTTCTCTGAGTGTTTATTTAGAATCATAAGGAAGGTAAACAAAGTAAAATCATAAGGAAGTACAAAACAAAAACAAAGGATAATGGTGAAGTCTTTTACATATAAGGCCAAGTTCCTCTTTATGCTAATTGCAGGAAGGAGGAATTCAGTTGATACAAACTAAGAACAATGTTGACTCTTAGGGAACACCTTAGTGCCACGAGGTGACCTTCAGCTTGTATTAAGCCTCCCTGGTACAATTGTGGAAATTAGGACATTTGAAAAGAGACTGTCAGAAAGAAAGAAGGGAGAGTAAAAAAATCCATGCTTTCAAGGCTTTGTAGAAAATGTGGAAAAGGATATCATTGGACTAATGAATGTAGAACTTTATTCGATAAACAAGGTGTTAAGATTGGGTCGGGAAACTTCCGAGGGGGCCTGTCAGCTTGGGGCCCCACAACAAACAATGCAAGCTGCCAGCAGTATCTCACTGTGAGCGAAGACAGTATGTCTCAGACTTATTTCATGCCACCTTGGGAAGCACAGCATTAGATATAGCTCTTAAGATTACTCTTGTACCAGAAGTGGAAGTTTATAAGATACTAATATTTTTGAACCGATTCCAGAAAATTGTGTTGGATTAATTATTGGAAGAAGTAGTTTAACTAGCAAGGGTATCTTTGTTCATTTGGGAATTCTTTTTTATTATTAAATGTTATTAGTTTTAATGAACATTTACAGGGATTTTGGGTTTTCATTCCTTCGTTGCTGCACC
>NW_006399791.1:6252342-6257284 GCF_000299155.1 Elephantulus edwardii | reverse complement strand
ACTGGGATAATTGGGATGGGAGTGTCAGAGACAGTGCGATTGGCACAGGACAGAGCGGAGTTTAGGGCTGTTGTACATAGGGTCGCTATGAGTCGCAGGTGACTCGACAGCACATAACAACAACAACAACATATATAAAAGATTAAGAGACAAGGAAAAATGAAGAAAAGAAATTATGCTCATCTTAATGATCTCAAAATGATGATTTAAACAAAATAGGGGGAAATGAGGGAAGCCGAATATCAAATTTACTAATAGTAAGCCAAATGCTATATCAGGAAATGAGGGAGGCTTAATACAAGCTGAAGGTCACCTTGTGGCACTAAGGTATTCCCTAAGAGTCAACATTGTTCTTAGTTTGTATCAACTGAATTCCTCCCTCCTGAGATTAGCATAAAGAGGAACTTGGCCTTATATGTAAAAGGCTTCACCATTACCCTTTGTTTTTGTTTTGTACTTCCTTATGATTTTACTTTGTTTACCTTCTTTATGATTCTAAATAAATACTCAGAGAAGCATGACTTGAGGCCTTCAGGTCATGGGAGCTGTTGGCCCCCTGTTTTTCACACTCTCTGTTCTATATCATTCCTGGTAGTCTGTCTCATTATTAATAATTATAAAAATACTTTACCCTCGGTCTGCAACAACCTGATCCTACATATTTCTCGTATTCTCTGCTATGCTCAAGTCCACTTTTGCAGTTACTATGTCAATCCATCTCGTTGAAGATCTTCCTCTCCTTCTATAACCTTCCATCTTTCCAAGCATAATATCCTCTTAAAAGCCTTCTAGCCTTTAAAGAGCACTCTCACTGCACTTCTTCCAATTTAGTTCTTTTGGTAATCCACGGTATATTCAATACTTATTTTTTCTGTTTAATACTTTTTTTAAAATTTCTTTTTAATTGGTTTTCTTGCAAATTTCGTATACATTGTGTTTCTCACACTATTCATTTACATTATGTTTCATACAATTACCATGCATTATGTTTTATAAATTAACAAAGATTGGACATTGCCCATCATTACCCTGTCTTTTCTGGTCCCTGCGGGATCCTTCCCATATCCTTCACCCCCTCTCTCCACTCACTAAATTGGGTAACCCTGTGGTTTCGCCCCTACCCATCCTCTCTTTTCCTCTCTGACCTTTGGGTCCACGTACATGTTTTACTAGTTATCCTTTTATTTTTATAATAAAGGTCTTATGCATACATAACTTGGAAGAGACTGGAGAACATTATGCTGAGTGAACTAACCCCGTCTTATAAGGACAAATACTGCATAAGACCATACTTTATACCAATATTACGATTCAAGGGCATCAGGTTTTTTTGTCATCCTTATTCTTTGCCGTGAAGGCTTGGACAAATGTTATGAAACAAAATGTCCATGCATGATTGAATAAAAACCAATATGATATTTTCATTCAAATAAGTAAAAATGAGCTAAAAGTATTGAAGAAATTAAGATGAGCAGTGAAAAGGAGACAAAAAAATGACTGAAAACCACAGAAGAGACAAGAGGGTCTAGACCCAAACTCAGCCAATCATAAAGTTCTGCCATCTTGTCCATGATGACGTATATGGAAGTTAACATGTGATCCAGGCTGAGCCTATCAGGGCCTTCCCTGGGACGGAAGGAGAAAGATCTTTGGAGGTGAGGCTGGGAAGATGGGAGCCAATGGCTGTTAGCCACTCTATTTCCTGCCATCTGAAGTATAAGTTCTAAGAGAATGTGTCTGAGGGAGACAGAGAGGGGAGATGTGGAGAGTGCTGAGAAAATGAATACATGGTATTAATCATGTTTGAGACCAGAAAATAATCCTGACCTTTCCTTGGGTTTATTTTATGAGTCAATAAATATCCTTTTATTGCATAAGCTAGTTTGAATGGTAAAGTTCCCTCACAATTTAAAAGTCCCCGCCAATACATCATTTTTGTTTAACAAATACATATGCATGTACACGCACATACGTGTGTGTGTGTGTGTGTGTGTGTGTGTGTGTGTGTGTGTGTACTTAAACATAAGGATGTTAGGGAATTCTGATGCTGTAGCTACAGGGCAGTTAAGTGCCCTAAAGTGCAGCAAAGCCAAAGACCACACCTCTATGGCGGTTGGAATCCACCCAGAGAAAGAAAAATGAGCCACCTCCTCCCAGGCCACTTATAGCCTCAGAAACCCCACCAAGGATCAATTATGAGTCAATTCGGATTTGATAGAAATGAGACATAGAAAAAGCTTTTAAAGAAAAAGACATGGAAAGAATTTTCACAGAGGAAGGTATTCGATTGGCAAACAGACAAATGAAGAAATGCTCAAAATCAATAAGGGAGATGTAACTGAAAGTCACAGTGAGGTAGCATCTCCAGTAGTAGTGGCAAGGTTTAACAGGGCAGCAAGTAATAAATATTGGAGAGGATGTGGCGAGAAAGGAACTCACTGTTGGTGGGATTGTAAAATGGTACAACCATGCTGGAAGGCAGTTTGGTGCTTCTTCAAGAAGCTGAACGTAGAAATACCATATGACCCAGCTATTCCACTACTTGGAATAAACCCTGAGAAAATGAGAACTGAGGCACAGAGATTTGTACACAAATGTTCATAATAACATTATTCACCACTGCAAGAACATGGAAATAGCCCAAATGTCCAACTATAAACAAATGGATTGAGAAATTATTGTACATTTACACAATGAAATACTATGCAGCACACAGGAGCAATGATTTTGTAAATTACTACGTAACTTGGGAAGGACTGGAGAGCATTAAGCTGAGTGAACTATCTCCGTCCCACAAGGATAAATATTGTATAAAACCATTATTGTAGAATGAGTATAAGGATCAAAGAGGGTTGGGAGAGGCTAGAAGCAGAGGATGTGCAGGGGGAGGGGGGATTAAACATGGTTTGTACAATTTGTTGGGTGGGGGGATGGGGAAATTGAAAGACTTTGCTCTTGAAAACAATGTATTCGAATTTTGTAAATAAACTTCTTGTTGTTAGGTGCTGGCAAATTGTAGACAACTTATAGAGACCCTATGAATGAAAGGCCTGAGCACAGTTCATAGAGTTTCTGGAGGTAAGCCATTTTGGAAGTGGATGCCACTCCTGCTTCCAAGCTTGTTTTAATCAGGGAGCTCCACCAAACACTGTCCACCATGGGTAACCATTATCACATTGGCACATCAGTGTCACAGTGTTTAGCATCACAGCAACCATGAGTTACCTCTATACAGCAATGCACAGACTAGTGCTAAACCACCTAGAAGAATGTTTGAAAAAACAAACAAACAAACAAACAATTGAACCAGGCCTGAGGGTCGCAGATTAAAATCACCTTGTGCTTGGTAGCATAACTTAAGGGCTTTAAGCCACCACCTGACTTAAATCCTCAAGGGCCTCACTCCTTGGGGGAAGAGCAGTAATGCATGTCAAACACAAGCCCAAAAAAGCACACGACCCCCAAAACTTGCGATTAGTAGTAGAAAATTTAAAAAAAAAGAGCAGAGGAACTAGACATAGAGCCAACACAATGCCAACCTTATTGTCTCTGACATACCCACCCCCATTATCCCAGTCACTGAGTCAATCCATCTCATCTGGGGTCTTCCCCTCTTGTGCTGTCCCTCCAACCTCCCAAACATAATATCCCTCTCCGAGGACTGGTCCATCCTTGCAACATGCCCAAAGTATGTCAGGCGAAGCTTCAGAATCCTTACCTCAAAGGAACAGCCTGGTTTCACCCTCTGTAGGATGAGCCTGTTTATTCTCCTAGAATCCCATGGTATGTACATTCACTACTTTTCTCCAACACCACAGCTCAAAGGCACCAATTCTTCTATCATCCCTCATAATTGTCCAGCTTTCTGACGCCTAGCAAGTAATTGTGAAGACTATGGCCTGGATCAGGCACATCTAGGGATCTCAATAGGGAGCACTAGTGGCCTCGTGGTAAGAAGCTGCACTGCAGTCCCAGAGGCACCCGGTTTTAATTCACTGGCCGCTCTACCAGAGCAAGATGGACAAACCACTGGAGGGTCAGCTATGTGTTGCTTCTGATTCAAAGGCACAAGAGAATACAGATCCCAATGATCAAAGATAGTAAAACTATTTTGTTTGCTTTTCAGATGAACTACTTCCAAGATAATGAACCAATTCAATTCCTCATTAGTAGAGATTCAAAAGAAAGACTCAGACAAAACATCTAATCCATCTTTGCTGACCCTCTATCTTTCCAAGCATGATGTCCCTTTCTGAGGAATAGCCTTACCTTGCCACATGTTCGAAGTACAAAAGAGGACGCTTTGCCATCCTTGCCTCCAAGGAGCACTGGCTGCACCCTTTCCATGACATATCTATCTGATTATTCTCTTAGAAGTGTGTGGAATATTCAGTACTATTCTTCAGCACCATAACTCAAAGGCATCAGTTCGTCTTCTGTCATCCTTACTCACTGTCCAGCTCTCCAATGTATAGCAGGTGATTGAGAAAACCATGGGCTGAATTAGGCGCAGGTTAGTCTTCAAATTGACATCATTGCTTTTCAGCACTTTGGAGAGGTTCGTGACATAGACTTCCCAAATGCTTTCTCCTAACTTCCTGACTGCTCGTACCAAGGGTGTTGACTGTTGATCCAAGGAAGATTAAATCTTTGACAGCTTCAAATCTTTCCTCCATCCATCCTAATGTTGATTGTTGACCCTGTTGTGAGGTTTCAGAAATTTTGTGGAGCAGTTCTGCTGTGTCTTGTAGAGCTGCTATGAGTCAGAATTGACTTGGTGGCAATGGGGTTTTAAGTGCAAAAAAAAAATTTTGAAACCTTCTCAATGATTTAACAGCTGCACATGTTGTTGTTGTTGTTATGTGCTGTCGAGTCACCTGCGACTCATAGCGACCCTATGTACAACAGCCCTAAACTCCGCTCTGTCCTGTGCCAATCGCAC
>NW_006399791.1:6234082-6250747 GCF_000299155.1 Elephantulus edwardii | reverse complement strand
TATAGCAACTCGAGGTTTGAATTTGTTCTTCAGTTCCTTGAGCTTAAGATATGCTGAGCGAGTTCGGCCCTTTTGATTTTCTGACTCCAACTCCTTGCACGTTGTTATGTGACATCGTGTCGCTTGTGACTCATGGCGACTGTAAGTACAACATCCCTACACTCTGCTCTGTCCTGTACCAATCGTACTGTCTCAGGCACACCCACCCCAATTACCCCAGTCACTGAATCAATCCACCTCATAGAGGGTCTTCCCCTCCTGTGTTGTCCCTCCACCCTCCCAAGCATGACATCCTTCTCCAAAGACCAGTCCCTCCTTGCAACATGTCCAAAGTATGTCAGATGAAGCTTCAGAATCCTTGCTTCCAAGGAGCAGCCTGGTTTAACCCTCTCCAGGAAGAACCTGTTAATTTTCTTAGCAGTCCATGGTATATTCAATACTCCTCTCCAGCACCACAGCTCAAAGGCATCAATTCTCCTTCTATCATCATTCCTAGTCATTGTCCAACTCTCTGACACATAACAAGTGATTGAAAAGACCATTGCTTGTATCAGACACACCTTAGTCTCCAGAGTGACACCATTGCTCTTCAGAACTTTGGAGAGGTCCCTAATAGCAGACTTTCCCATTGCAATATGTCTTTTAATTTCCTGGCTTCTGATGCCAAGAGTGTTGACTGTGGAGTCAAGCAAACTAAAGCTGTGAACAATCTCAATCTCTTCGCCATCCATCATGATGCTGCTAATCGGTCCAGTGGTGAGAATCTTTGTCTTCTCGACAGTGCTTCACGTCCTCCTCAGTTTCAGCAAGCAGGGTTGTGCCGTCTGCATAATGCAGATTATTGATAATCTGAGCACTCAGATTAAGACAGACTAGGAAGAAGGATTGGTCATCCACTTCCGAAATAGCAGGCCTCTGAAAACCCTGTATAACCGAACACAGTAGACTAACAGAGAGGGCAACTGAGGTGGAACTTCATGCAAATACAAAGGAAGAGGAACAGTTGTAAGGAAACAGTAATGATTGGAATATGGAATGTAAGAACCATGAATGTAGGAAAGGTGATTATGGTGAAGAATTTGTTTCAAGTAGGGGTCAGTTCAATCGTTTCCAAGTTAGGGCAAATTTACACAACATTAAAATACAAGTTGTTGTTGTTATGTGCTGTCGAGTCGTTTGCGACTCATAGCGAGCCTATGTACAACAGCCCTACACCCTGCTCTATCCTGTGTCAGTTGTACTGCCTCTGACACTCCCATCCCGATTACCCCAGTCACTGAATCAATCCATCTCATAGAGGGTCTTCCCCTCCTGTGCTGTCCCTCCACCCTCCCAAGAATGATGTCCCTCTCCAAGGACATGTCCCTCCTTACAACATGTCCAAAGTATGTCAGACGAAGCCCCAGAATCCTTGCCTCCAAGGAGTAGCCTGGTTTAACCCTCTCCAGGATGAATCTGTTTGTTTTCTTGGCAGTCCATGGTACATTCAATACTCTTCTCCAGCACCACAGCTCAAAGGCATCAATTCTCCTTCTATCCTCCTTGGTCATTGTCGAACTTTCTGATGTATAACAAGTGATTGCAAAGACTATGGCCTGTATCAGGTTCACCTTATTTTCCAGAGAGAAACCGTTCCTCTTGAGTACTTTAGAGGAATGGAATTAATTGAATAAGTTACATTTAAGTCCCAAGTTTATAGCCGTGGGATTGCCAGTACATAGTCCTTCAGAACTGTCATTGTCAAATTTTAGTACAAATCAGGATCACCTTGGTGATGGTGGTTGTCAGCCCTGAAAGCCTGAGGGGACGAAACACCCCTCCTCTCCTAAAGCCCAGCCCTCAGGTGAAGGCAGCAGTGAGTGACAACAGATAATAGAAACAAGAAAGGATCTAGCTGGAGAACTCATAGGCCCTGAAGCCAGAAGAGGGTCCGGCCTAAGCAACATGTAGATACTGGATCAAATGACATGTCTTGCTGACTGTAAAACCCCTGCCCCCATTCTCACTCTGGGCTGCTGCCATTTTCAGTCTCAGCCCAGCTACACCTGGATTTCTATTAAACTGCGTGTTTGCAGGCAAATTCTCTGGATTCAAACTAATTGAGGGACTGGAATGAGAACTTTTCAGTGGTGTGAAATTTCTCTTTTTTTTTTTTTTAAACTGGAATTTGCTGAGGAGAAATACTCTGTGTGTACCTGCTAAAGAGCCTTGTGATTGATTTCTCTCTCATTTTAAAGTACCTTTCATTATTTCAGTATTTTTGTGACAAAACAACAGTACTACATTATATAAAATCTTATGAGTAATACTCGACTGGAGGGTCCAGAGTAAATCTAGAGATTCTTAAGGTTATTACTCAGAGAATAAATACCAAGTGGCATTTTTTGCATTTGGTTTTTTGCTTGCTTGTTTTTAAATTTTTTTTAGATGGTATCTTTTTTAATATAATTCTTTTATTACTATTTTCTTTCTCTCCTCTGTAGGAGCAAACAGAACCAATATATTTAATCTGCTGAAGGTTACAGACAATTTTAGTTTTAAAAATTCACAAAATGTTGAAGTGTGCAATGCAGTGGTTTTTAGTATATTCACAGCATCATGTTACTATCATTGCTATCCCTGGCAACTACTAATCTACTTTCTATCCCTATGGATCTTTTTCTTTACCAGCTGTGGAAGAAGGATAGGCAATCTCCTCCCACGTGATTTACTGCCTCTAAAAACTCTCTGGAGGGTGAGCTATGAGTTGGTTCCAACTCGAAAGTACACAGTAACAACAACAGCAACTACATCATATGCATGACATCATACAATGACCTTTTTTACTTAGCACAATGTGTTCTTGGATTTATCAATGCTTCATTTGTTCCCCTAGCTACTCATGAAACTATTGCTCTTGAATCAATTCCCTTAGTAACCCCCCACTGGGTTTTTGAGATTGTAAATCTTGACAAACGAAGGCTGTTAATCTTTTTCTTTCCAGCGGATTGGAACCCCTGACCCTTAGCTTTGTAGACTGGTACATAATGTACTAAGCCACCAAAGCTCTTTTTTATGGCTCAAAAAAATTTCATTATGTGGATTTCCCACAGTGATTATTTGTGTCATTATTTTTAATAGTTAACAAATAATGTCCATTAATGTAGAATGCTATGGATTTAATTGTGTCTCCAAAAAAATATATTGGAAATAGTTACCCCCATATCTGTGGTTGTAATCCCATTTGAGAATGAGTTTTCTCTGTCATATTAGGAAGGCAGTATTAGTGAGAGTGTCTTAAATCAATCTCTTTTGAGAAATAAAAAGAGCATATTAAACAAATAAGCATATTAGGGGAAGACAGAAGTCATACCACATGAGATTCCCAAGAAACAAAGAAACAGAGGCTGAAAAGGACAGCATCTTCCCCAGAGCCAACCTAGAGGTAAAGCCTTCCTCTTGAGCATGTCTGTACTCGGACTTCGAGCCTCCTAAATTGTGAGAAGATAAATTTGTTCATGAAGGCTACTCCCTTGCTGTATTTATGTTACAGCAGCACTAGGTAACCAAGATAGGAGAGATACCTTGAGGTTTTAGCCTAGTGTTTAGGAGCTTCAGTGCCATCCCAAAATTGTGTGGTTCGAATCCACTAGCTGCTGAGCAGAAAAAAAGACGTATAATCTCTTCCCGTGCAATTAAACTGTGAGTCAGTTCCCACTCAATGGTACACAACAACAACTTTGATTACAATCATTATGCATGAAATCAAACTGTGAAAGAACTTTTAGTTCAACGTCTAGACGTGACTTCAATAAGCACTGTCAGGCACTGATAGCTATTAGCACAAAAATGTCATATTAGTTGTAATGAATATTGATAACTGACAAGAGATCATAAAGAACTCTTCTTTACAAATTTGCTAATTGCTCTTTCTTGCCGTTCACACCGGAATTGGTGAGATACAGGAAGTGTGCTTCTTTTTTGTTACAATTGATTAATATAATTGATTTATTACAATATCTATCAAACTCTTATTGGAAATATCTCTTCCTTGAGAGGGCCTTGGGTATCATCACCTTTTCCAGAGATATGTTGACACAATAAATTGCTCTATGTCATCTAATATGCCACTTATGTTATCAATACTGTTAAATTCTGACATGCAGTTAATTTGAAGATGCATCTTGGCTTCCAATGCTGGAAGGTCATAAAATGAACATCTTAGAGTTAATGAAAGATGGCAATGTTCCCAACTCTACTAGGCTCACTTTTGTACCATTGTAGATCTTGCATTTGCTTTACTTTCTGTCAGAAGCTTAGCAATACTCCTAGTGCCTCACATAAAGGATCGACAGTTCCTGGCATCTCTACTCTTGCCATAGAGATTTCCTTTTGTTGTTGATCTAAGAGACTAAAAACAGCAAAACAACTATGAGTTATCATCTCATCCTAATAACAAAACCAAAACTCAACAAAGCAGCAAATAACAAATGCTGGTGATATTGTGGAGAAACTGCTAACTTATGCTGGGAGTTTAAAATGGTGCAACCACTATGGAAGGCAGTATGGAACTTTCTCAAAAAAGTTTGAAATAGAAATACCATCTGACTGAGCAATTCCACTACTGGGAATATACCCTAAAGAAACCAAAACTGCCACCCAAACAGATATATGCACACCCCATGTTTATTGACGTGTCACTCACAACAGCAAAGAAATGGAAACAAGCCAGGTTCCCATCAACAAATGAATGGATAGAGAAACTGTGGTATATTCACACAATGAAATACTCCGCAGCACTGAAAAACAAGGAACTCATGAAATATTATACAAAATGGGTGACGCTGGAGGACATTATGCTGAGTGAAATATCTGAGCCACAAAATAACAAAGACTTCATAATGCCACGGTTATAAAACAAGATTGACATTGGGGTTGGGGGAAACTAAGAAAAGAGGGGATAAACAATGTACATTGCATTGAACCAGTTGAGGAATGGAACTGCTTAAAAGGAATATATGATTAGGTATTATTTTCATGGAAAAGTCCAGAATAAGAACTACATAGTAAAGTGGACTGGGTGAAGTGGGGTGGATTATACAATGAAAGAATTTTTTTTCAAAGAGAAAAGTGAACTGGCAGGGGGGAAATGTGCAACAGTGAATGAATGGAATTCCAAGTTCTCTATAAACTTTCATTAAAATCTCAATTAAAAAGAAAAAAGCATTCCCATAAAGAGCTGTGAGAGAAAAGAGACCCGGGGGGGGGGGGGGGGGCGGGAGGGGGGTGGGGAGAGACCAATGACAGAATGATCAAACCGAATTAACTTGGCAGCAACCTTCAAGATCATTGGAGAGTGACATCTGGTGGTATTGAAAAGGAATAGCATCAACAGGCACAGTCAAGGTGGATACTTGGTCTTGTAGATGAGAAGGACTTTTTTTGTGAATGACATAAATCCTAGGTTGCTGGGCAATCGAGGAGAAAGGTGGCGGGAAAGTATAAGGTGTGTGAATAATTTAGTAGCTAAAGCCAAGTAGCTTGGCTCCACAGACAACACTCTTGGCACCGGCAGCCAGGAAATTAAAAGGCGCATTGCCATGGGAAAGTCTGCTGTTAGGGACCTCTCCAAAGTACTGAAGAGCAATGGTGTCTCTCTGGAGACTAAGGTGCATCTGATACAGACCATGGTTTTTGCTATCACTTGTTATGCATCAGAGAGTTGGACAGTGACTAAGGATAGAAGGAGAATTGATGCCTTTGATCTGTGGTGTTGGAGAAGAGTATTGAGGGTACCATGGACTGCTAGGAAAACAAACAGATTCATCCTGGAAAGGGTCAAACCGGGCTGCTCTTTGGACGCAAGGATTCTAAGGCTCTGTCTAACATACTTTGGACATGTTTCAAGGAGGGACAGGTCCTTGGGGAGGGAGGGACATCATGCTTGGGAGGGTGGAGGGACAGCGCAGAAGGGGAAGGCCCCCTATGAGGTGGATTAATTCAGTGACTGGGGTAATTGGAATGGGTGTGTCTGAGACAGTGCGATTGGCACAGGACAGAGCAGAGTTTAGGGATGTTGTACATAGGGTTGCTATGAGTCGCAAGAGACTCGATGGCACATAGCAACAACAACAATCATATCTGTTCTATATTATGTTGTTGTTGATTGCTGTTGAGTCAAGCATGACTCATAGCAACCCTATGAACAAAAGAGCTGAAGTCTTTCTATAACTATCGATGTTTCTCAAAGTTTGTAGAGTTTCCAGATGCATGTTGTTTAGGAAGTGGATGCCACTCCTTCTTCCAAATTCTATATCATATTAAGTAGATATCTGTATCTATTAGAGAATATATATCTATTAGGTATTTAATGTTAGATGTTGTTGTTGTTATGTGTCGTCGAGTCGCTTGTGACTCATAGCGACCCTATGTACAACAGCCCTAAACTCTGCTCTGTCCTGTGCCAATCGCACCATTTCCAATATACCCATCCCGATTACCCCAGTCACTGAGTCGATCCATCTCATAGAGGGTCTTCCCCTCCTGCGCTGTCCCTCCACCCTCCCAAGCATGATGTCCCTCTCCAAGGTGCTGTCCCTCCTTGCAACATGTCCAAAGTATGTCAGACAAAGTCCCAGAATCCTTGCCTCCAAAGAGCAGCCTGGTTTAACCCTCTCCAGTCTGAATCTGTTTGTTTTCTTGGCAGTTCATGGTACACTCAATACTCTCCTCCAGCACCACAGCTCAAAGGCATCAATTCTCCTTCTATCCTCCCTAGTCATTGTCCAACTCTCTGATGCATAACAAGTGATTGCAAAGACCATAGCCTGTATCAGACACACTTTAGTCTCCAGAGTGACACTATTGCTCTTCAGTACCCTGGAGAGGTCTCTAACAGCAGACTTTCCCATCGCAATATGTTTTTTTATTTTCTGGCTGCTGGTGCCAAGAGTGTTGACCATGGAGCCAAGCAGACTAAAGTTGTTAACAATCTCAATCTCTTCACCACCCATCCTAATGCTGCCAATTGGTCCAGTGGTGAGAATCTTTGTCTTCTTGACACTGAGCCTCAATCCATACTGAAGGCTGCAGTCCTTTACCCTCTGCAGCAAGTGCATCAGGTCCTCCTCAGTTTCAGCAAGTAGGGTTGTGTCATTTATATAACGCAGATTGTTAATAGATCTTCCACCAATTCTGACGCCACACTTCTCATAGAGCCCAGCCTCTCGGATAATCTGTTCTGCATACAGGTTGAAAAGGTATGGAAATAGGACACATCCCTGGCATACACCTTTCCCAATTTTGGACCATGTAGTATTTCCCTGCTCTGTTCTAACGACTGCCTCTTGGTCCAAGTATAGGTTTCACATTAGCACGATGAAATGTTCTGGGATTCCCATTCTTCTCAGAGTCAGCCACAGTTTGTTATGATCCACACATGGACAATTTTTTTTCAAATATTAAATAGAATTAATTTTTCTCACATTTTAAGAGATGTGAGCATTTTATAATTTAGTCATAGCCTTTACTTCCAAATCACTTCTTCATTGGCTCTCAATTCTCTTTTAAATAACATACTCCAGAAGGTAGGTAGTTTTTTACCGTTCCTTCTGTCTAGATAACATCCAACCAAAGACCCTACATGGACGAGCTAATGAACCCAGTGGTCACATACCATATTAAGTAAATTCATTATTTCTGCCACCTAGGTGCCAACAATGACCGATATTGACAGATTTTGAAGTATTATAGTACACAGGCAATAACTAATGTTCATACACATACAAAAATCCTCACCATTGGACCAATAGGCAATGTCATGATGGATGCACAAAGGATTGAGACTGTCAACAACTTCATCTTACTTGGGTCCACAATCAATACACTTGGTATCAGCAGTCAACAGAATGGAGACATATCTCTCTGGGAAAGTCTGTAGTCAGGGAACTCTCCAAATTTTGAATAATCATGCCAGTTTGTGGACTAAGATACACCTAATTCAGGCCATGACTAAGGATGACAGAAGAAGAATTGATGCCTTTGAGTTGTAGTGTTGGAGAAGAGTGCTAAAGGTCCCATGAACTGCCAAAAGAATAAACAGATATGTCTTGGAGAAGGTGCAGCCAGAGTGCTCCTTGGAGGCAAAGATGAAACTTTGTCTCACTACTTTATAGGCCATGTTGCTAGGAGAGGTTATTCCTTGTAGAGGCACATCACACTTGGAAAGGTGGAGGGGCGGCAATGGAGAGGAAGACCCTTAACTGGTTGACACAGTGACTGCAGCAATGTGCTCCGATGTGTGAGAGTTCGTAAGGATGGCATGGGGTAGGACAAGGTTCAGATCAATTGTTTATAGGGTCGCTGTGAGTTATACTTGATTCATCATGACCTAACAATAACAGTAATACTTAGTAGAATGAGAGTATCTATATTTGTTTTGATTTGCAGTTAAAAAACTGTGGATGGGTCCAGTCCTCAAAGTGTGAAGATGCAGAAGTCTCTCCTCATCTGATGGCTTTGTGGGGAGCTTAAGTGACTTGTGGTGGCAAGTGGCATGGGCTCATCTCCGGCACCGTGAATGGCTTCAGCAGCAAGGAGTCCACCATGTCCTTCACCTACAAACACTAAGGCTTCCTCAAAAATGAAAAAGAGCAACACAGGTTTTCCGTTTCATGACATTCCAATGTATGCAGTTAGGAATGGGCTCCACATTTATCTAAAATACCTAAATATCTAAATAATAAATAATAGATAATACAAATATCTAAAGTACCACATTTATCTAAGCAAAAATGGTGATTGTTATCAAAGATCTCTTAACCTCAATTAAACAATGTATGAGAAAGCTTCATTTTGTTGCAGTTTTATTTCATTAAAAAGGTACATCTGGAACATCCCTTGGACCTGAGAAGACCGAGGACACAATGGAAAACACACATACTGTTGTGGCAACACTGACCCAATTGACGTGCGTGAGACAGGAAGGAAGTTATGTGCAGGAGGTGAAATAATCATTGTGAACGTTCTGGGAATACTGGCTGTAAATGGCAAAAAGGAGACCAATTGGAAAGCCACTGTCACTAATGTGCATGATCCTGACACAATTACAATGCTATTAATGCTGTCAAATGGCTGGAGCCTGGGTTTGACAGGCTACCGTGGACTGGATTAGAAGGCACAAGATTCCTGATGGAAAACCAGAGACCCAGTTTGCTCTTAAGGTAGAATTTAAAGATATAGATTTTTTAGCTGAATTTTTAAGTTTCTGTGACCATTGGAAAGCAGTGGTGACTAAGAAAAGCAATAGGGTAAAAAGGACTCGTTTACATGAACACGATAGTGTTTGAGAGCCCCTTCCAGTGTTACCCAGATGCTGCCAAAGCAAGTGTGAGCTCTTTCCCCCTTCCTTGTGTGGATCTGCCTGTACCAACAGATGTGCATAAATGATTCCATCATCAGGAAAAAAATGAAATTTCTCTGAGATGCAAGCAGATAGTGATGTACTCTTTATATCTGGAAGAATTTGAAGTAAATGCAGTAGATGTCAACACTTTAAATTTAGAATACTACACTAAAGTAAGAGAACTCTTGTGACCTAGTGGTAAGGAATTGTGCTGCCAACCCAAAAGTAGGAGGTTTGAATCCACCAGCTGCTCTGCATGAGAAAGATGGGCAGTCTCCTCTCATGTGAAATACTGCAGCTGAAAATCCACTGGAGGGTCAGCTGTGAATCAATTCTGACTTGACAGGATAACACACACACAGTGTAAAGTTTATTCTGTGTGGCAAAATGTAGGTATTCAGAATAATACCCATCTAAAACCAATTTTTATATCTCAATTAAGATAATTTTTATTGGCCATTGTGAATTGGGCAATCACATGATCTACTATGGCAGGAATGGAAAGTAGAAGAAGAACATTTTCACATTCAGCAGTTATCAAAAAGAACATTTCAAGATCTCCAAGTATAATGCTGTCAGCGACAGGATAGCATGCATACGCACACAAGGAAGACCTGTTAATACAACTATTACTCAAATATACATATCAACCACTAAAGCCAAGGATGAAAAACTGAGGATTTCTACCACCTTCTGTAGTCTGAAATTGATTGAACACACACAAAAACGCATTAAAAAATAATTTGTGACTGGAATGCAACAGTTGGAAACCAGGAAGGACTGGTGGTTGGAAAATAATGACATTGGAGATAGAAATGTGGCCAGAGATAACAGGAGAAAACTTTATATGATTAATGATTTATTCATTGCAAATATCTTTTAAAAAGCATAAATGCAGATTATGGTCATGGACCTCACCTGATGGAATGTATGTGTCATAATCAAATTGACTATATCTGTGGAAAGAGATGGTGGTCTGCTACATCTATAGTTGTATTCACAGCATATACTAACATGAATGGAGACAACTGTGGCCAGAGCTATGTGTGAGTATGAGTGTAGGCCTTTACATCTGCACGTATCTGTTTGTCTGGTCTGTCTGCCTATGTATCCACTTGTAGGTTTATGTTATTACTGATTCTGTAGGACCGTGTATGTAATAGTGGTTTGTCTTTACTGTGTCTCCATGCCTTCCATTCTTCAGTGACATTATACTTATCCTTCCCCTTATTGCACATTGTCTTGCCCTTCACTCAATTTTATATCTATTACGTAATCACTGATTTTTCTTCCCTTACTCTAGGCAGCTCTAGTGGCCTAGTCGCAAGAAGTTGCACTGTAATCCCAAAGGCACGTGCTTTGAGACCACCAGCCACCTCGCGGGAGGTTGGCAATCGCCTCCCGTTTGATTAAATGCCTCTGAAAACCCACGGAAGGGTCAGCTATGGGTTAGCGCAAACTCTGTGGTCCACAATGACAACAACAACCTCTCTCCCAGGTTACCATAAAAGATGTTCCTTCCTGAGAAAAACTGGATAAATTGTGTATACTGCACTGAAACAGATGAGGGAGTGAATAATTTAAAAGCGATGTATGTTAGGGTCTTATGGTTATCACAAAAGTCCACAATTAAGGTTGCATAGTGGAATGTACTTGGGGCGGTGGGAGGGGTGCGGGGGGATTGTGTACCAGGGAAGGAGTGTTTCGTTTACTTTTGAAAGAGAAGAGCGAACTGGAGGGGGGGGGAGGGCTGGGCTGGGAGAGAAGTGCAGCAATGAATGAATGGAAATCCAAAATCTCTGTAAATGCTCATTAAAATTATTTTTAAAAAAATAAAAAATAAAAAAAAGTATGTTCCTTCCTGTATGTAAGCTTCTTCTTAGCTTTTTATAATAGTGGACTCCTACAGTGTTTGTCCTTTTTTAAAAAAAAGTTGAATAGTAAATTTACTATATACATAAATTGATTACATAGTGAATTATGAAAAGATTTACATTAATCTGATGCTAGGTAGCAACCAAAAGACAGTAAGTTACTTTTTTACCTTCAAATATTTCATTACTTTCACAATCACAGCAGCATTTCTTATTTGAAGCATTATATAAATCAGTCTTTCATTTATTCTCCATCCATATGCCCTTCATATTGCATAGTCTTCTGCATCTCCTTTAATAAGAACTTGATGCTAGTTAAGTCTATTAGGATCTGCACAGTGACGTTTATTTCTGATAAGTCTTAAGATATCTTGAAATTTGCTGACGTGAAATAGGTAGGTCATCACAGAGAACACCATTCTATTGTTTACGGATTCACAGTGCTGGAGGAACAAAGCAACTTACCCTGAAACAATCCACATGTGTCCACTCAGAAGCTGGGAATCCTTGCATTAGCACCTGTGTGCATAACTGTTACTGTCAGTGTGCTGGTGATGGGTAGGGCCAGTTCTTTATAAGGTTGGAAACAGATCTGCATTTTAAACAGCAGAAGGTCCATGCTTATTTGCAGGGTTTGAGAACACATCAAAAAAGTTGCTTAAAATTGTAGCTACAAATTATAGTTAGTCTTAGCATTCATCAGAGTGAGACTGGGCATCCACAAGTTTATACTATCAGTATAACAGTTTGAAGAAAATGATCATTGTAGGGCATACTTGCAATGTCCTTGACACAGTCGGAAGACAGATAGACATGGTATTCAGGAGTATATCAGCTTTATGTGATCAGTTCAAAGTCAAAGTCACCACTGTTGAGTCCAGAATCAGGAATGACCCTCCAGAGAGGTTTTTATGTGATCAGTTACTATACTAGAACTCAGTCCTTAGGAGTTGAAGAAGCAGTAGGCATAAGACAGGGAGGCGAAGTGGTAGTAGTTGAGGTGACTATGATTTCTATAGAGTAGCTTCAACTTTGACGTCTTGGAAGTGAGGAAAGAGACATCAGCCACCAGTTTATCAACCTTCGTATGCAAATTTTCTAAGAGTACACTAAATGCTATGAAAACTTCAACTGGGTTATCAATATCTTTTAATTTTATCAGTATATGGGAATAGTTGGCTTTTTGAGGTATCAGAATCATTCAGTCTTAGCTCTTCACTATTTTTTTTCCTCTCCAGCCTGCTGTTGGTAGACCTTCTTTATCCAGCCTTCGCTCTTAAATCTGCATCGCTCAGACTGCAGCCTTCTCACCTGTTTCCAAGGCCAATAGTGATTTTTGAGTCTTCAATATATGACACTTCAAATAATATTAGAGGTTGAAAGTCTTCCTTCTTTAAACCATTTCATCTCAGTAATAGTGAAAGACCTCTGAACCAGCTGATAACAGTTTTTCAGATCTCCAAATTAAGTAATTCCAGGAAAGTGCTGTCCTCGCTCCTCTTCATACTTTCTCCAATGTTTATCTTTATGTTATAATTTATTTCATTCATCATAATGTCACCCAGGTTCATTATGCGGTGTTTCATAAATTCTTTGTTATTCTTTAATATCTTGTAGTATTCCATTGTGTGTCTACATGCCATAGTTTCTTTATTTCTTTATCCATCCATTGACAGGTTGCATTTTGTTCCTCTCTTCTTCTGACATACTTTGGACATGTTGCTAGGAGGGACCAGTCCTTGGAGAGGGGCGTCATGCTTTGGAAGGTGGAGGGACAGTGCAGGAGGGGAAGACCCTTGATGAGATGGATTGATTCAGTGACTGGGTTAATGGCGATAGGTGTGTCAGAGACAGTAAGATTGGCACAGGAAAGAGCAAGGTTTAGGGCTGTTGTACATAGGGTCGCTATGAGTCGCAGGCAACTCAACAGCACATAAAAACAACAATTTGTTATTGTAAACAATGTTGCATGAAATGTTATAAAAAGTATGATTCGAGTTGGAGTGTGTGTGTGTGTGTGTGTGTGTGTGTGTGTGTGTGCATGTACACATGTGCAGTTAGGTACTCTTGCTAAGTAAATGAAGCACATAAACAGTAAAAACCTATTAGGAAGGGGGTAATCATAGGGTCACACAATTTGGTGGATGGAGGAAGGGATGGGCTAAGGGAATGGGAAATATCTGGTGTGGAAAACAAGGTACACAAACTTTGTAGGTTAACCAGTACTGTTGTGGTGGTTATGTGCCGTTGGATCACCTGCAACTCATAGCGACCCTATGTACAGCAGCTCTGAACCCTGCCCTGTTCTGAGTCCTGAGCCAGTCTAATTGACTCCAACACACCCACTCCCATTGCCCCTGTTACTGTGTCAATCTGTCTTGCCTGGGGTCTTCTCCTGCACTATCCCTCCACCCTTCCAAATATGATGTTCTTCTCCAAGGATCAGTCCCTCCCGGCCACATGCCCAAAGTATGTGAGACAGAGCTTCAAAATCCTAGCCTCCAAGGAGATTTCACCCTCTCCAAGACAGAGCTGTTTATTTTCTTGTCGGTCCATGGTACAGTCAAGACTCTTCTCCAGCACCACAACTCAAAAGCATCAATGCCAGAGGACAGAGGAAGAAACCAGTATAAAAGAAACATTTCATATTTAAAAAAGACCTACTAGGAACTGACAACTTGTGATGGGCTGGGAGAGAGAAGGAGCAGAGCTTAGTGAATGGTTGGAGAAGGGGAAGGGGAAAGGGATTACCACGAGATCTCAACAGGACATTGTAAATAATGGCATTAAATGATGTTAATTACTGTTATAAAATGAAACATATATGAGTGACTAAATGAAAGCCAATTAAAAAAAAATCAAACCAATACCCGACCAACCCATTAGGGGAATAGTCTGGAATTACATCATTCCCTGAGAATATTTCAACCTCCAGGTAGGCATAAGGTTCATCGTTAGTGGCTTTAATATTTATAGATTAACTTAAGCAGTCTGATTCGACAAGCTGGTTGAGAAATTTGCCTTGAATATGTTTTTGTAAGTCAAGAACACTTCTTTTACTGAAAGTGATAGGATTCCCCCCCCCCTTTTAATGGTCAAATATTCAAGGGGTCCTTTCCTTGGTACTAAGCTGTGGCATCAACAGTGTATGTATTAGATAGTTGCCATAGAGTGGATGCCAATTCACAGTGACACTATGAGTGCAGAGCAATACTGTCCCATTGGGTTTTCAAGACTGAAACGGAACCCTTTTGGGAGCAGATCAACGTTACTGCCTTCTGTGGTACCTCAGGATCAGTTCAAACTGCCAAGCTTTCAACTAATAGTCGAACACTTAACTGGTTTTGCATCATCCAGGCACTCCTAACTTTTCCTTGTCTTTATAATTTCTCTTTATTTAGAATAGATTCATGAAATGCCTTGAAGATGTTGGAGATAAATCTCCTCTAACATACACTCTGTCCCAAGCAAATCCTGGCACCACTTGTGCCCTGTGTCTTGGCAGGGAACAAACTGGGGCTGCCTCCCATGAGCACCCTTGAGTCTCCCCACCCGTATCCCTAAATAGAAAGGTTCCGAAAAGGGCATGGGAACTGGCTGGAAATTTTAAGTCTATTCTCCTTCTTTTTGGCACAAAAGAATTGGAACAGACCCTGGCTGTCCAGTCCTGGAGAAGCCCAGACGAGCATGGGGCAATGAAGGAGGAGAAAAGCTAACATCCCCGAGGGACCGTACAAAAGCCACTGGCTCAAAGCTCAACCCCCTCCATCACACTAAATACAAAACATTAATAAAATGGCAGGAAATTATATTGGCCTGAGGGAATGAAAAAGAATTCTCTGTCTAAAAATGGAATCGGCTCTAGCTCCTCATTTTTATGTGGGCATTGTGCCATCTGATACTCAACTTTACAACAGTTTAATGACACTTTCTTGGACTGACTTGACTTTTCTTAAAAAAGAAAGGTTTCTGGTTTCATTCCTCAGCTTTCTCTGTTTCTCTTTTTCCTATAGAAAGATCATTTGGCTTTTGTTTCTTAGGCCCGTCTTGCAGCATCTCCAAGATTTACATGATCTTTTCTCAATCACCTTCAGAGGTCTATTTAAGTGGTCTTTCTCCAACAGCATTTAGTGGCTCTTAGACTACAGCATAAGTAATTAATAAATGGACATATATCTCATGTACAAGCCCCAAAACTACCATCTTATCCTTTTTTAAATTAGTTTCCTTACAAATTTTGTAGACATTGTGTTTCACACTATTCTTTATTCACTGTGTTTCATACAATTATTCTCATGAATTGTTGTTGTTGCTATGTGCCGTCGAGTCATTTGCGACTCATAGCGACCCTTTGTACAACAGCCCTAAACCCTGCTCTGTCCTGTGCCAATCTCACTGCCTCTGACACACCCATCCCGATTACCCCAGTCACTGAATCAATTCACCTCATAGAGGGTCTTCCCCTCCTGCGCTGGTCCCTCTACCCTACCAAGCATGATGCCCCTCTCCAAGGACCTGTTTCTCCTTACAACATGTCCAAAGTATGTCAGACGAAGCCTCAGAATCCTTGCCTCCATAAAGCAGCCTGGTTTAACCCTCTCTAGGATGAATCTGTTTGTTTTCTTGGCAGTCCGTGGTGCATTCAATACTCTTCTCCAGCACCACAGCTCAAAAGTGTCAATTCTCCTTCTATCGTCCCTAGTCATTGTCCAACTCTCTGATGCATAACAAGTGATTGCAAAAACCATGGCCTGTCTCCAGAGAGACACCGTTGCTCTTGAGTACTTTAGAGAGGTCCCTAACAGCAGACTTTCTCATGAGTTATGTTTTATAAAATTAATCACCATTATACCTTGCCCATCATTGCCCTTTCTTTTTACCTGAATCCTTCCCATTTACTTCCCCCTGTTCGTCCACCCACCAAACTTTGCAACCCTGTTGTTTCACCACTAACCATCCTCACCTCTTCACTCCCCCACCTTGAGTTCCCATACATGTTTTACTAGTTATCCTTCTATTTTTACTGTACTGGTTATAAACAATATTTGTCCTTATGAAATTGCATTAGTTCACTCAACATAATGCTCTCCAGCCTCTCCCAAGTTACATAGTATTTTTGAAACTGTTGCTCCTGAGTGCTGCATAGTATTCCATTGTGTGAATATAACACAATTTCTCAATCCATTTAGTTGTGGTTGACATTTGGGCTGTTTTCATGTTCTTGTGATGGTAAATAACACTGCTATGAAGAATAGTGTACAAATGTCTGTTTGTGTCTCAGTTCTGAGACCTTCTTATTCTTTTTTTTTCCTATAATTATATTTTATTAATTTTCATAAACATTTACAGAGATTTTGGGCTTCCACTCTTTCATTGTTGCACTATTCTCTCTACCCTCCTCCCAGTTTG
>NW_006399791.1:6217795-6233388 GCF_000299155.1 Elephantulus edwardii | reverse complement strand
CAGCTTCTCTAGCCATTCGTTTGTTGATGGGCACTTAGGTTGTTTCCAACTCCTTGCTATTGTGAACAAAGCTGCAATAAACATGGGTGTGCAGACCTTCTTATTCTTGACATCAAAGAGGTTGGTTGAATTAAGCAAAGGTGAGGGTCTCGAGTAAGGGGACTTTATCTTACCTGTCCTTCTGTCCTCTGGCGAGTTCCCTGCCCTCACCTGTGACAGCCCCTTTAGCTCTTTCTGCCTCAATGCCTGGACCTTACCTGCTCAGGCCCTAGTGTGACCAACTCTTATGGAAAGCTAGGTTCTACCTATCCCCACCATCACGGGGATACATGTACATTATTATGTGCATCAGCCTAAAAGAGTAGGACTCCCTGAAACCCCTAAACTGAGCATTCATTAGAATGAGGTCCCCTCTTGTCCGGTATTTAAAGACAAGTAAGGACATGTAAAATTTCTGCCTGTCAATCTTTTTCCTAATAGGTCTTTGGTCTCAGAATAGAGGAACCTTCTTATGTAATGGGATATTAGTAAGGGAAGCCAAAGGAGTCAGAACAAATCCCCTATCAATCTTGTAAACACAGACAGTGAGCAAGTGATTTAAAGGGCACCAACTAGACACATTTTCTTTGGCTTTAGAACATTGAGTGATGGAAGCAGAGAGACAGAGAAAGCTGTATTATCATCAAGAATGATGTTGGTGGGATGGCAGGACTCTTTTGCCAAGAGACTTTTCACATGGTACTTGCAGATGTTTTTATGCTTCCTATATTCATTATCGCCTCCAAAAAGAGGTTATACAACAGTGTGCAGATATTATGGAATAATATTAATGTCACAGAAAGTAAAATCTTGCCGAAGATTAGTTTTTAAATGCCTGGAGCAGTGCATAGACAGGGCACTGCCAGAAATTCAAGCTGGATTCAGAAGAAGTCATGGTACAAAAGGCATCACTACTGATGTCAGATGCATCTTGACTTAAACCAGAGAATGCCAGAAAGATGTGTAGTACTTGTTTTACTAATTGTTCAACGGCATTAGACTGTGTGGAGTAGAACATAATGAATTAATGGATAACATTGAGAAGAATGGGAATTCCAGAACACTTAATTGTGCTCATGTGAAACTTGTGCACAGGCCATGATGGAAACATGTATACAAACATTGTTTAAACAGAACAATAGTATATTAATGGTTTAAGATTCAGAAAGGTATGTGTTAGGATTATATCCTTTCTCCACATCTATTCAATCTGTATGCTGAGCAAATAATTTGTGAAGTTTGACTCTATGAAGAAGAATGCGGCACCAGGATTAGAGGAAGACCTGTCAACAAGCTAAATTATGCAGATAACATAATCTTGCTTGAGAAAATGAAGAAAATTTATTTACTAAAAAAGATCAAAGATTACAGCCTTCAATATGAATTACACTTTAACATCATGAAAACGAAATTCTCACCACTGGAGCAAAGGTGACATCATGTTAGATAGAAAAAATAATTGTCAACTATATCATTTTACTTGGATCTATAATCAACACCCATGGTAGCAGCAGTCACAAAAATAAAAAAAGACATGTTGCATGGGGGAAACCTGCTGTCAAAGACCTTTTCAAAGTTCTTAAAAGGAAGGATATCAGTTTAAAGACTAGGGTGCATCTGACTCAAGCCATAATGTTTTAAACTGTTTCCTATGCATATGAAAGTTGGACAGTGAAGAAGGAAAATTGAAGAAGAATAGATGTCTTTGAATTGTGGTGTTGGTGAAGAGTATAGAATATCCCATAAACTATGAAAAGAACAAATCTATCTGAAAGGAAGTGCAACCAGGGTGTTTGGTACCTTGGAGGCAAGGATGGGAAATTTAATTTCATACACTTTGGGCATGTTGTCAGCAAGGGTCAGTCCTTGTGAAAATACATCATGCTGGAAAAATATAGGTTCAGTTAGAGAAGAAGACTGTCAAGAGTGTGCCAGAGAATATGAAAATAGAACAAAATAGGCAAGTTCATAAGGTCACTCTGGGTCCTAGTTGACTCATTGGCACCTAATAACAACAACTGAATTCAAGCAATATCATAATAAATGGACAAAAATTGAGGTTGACAAAGATTTCATTTTACTTGGAACCACAATCAATACTAATGGAAGTAGCTGTCAAGAAATCTAATTACACATCACATTGGACAAATCTGCTGCCAAGGAATTTTTTAAAGGGTGAGAGAGCAAAGGTGTCACTTTAAAGACTACAGTGCTTTTGACTTGAGATCAGAGAACTGGAGGAAAGCCTTCAACAAGATGGATTGATGCATAACGTGGTCAATTTGTTACATGATTTTCTGTGTATAAATTATTCCTTTAAAAATTCCTGTTGAGGGGTGAGAATGGATGAGTGTTAATAATAGGATTGTATAATTTGTTGGGTGGAGTGGGTCATAAAGGAAAGGGGAAAGAGTCGATGTGAAAAACAATGTATACAAACTTTTTAAGTAAACCAGTATAAAATAAAAATTGTCTGTGTTTCTATATTAAAAATCAGAAGATTTCTAAAAAAAAAAAAACATATAAGCAAGAGCCTTTGGTGATGAAAGTAGTAGTTCAGGCTGCTTTGATTTCTCAAGTGACTTATAGGAATATAACAATATATACCTGACCACCCATTTTATCTGCTTTACTTGCTTCCAATTTTTACTGTCTCCACACTGTTTCAAAAAGAGTAGTGTGGTGTGACAATGACTGAGTCAGACCTCTATTGATGCCACAAAGGGAGTCTCCATCAGCAACATCAACAATACACAGTTTCGATAAGGTCTGAAATGGCCTCCGCTTCCCTGCACCTACTTTTAATTTCCAGTAGTACTGCTCTACTAATCAATCTGAAATCCACTGCAATAGCCACCTAGATTTCACAGAAACATGCTCATGGTTATGGAGTTTACTAGGGAAGTTAGCAAGTTACAATTTAAGCTTGCAGTGGATATAATTCCTCAGTCAGAATGTCTTCTCGAACTTGATTACAGGATCTTTGACCATCAGCCTTCAGCCTCATGTTTTTGGTCAGTGTTACAAAGTTCTCTTAGACCTGCCAATTATTATTGTCTCTGCTTCAAGCAAGCTCAGATAAAGACCTTTGGCTCTGGCTCCATGGGGCAGAAGTCCCAAGTCAGCTCTGTCTCATATTCTCTGGTTCTATGATGAGGTTGCAGTTGTTCTCATCTAAGTACCCAATCTAACTGGTGCAGGGATCTTTGACTCTAAAGGACTTGAGCTGCATGCTCGGATTCCTTTTTCCTTGCTAGTAGTGAAAGTCTCTTCTTTGCTGCTAAACTTGTTTAGTTTAACCTTGGTGAGAAGGGAAAAACTGAACAATCCTTTAATGATACCCTATTTCAGATTCTTGTCCAGTCATGTAATGAAAGTCAAAGTACCTGGCTAGGAAAGCCATTTTGAATTGTAAACTCATAATACCACATCTGACAACCCATGTTTTTCCATCCCCTCCTCATTTATATAATTTTAGACCTTCTGTCTTTGGTATATCTCAACAACTTTTAACCCTCTAAAAACTTTAAAATCAAGAGTGGAAATCAAAAATAGTTAAAATAGAGTAGACCCATGGAATGGGGAAAATATAAGTTGAAGGGTTGTTTTTTGTTTTAACGGTTTCTGAATGGTTAAAATTTTAAGCCATGTACTTATATGCATTGATAAAATTAATGAATTAGTAATTTTTGATACTTCATAGTGATCTTGTGAAAATATTAATATGACTGATACTCCTATATTTTACACCTATTGATGTCCTATCACCTATTTGATACCAGTATAAGTACAGTTAAATATTCCAGTGCTTTTTACAAAGGCTGGTCGATCTCCTGAGAATGCAAATTTTATTGATACATATTTTGGTAATTACCTCAGAATATTCTTCCCTGGATTTGGATTTTATACAAGGTCCCATACTTTCCCTGGCTTGCTTGTAATAATGCTTTTTCAGACTCTTCAGATTTGGCTCTTACATGGACCCAGTTGAACTAATGAAACACTTTTGGTTTGTCCTCCTTTCCCCTATAGCATTCTGAGTTGTCAAGTGAAGATAATCCAGAAAAATTGGGAGCCTCTCAGCTACATCATCATAAAATTATTTCCTTGAATAAGCAGATTCTGCAGAAAACCAGACACCTGGAAGAGGTTCGTATTTTCTTTTTATACTTCCACTTTAATGAAAAGAAACAGTTCTTCGAAGAAGTAGTAATTTGGGAAAGTGTTAAACTCTTCATGATGACAAGGTTAAAGAAGGACTCATCATACTGTGGCCTTTGGGCCAGTCCAGTTGCCACTTCTTTTTCTAAACAAGTTTTTTGAAAACACATACACACCCATTTGTTTACATGTGTTTTAGGCTTGCTTTCTTGCTGCATTGACATAGTATAATATTGGAGACCATGTAACATTCATTGTATATTAGTACTTGGTTAAACACTGTGCTGCTAACCAAAAGATCAATGATTAGAAGCCACCAGTCAATTAGTGATAGTGGCATTCTCCTTCCATAATGTTTTTCAGCATTGGAAACATATATGGGGCAGCTGTCCACAGTTATTCAGGGTCACTGTGAGTCAGAGTTGAAGACCCCATGACTTTTGCATAAAGGTTATATGGCAAGAAAATAATTTATTATTCCACAAATACTTATTGAACACTACTCTGTCCTTAAGGGAAATCTAGTGGCCTCGTGAAAGGTAAGGAGCTGTGCGACCATCCCACATGCATGGTATTAAAATCTACCAGCTGCTTCATGAGAAGAAGATCGGCAGTTTTCTCCAGTGTGATTGATTGCCTTTGAAAATCTGCTGGAAAGTCAGCTGTAGACTGTATTCAAGACAACCAACAACTCTTTCTTAAAAGAAAGACTGTGTGATCTTGTTGATTGTGTTGTTGTCAAGTCACCTGCGACTCATAGCGACCCCATGTACAAGAGCTCTGAAGCCTGCCAGTCCTCACTGACTCTGACACATCTAATCTCATAGCCCCAGTTACAATATCAGTCCATCTCATCTGGGGTCTTCCTCTCCTGCTCTGTCCCTCCACTCTTCTGAGCATGATGTCCTTCTTCAAGGGTCAGTCCCTCCTGGCCACATACCCAGAGTATGTGAGATGGCTTCAAAATCCTAGCGTCTAAGGAGAAACTTGGTTTCACCCTCTCCAGTACAGACCTACTTGTTTTCTTGGCCCCCATGGTATGTTCAAGTCTAGCCTCACAACTCAAAGGCATTAATTCTTACTCTGTCATCATTAGTTATTGACCAGCTCTTTAATTCATAGCTAGTAATTTGGTGCCAGAGGGTATGAAATTAACAAGGAAGTTTCCGGTCTCTGGACAGGGGGAGATTGGAGGGTGGCGTGCACATCCTAATCTAATCTCCTGAAAACCCCTTGGCAGAAAGCAAAGAATACCAGAAGAATGTCTATCTGTGCTTCACTGACAATGCAAAGGCTTTTTTTTAATTATTATTAAATTTTATTAGTTTTAATGAACATTTACGGAGATTTTGGGTTTTCATTCATTCATTGTTGCACTGTTTTCTCTACGCTCCTTCCCCAGTTCGTTCTTCTTCCCCCCCACCCCGCGAATGTGTTTTAATTGTCCAATTGCCACAGTGCTTGTCAAAGCCAGTTCTGATTCATCTCCTTTGTCAGTGTGTCCTTTGCCATTCCCTATCACTCCTCCCTGAGAGACACTTCACCCTGATTCATAAGGAACAGGGACGGCATATTCTCTTAGCTACTTCCTGCTGAAAAGGGACACTGTGGGTTTCAGGGTGAAGATCTTCTCTCACTACTCTAAATGGCCCCTTTGGCAGTAAGAAACAGACTATTATTATGGAGATTGATTTTGGAATTTAGATGCACTGTTATCATTTGTGCTTAGCCGTACATGTTCATGTCCTTGAAGATGTATCATGGAAGTGTTGCAGCCTAGAAGACACAAATTTGACTAACAAGTTAAAAGTACATGAGTCAAAAATTAAAAAGCAATAATATTCCGAGTAGAGGTTCTAATAGTGGCACAAATCAAGTTACAGAGGGAAGGTGGTTCTTACAATAAAAAGACTAGCACTTTGTCTATTATAGTGTAGAGGTTAGGAACCACAAGATGTAGAGGCTCAGCTATGTCATTTATGGTTCTTAAGTCCTGGAGGAAATTCCATCTACCACTGGGTTGTTTTACAACTGTGAAGTTGGCAATGCAAAGGCTTTTGACTGTGTGGATCACTACAAGCTGTGGCTGACTCTGAGAAGAATGGGAATCCCAGAACATTTGATTGTGCTAATGCGAAATCTATACTTGGACCAAGAGGCAGTCGTCAGATCAGAGCAAGGAAACACTGCACGGTTCAAAATCAAGAAGGGGTTCCATCAGGGATGTATTCTGTCTCCATACCTTTTCAATCTATATGCAGAACACATCATCCAAGACGCTGGGCTGTACGAGGAGGAATGTGGCATCAGGATTGGTGGAAGAATCATCAACAACCTGCATTATGCAGATGACACAACCCTGCTTGCTGAAACTGAGGAGAACCTGAAGCACTTGCAGAAAGTCAAGGACTGCAGCCTCCTATATGGATTGAAGCTCAACATCAAGAAAACAAATATTGTCACCACTGGACCAATTGGCAGCATCAGTATGGATGGTGAAAAGATTGAGATAGTTAACAGTTTTAGTTTGCTTGGCTCCAAAATCAACACTCTTGGTAACAGCAGCCAGGAAATCAAGAGACGAATTGCATTGGGAAAGTCAGCTGTAAGGGACCTCTCAAGAGTACTGAAGAGCAACAACATCAGGGTGGAGACTTAAGGTGCGCTTGATCCGGGCTATAGTCTTCGCAGTTACGTGCTATGCATCAGAGAGTTGGACAGTGAATAGGGTTGATAGAAAGAGAATTGATGATGCCTTTGAGCTCTGGTGCTGGAGAAGAGTGTTGAATATACCATGGACTGCTAGGAGAACAAACAGGTTTGTCATGGAGAGGGTGAAGCCAGAATGCTCCTTGGAGTCAAGGATTCTGAAGCTTCGTCTGACATACTTTTGGCATGTAGCAAGGAGGAACTGATCCTTGGAGAGGGACATCATGTTTGGCAGAGTGAAGGGGTGGCAAAAGAGGGGAAGACCTTCAATGAGATGGATTGATTCTGTGACTGAAGCAGTGGGAATAAGTGCGTTTGAGACGGCTAGGTTGGCACAGGATAGAACAGCATTTAGAGCTCTTGTAATAGGATCACTGTGAGTTGCAGACGACTCGATGGCACATAACAACAACAACAACAAAAACAGACATTTATAACTGCAAGACATTTCATTTTTAGAGCCAGAAATAAAGCAAGAATTGTCTTCCCCAGAAGATGGCAAGACACTATCTTGTGCTGCTTTGAACATATTTTTATCAGCAAAGTATAGTCCCTAGAGAAGGGCATTATGATTAGTAAAGCAGAGAGAGTGAAAAAGAAGACCGTCAATGAGATGGGTTGACAGTGTGGCTAAAAATGGGCTCAAACACAGTAACAAATTATGAGGATAACAGGAAAAATTATGATGATAACACTGGACCAGATAGTGTTTTGTTCTGTTGTACCATATTGACATTATGAATCCATGTGGCACCTAGCATCAGCAATCATATTTTTTTTCTTGAATATGCTGAATTTATCCTGGGTAGACTCCAACCTCCAATATTTGATACCTTTAATCTTGGTTTCTTCAGGTGTAAAAATGAGAATAATACTTTCTTCTTCCTTTGGATATAAGAATTCAGGGCTAGGCCTATGCTGAATACCTGTGTATTGCCTAGCATGAAAACCTGAAAAACACTTTGTCATTGAATTTATTCCAACTCACAACAAATCCATGTGTATAGAATAGATCTGGACTTAGAGTTTTGCAAAAAGTAAAGTTTTCAAAAATAGTATATCACTAGCCCTTTTTTTCTCCAAGACCCCTCAGAATGGATACAAATAGTTAATATTTTGATCAGCATTCAAATACTAAACAGTTTAAGCCACCTTGGACCAACCTCCCTGATAGATATTGTTGTTGTTAGGTGTCATCAAGTTGGGTACATCTCATAGCAACCCTGTGAACAGAAGATCTGAACCTAGTCCTATCCTGCACCTCCTGCCACCCAAGAGCCCTTTGCAGCAGTCACCCACTGTGTCAGTCCACCTAGTTGAGGGTCTTCCTCTCCTTTGCTGGCCCTCCACCCTTCCCAACATCGTATCCCTCTCCAAGGAGTGGCACCTCCTAGAAACATGTCCAAAGTATGTCAGGTGAAGCCTTATTCTGGCTTCCAAAGAGCACTCTGGCTGCACCCTCTCTAAGATGTATTTGTTCATTCTCTTGGTCATCCATGGGATGTTCAGTGCTATTCTCCAACACCACAGCTTAGAGCCATCAATTCTTTTTCTGTCGTCCTTATTCTTTGTCCAGATCTCTGATGCATAGCTAGTAATCAGAAAGACTATGGCCTGAATCAAATGCACCTTAGTCCTCAAACTGATATCACTACTCCTAAATAATTTGGAAAGATCCCTAGCTGCAGATTTTGCCAGTGCAGTGAGTCTTCTTATTTCTTGACTGCTCATACCAAGGGTGTTAATTGTGGATCCAAGCAAGATGAAGCTGTTGATAGTTTCAGTATCCTTTCCATTCATCATGACACTGCCTATTGGTCCAGCGGTAAGAATCTTTGTTTTCTTGATATTGAAACGCAATTCATACCGAAGGCTGCATTCCTTGATCTTCTGCAACAAGTGCTTCAAGTCCTCCTCACTTTCAGCAAGTAAGGTTGTTTCATCTGCATAATGCAGGTTATTGATGAGTCTCCCTCCAATCTTGATGCCACATTCCTCTTAATAGAAGAAAGCACAAAGTCATTACAAAAATAAAGGAAAAAGAAAAAATCGAAATGGATATCAGAAGAAACTAAAGATTGCACTGGAATATCAAGAAGTCAAATCTAAAGGAAAACTTGTTGAAGTGAAAGAGCTGAACAGACAGTTTCAAAGGGCAGCTCTGGAGGACAAAATGTTACACTATAATGAAATGTGCAGAGAGCTGGAATTTGAGATAAAAAGGGAAGAACTTGCTCTGCATTTCTCAAGCTGAAAGAACTGAAAAACAACTTTAAGCCTCATGTTGCAATATTGAAAGATCCTTGGAGAGGGACGGTGCAGGAGAGGAAGATGCTCAATGAGATGGATCGATTCCGTGACTGGGGTGGTGAGAATGAGTGTGTTTGGCACGGCGAGGTTGGCACAGGATAGAACGGTGTTTAGGGCTTTTGTACATAGGGTTGCTATGAGTCGCAAGTGACTCGATGGCACATAACAACACCAACAACATGGCCAATATATTGAATGACTAAGAAAGCATCAAAAGAAGAATACACGGAGTCATTATACCAGAAAAAATTAATTGACATTGAAAAATTTCAGGAAGTACCATATGAACAGGAGCCAATGGTAATGAAAGAGGAAGTAGAAGCTGCAATGAAGGCATTGGCAAAAAATAAGGCCCCAGGAATCAATGGGATACCAATTGATTTATTTCAGTTAACTGATGCACCCTTGGATGCATTCACCAGTCTATGCCAGGAAATTTGAAGGATGGCTGTCTAGCCAACAGATTGGAAGAGGTCCGTGCTTGTTCCTATTCCCAAGAAAGATTATCCAACTGAATGTGAGAATTATTGAACAATGTCATTGATACTACATGCAAGCAAAATACTGGTGAAGATCATTAAAAAATTACTGGAACAGAACATAGATAGAAAATTGCCAGAAGTTCAAGCACATTTTAGAAGAGGCTGTGGCACAAGGGATTTGACATCATTGCTGATGTCAAATGGATCCTGGCTGAAAGTTAGGAATACCAGAAGAATTTCTATTTGTGTTTTATTAACTATGCAAAGTCAATAAATGTTTATTTGTGCTTTTATTGACTATGCAAAAAGGCATTTGACTGAGTAGATCATAACAGGTTGTGGGTGATATTGAAAAAAGTAGGAATCCCAGAGCACTTGATTGTGCTATACCTGGATCTTGTGAGGATGGAATAGGGGAGCACTGCATGTTTTGGAATTGAGAAGGGAGTGCATCAGGGATGTATTCTCTCACCATACCTGTTCAGTCTATATGCTAAGCAAATTATTTGAGAAACTGGACTCTGAAGCAGAATGGCTGATGGATAGTTCATGCTAATTAAATGTAAAATTTGTTTTATATTGTTTTTCTGTTTCTCAATAGCAATCCTTCTAAGATGCCCATTGTGACTCACTTTAACTCTTTATGAGATTTTATTTTTCCACCTATCGAAAATGGAACTACACTCACATCTGTTTTGTTGTAAAGCTCAAATAGACAAATTTCTTTATCTCTCTTCATTTACAGCTGCAGACAAAGCATGCCAACTTAAATGCCAAATACAGTGAAACAAAGAAAATGCTGACAGAGGTGAGCAGATTTTTCTTCTTCATTGGGCCTTTATCACTTTCACATTTGACCTGAACTGCTAATGTAATGCTTGGATGCTTCAGTTGGGGTGGGAGTTGAGGCACTGTTTCCATCCATCCTCAGGAGCTCCAACTTCATCTGAGGATAGAGACAGATACACATGTTAGTGGGTGAGCAGTACTACCAGTTTGTTCTCACTATCATGTTCTGAACTGTCATTGTTCTTCATAGAGTAGCCACCATGGATTGGAAAGGTCAGGAAAGACTTCCTGAGGCAGGTAACCCTGATAGGCAGAAGGGAAAAGCCCACAGAAGATCCAGAAAGGTTGTTCACAGAAAATGATCCCTACTTCTCAAGCAGATTTTAGAATAGCTCCAAAATGACCAATCCTTGAGAGTGAGAAAGTTCCTCTTGCAATGATTGGAAAATACAAAACTTTATGTATTAGTCTTCAGAATTATTATCTTCTAGGCATGATGGGGAAGAGGAAGCCCCAGGATAAAGTGGAGAGTGGAAGGGTGTACTTGAAAACATTGAATGTGTTTTCTAATTTAAGCTGCAACCTTGCCATTTCACATCAGCATTATAAATATGAAGTTACTCCAAAGTGGGTTTTTTTGCATCAAACACTAGTGTATATATTGTTGAGCCCCTATCTTCATGTAGTAATAGCAAAATTGTATGCTTTACTTACTTTGGTTCTATTACATATGTTAATCCACTGGATCTTCACAGTAACTCCGACAGCATACTGTTACAATCTCTATTCTGCACCTTGTAAGTTCCAAGGCTAAGACATTAAATATCTGCCTTGCCAAAGACTAATAGTGTGCTAGTATTCAAAAGCAGATAGTCTCATACCAAGGTACTAATCAGATTAGTAAATAGTAGGGCCTTCAAACTGATTCCCTTCTTGAAAAACAGGATTCTGTATAAAACCTGATCCTGAATAACCATAATAAGAAGTTTAGTTTGATAGGAATACTGAAGACCAAATCCCTTTTATTGTTGATAGGTGCCATCCAGTTGACTATTAACGCTTGTCAACCCTATGAAGTAGAAATCTTTATCTTGTCTCATCCTCAGAATTTCCACCTTGCTCAAGCTAACTGTTGGGCATCACCGTGTCAATCCATCTCACTGTCAGTGAGGGACTTTCTTGTTTTCTTTTACTCTCGATTTTTCCTACCATGGTGACTTTTTCCAAGGACTAACCCCTGTTGACAAGGTGCTCTAAGTTTCACCATCCTTGCTTTTTTTTTTTTTGTTTTTTACTGAAATTTTAATGAAAGTTTTATAGAGATTTTGGGTTTCTATTCATTCATTGTAGCCCATTTTCCTCCCTGCCCACCCCTCTCCCCAGTTGGTTTTTCTCTTTGAAATGTAAAAAAAAAAATATACTGTCATTATTATGCAGTCCCCCCTCCAAGTCTGCTCCTCCATGCAGCTCTCATTCTGGACTCTAGTCATGAAAATAATACCTAGTCATATATTCCTTTCAAACAGTTCTTTCCTTTATCTGTTTCAATCCAGTGTACCTTATTTATCTCCTCTTTTCTTAGATTCCCCCCAAACCTGATGTCAGTTCTGCTTTACAACAATGGCATTAGGCGGTATTTGTCCCTTTGTGACTGAGATATTTCACTCAGCATAATGTCCTCCAGGGTCACCCATTTTGTGTATTTCATGAATTCCTTGTTTTTCAATGCAGCATTGTATTTCATTTTGTGAATATACCACAGCCTCACTATCCATTGTTGATGGGCACTTGGGTTGTTTCCAGCTCTTTGCTTTTGTGAACAAAGCAGCAATAAACATAGGTGTGCATATATCTGGTTGGGTGGCAGTTATGGTTTCTTTAGGGTATATTCCCAGTAGTGAAATTGGTTGCACTTCCTCCAAGACAGACTAATGTGTTCTTTTGGCAGTCTGTGGGATATTCAGTGCTCTTCTCCAACACAATTCAAAGGCATCCATTCTTCTGCATAGGAAGCAATTGAAAAAATCATATCTTGGATCAGGCACACCTTAATCTTTAAATGAAGCAGATTTTCTTAAAGTGACATATCTTGATATTTTCACTACTGCTCCCTGCCATGGGTGTTGATTTTGGATCCAGGTAAAATTAAATTCTTGGCAACAAAAATATTTTCTCTATCTGGCGTGATATTATCTGTGGTTCTGTTGTGAACATTTTTTTATTTCCTTGATATTAAGGTGTATTCCACATTGAAGGCTGTAGTCTTCTGCAGCAGGTGTTTTAAGTCTTAATTGCTTTCTGCTTACAAGGTTGTATCATCTGCCTAATGCAGATGAGTCTTCTTCCAACCTTGATGCCACATTCTTCTTCATATAGTCACACATTTGTAATTACTTGTTCAGCATACAGTTGTAATATATATGGAGAAAGGCTATAAGCTTAATGTATACCTTTCCTGATTTTTAAACATGCAGTGTTCGTTTGTGCTGATCAGACTACTGTTTCTTGATCTATATATAGGTTTCACGTGAGCATAATTAAGTGCTCTGGGATTCTCATTTTTCTTGAGGTTAGCCACAATTTATTATGATCCACACAGTCAGATGCTTTGCTTAGTCAATAAAATACAAGTAAATATCTTTGTGGTTATTTTCTGCTTTCAGCCAAGATCTGTCTAATCCACCTTGAATTTCTGTTAGTGCCTTGTTAATGTACTGTTCCAGCCATTTGCAGTAATCTTGAGCCAGATTTTAATTGCATGTGATGTTAATGATATTATTCAATAATTTCTATATTCTGTTGAATCACCTTTATTGGAATACATTTCCGTCTGTATTTGTCAACCTCTTTATACCGTAGACTAAGCCTTTTAAGCTTGGACCCATTTTGTCTCTTTTGAACTTTATGGTTTTGAGCTGTTCTCTGATCCACCTTGAGTTTTTGGGTATGGTATGAAATGTGGATTCTGTTTCAGCTTTCTGGAGGTAGCGGTGCCGTTTTGACAGCATTTGTTGAAGAAGTTGTCATTTGAAAGGTTTTTATTTCCTTCTCAGATATCAATTGACCATAGATAGCTGGGTCCATTTCTGGGTTCTCAGTTCTGATCCGTTGGTCTATATACCTGTTATTGTACCAGTACCATGCTGTTTTGCTTATTATCACTGTGTTTTGAGGTCTGGGAGTGCTGTGATTTTCAGAACTGCTTTGCTTTTTTGAGGTCTCTTTCTTCTCTGAATAAACTTGACAGTTGCCCTTGTTGTGATATGTTTTAATGTTTGTCTTTTTTGATCTGGTTTATTTGGTGTTCACTGAGCTTTTTAAACGTAGATGTCTCCATTTTTCATAATACTTTCTTCTAGTATCTTTCCACAATATTCACAGTGTTTTGCCTGTCCCTCTTTGCTCATGAATTCTGATCCAAGGTATGTTGTTCCTTTTGATGTGGTCTCACATGATTGTTATGTTTTCTTCACTTTCTTTGTGTCTCATCCCTGATTTTTCTTCTAGTATGTATGTTCCTTTTGTGGGTCTTGTCTTCCACCTTAACTCTTTGTTCCATCTCTTATGTTCTACTCTTTTGTCCCTGAAGCATGCTATGCACTTTTGCCATTTTAGTCATATCTATATATATATGTATATATGTGTATATATATACATATATATATTTCTTTTTCATTTTTAAAAAAACTTTTATTATTTTGTGTGTGTACCATCAAATCAGATCTAACTGGTACAGGAGATTACTCCTCCTTCTCCCACAGAGCATCTGGTGGATTCGAACCATGTACCCCAGGTATTACAGCGCAGCTTCTTGCCATTTTAGTCTTAATATTCTGGATTGCATTTTCATGCATTTCTATTATTTCCAACAATATGTTAACTATTGTTAACTTGTAACACTTCATCTATAGTCTAATTTTATCTGCTTTAAAATGACCCTATCTCCTGTTCAGAGCCATCATAGTTGTATTCTGAGTTTTAAACCTCCACCTATCTGTCTGACTTCATAGTGACTCTTATTTACTTCACATTTATTGCAAAAATGACGCCTCTTAGCATCACCTTTGGCATTCCACTCATTTGCTGCTATGATTTAAAGTCATTAGCAGAGTTTGTTTAATCATCAACATGTATCAAGAAGGATTTCATTTTATTTAACCTTTCCATGTTGTCCCTGCATTTCCATCCATGGTTTTTCCACCTGTATTTTCAGTGTACTATATTACAAGTGGAGTACAAATATAATCCAGGGAGAAAAGTGTTCCTTCATATGTGCCACCAAGGCCTTCCATTTTATCTTGTAGTTGAAGAATTATAGTGAGAAGCTGGACAAAGAACACACAGCTCTTGAGAAGATAGAATCTAAAGCTGATCCAAGGTAAGAACTTTTTCTTTGCATTTATTTTCACTTTGAAGAAAGTAACCTTGTCAATACCTTCTGATTCAGTATTATTGAGCACAGCTCTAAGAAGCCAGGAGGGCTTAAGGGTCCAGGCCCTGACTGAGTCTGTGGTATCATCCGGCTACCAGATAAACTTTTTGGGTCCTTGTCATTCATATATGTGTTGATGGTTGTTTGCATTACCCTGAATTAATCACCCTCTTCCTCTTAATTCCTCATGTGGGCAGAATCAGTAGATTTTGCTTTTGAGTGGGTTTGGGTTTTGATTTTTTTCCTGTCTCAGTAAAAATATATATAGTATAACATCTCCCTTCTACATCTGTCCCCAGCCCCCTGTTTCTCTTCACTATAGTCAACTTTTTTCCTTAATATTTTGTATCCAGCTTGTTACTGGACTTAGTTGGGTTTATTATTATTATTATTAATTTTAATGAAAATTTACAGATATTTTGGATTTCAGTTCATTCATTGCTGTACTTTTTTCCTTGCCCACTCCCTCCCCACCCCACCCAGTTCACTCATCTCTTTGAAAAGTGAAGGGAAAATTCTTTCATTATTTTACAGTCTCTTGCTCCCTGTCCACTCCACAATGCAGCCTTCGTTCTGGACTTCTGTCATGACAATAATACCTAATCATATATCCCTTTTAAACAGTTTTCTCCCTTGTCTATTTCCCTACATTATATATTATATTATAGAGT
>NW_006399791.1:6203556-6213032 GCF_000299155.1 Elephantulus edwardii | reverse complement strand
TCTATGAGATGGATCGATTCAGTGACTGGGGTAATCGGGATGGGTGTGTCAGAGGCGGTGCGGTTGGCGCAGGATAGAGCAGGATTTAGGGCTGTTGTGCATAGGGTCGCTATGAGTCAGAAACAACTCGACGGCACATAACAACAACAGCAACATATATTGCGATGGGAAAGTCTGCTCTTCGGGACCTCTCCAAAGTGCTGAAGAGCAACAGTGTCACTCTGGAGACTAAGGTGCACCTGATTCAGGCCATGGTCTTTGCAATCACTTGTTATGCACCAGAGAGTTGGACAATGACTAGGGAGGGTAGAGGGAGAATTTATGCCTTTGAGCTGTGGTGCTGGAGAAAAGTATTGAGGGTACCATGGACTGATAAGAAAACAAAAAGATTCATCTTGGAGAGGGTTAAATCGGGCTGCTCCTTGGAGGCAAGTAATCTGAGGCTCCATCTGACATACTTTGGACATGTTGCAAGGAGGGACCAGTCCTTGGAGAGGTACATCATGCTTGGTAGGGTGGAGGGACAGCGTAGGAGGGGAAGACCCTCTATGAGGTGGATCGATTCAGTGACTGGGGTAATCGGGATGGGTGTGTCAGGGACAGTGCGACTGGCACAGGACAGAGCAAGGTTTAGGGCTGTTGCACATAGGGTCACTATGAGTTGCAGGTGACTCGACGGCACATTACAACAACAACATATATAAAGAAATAAAAATTGAAACAGCAAATGTGGTCAGTAGATTGTTTACTGTGTACAAACATGCAGACCTATTCTGTCACAAATCTTTAAGGGTGTCTTTTTATTCACTCTTAGGTTTCCAATTTGTGTTTCATGCAATGTTAGGGCATCGGTTTCCTCAACAAGGCCAACTGTAGGAATGCCAAAATAGAATCTATTTTTTGCTCTCCTTACTGCACAGCTTTAGTTTGCTTGGCTCCACAGTCAACACTCTTGGCACCAGTAGCCAATAAATTAAAAGGCGTATTGCCGTGGGAAAGTCTGCTGTTAGGGACTGCTCCAAAGTACTGAAGAGCAATGGTGTTACTCTGGAGACTAAGGTGCATCTGATACAGGCCACGGTCTTTGCAATCACTTGTTATGCATCAGAGAGTTGGACAATGACCAAGGAGGATAGAAGGAGAATTGATGCCTTTGAGCTGTGGTGCTGGAGAAGAGTATTGAGAGTACCATGGACTGCTAGGAAAACAAACAGATTTGTCCTGGAAAGGGTTAAACCGGGTGTCTCCTTGGAGGCAAGTATTCTGAGGCTCCGTCTAACATACTTTGGACATGTTGTAAGAAGGGATTGCTCCTTGGAGAAGGACATCATGCTTGGGAGGGTGGAGGGACAGCGAAGGAGCGGAAGGCCCTCTGTGAGGTGGATTGATTCAGTGACTGGGGTAATCGGGATGGGAGTGTCAGAGACAGTGCGATTGGCACAGGACAGAGCAGAGTTTAGGGCTGTTGTACATAGGGTCGCTATGAGTGGCAAGCGACTCGACGGCACATAACAACAACTGTGCTGGGCAACACTGTTAAGTACTAAAATGTACTTCAAGACGTCGAAGATGTGTCTGCCTACATAGACAATGACAGGACTGGAGGACAGAAGAGTGGGAGTTCCGTGTAAGAGGCAGTGGGACAAGTCTTTCCTCGAGAAGCTGTAACACTACCTGTGTATAGAAAGGTGTGTGAAAATGTTGCATGCATGTGTTTACCAGCAAATCGTGGAGACTAGGTGGCAGCCTTGGGAGACAAAGGACTTTTTTTTAATGGAGATTATTTTCCTACGCGAAGATTGCTTTTCTTATCCAGACATCGAAGAGTCTGACAATATGACTTGCCACAACACGCTAGTTCATCTGGATACCTTCAAACCTGTCAATCCAACTTTTGCTTTTCATAGAAAAATAGTCTTTAAAGATGTGAAACGAGCTGTTTCAGACCGCAGGCGTAGCTATTACAGGGATCCTCATTGTTAGTCCAAAGATTTTCCTGCCTGGACCCTTCAAGCGTTGCCTGGGGTAATAACCCAAACCTGAGTTCACTGGTCTTCAGGAGATTGGTTTCGGGCTGGACTACATTTCCCATGATGCCTCTGGCTCAGCCTTCCTCGCGCCGCCTGCTGAACGTTGTATCCGCCAGTAGAAAAGCAGAATTTCTTGGGGCCGTTCATGATGACCAATGACCGCGGTGGTGGGCGGATCTCCTCTCGTCCATTGTTCTCACTGCCCCACGGGCTGGAGCCGTGGTGAATCCCGAGGGGCCCAGCCGTGGCCAGGGTCTGATTTGGTCGCCCAACAGCCATCGAGCAGGACTAGTCTTCCGAGAGGTGAGCCCCGAGAAACAGGCCTGGAGCTGCGCGAGCCCAGGAGAGTAGCCAGAGGCGAGGGAATAACGGGCCTGGGGCCAGCTGCCCGCAACCCGCTGGGGGAGGGGCGTCGGGGTGCTGTCCGCCTCCCGCTGGCCGGGGTCGCCCCGATGTGCGCGCTTGGCTCGGCTGCCTGACCAGACTCTCGTCCTCACTTTGCAAATCCAACGCAGAGGCACACGTTGAAATTGGAAGACACCGGATAACATCCGCGCAGCCTCCTGATGTTACACACCGGGAAATTGAGGTTTAGAGGGAAAGTCACTTGCCCCAGGTCAGAGAGAAAATGAGTAGTTAGTTGACTCTGAACCTTTTCCCCAGGCTTCTCGAATAGTAAATAATTCCCATATTGGACCTGTGTTTCTTGCAGTCACTTGTGGAAATACACATTGAGGGCTTAAATTTTTCCTCTAATTCCACTTCTTTCCTTCCCCCGCCCCCCTTTAGTTGTTGTTCTCGAAGTCTTTATGAAGTAGTGAGGAATTTTAGAATAATATTTTCTTTTATAATTTTTTAAAAATCATTATTAGTTCTGCCACTTTGAATATTTTTTTAGAATTTAGGGAGTCACACACCCCCCCCCTCCATCGTGTATGTGCTTATTTTAAAAGGAACTGGGGTCATATCGTATCTATAGCTTTAGTAACGTACTCGTTTGGGAGGGTTTGGGGTTTTTGTATTGTTCTGTTTGTTTGGGTTTTGATTGTTTGTGGGAGTTTTTTGTCTCTTCATAGTATGAGGATTAATTTAAGACATAGATGGTTTACAATCTTTCTCACCATGATTTAAAAAGACATTTTTAAATGCATATAATAGAGTACACAAATCTTAAATTTCATGCATGTTCTCTGTGCATCTATTATCAAATCAAGCTTCAGAAGGTTCTTTTGATTCCACTCCCTGTCAGTACCCTCGGAGACACCCATAATTATGTCAGCATAATTTTAAGAAATAAATACTACCAATGTATGAATGTGCTATAATTTCTTAATTATTCCCCTGCTACTGCATCTCCATGCTTTTTTCCCCTCCTTCCAGTTAAAATTAGTGTTGTTGTCCTTGCAAAGAAATTTATTTACAAAGATGATAGATGATTATTTTTTACAGTGAACCAAAGTTGACTGTGAGCACGTAAAAAAAGAATTCTTCTTTAACCATTGGTAATAATGCATTTGAAATAAGTCTTCCTTTTAGTGAGACTTAAAGCGCCTTGACAATCTGATCCGTTGCTAATCCTTAAGATGTCCCTGTAAATTAAAAGGGTGGGTATTATTATCTCTATAGGTGATCATTGAGATTGAGTGTAAATGATGTGTCAGATCAAGGTCACTCACTCTGCAGCAAGTCCAAACTGACTTAGGACAGGGATACCTCAGTGTTCCTCAGCATTTCTTCAAGGGCTTTGAATTTCTGATACTCATTCTTTGATCTTTTAGAAAGAAATATCGTCTACTTTGGCACTTGTGATGCTTCTTAATCTTGTCATAGAGAAAGGTTTTCAGGAACAAGCCAGTCTTTCTTTAAGAAGTACAGGAAATCTATGATAGTGTGTCAACATAAGAATTCCTTAGTGACCTGAAGTAGGCTGTGGGGAGTTGTTTTAGGGCAGTCCGCTCACTGATTCTGGCTCTTTTTCTTGGTTCAGGACTGCTTGTTGATATTTGAGGAGGGGCCTATCTTCTCAGAGAGGGACTGGAGAAGACTGAGGTTCAAGGCTTGAAGACAAGATTGATTGCCCCAGAAACTTTAGATGATGGCTGCAGAGATGTCCAGAGTGAGCACACCTCTGCTCCCCTTGGCCCAGGGACCTCTAGAAGAAGACGAACAGGAGGAGGTCACCACCATGATCCTGGAGGAAGACTCCTGGGTGCAAGAAGCTGTTCTGCAGGAGGATGGGCCTGAATCTGAGACCTTTCCCCAGAATGCCAGCAGAGGCAACCCAGAGGAGGAGGTGGGTGGGGAGCCACAGGGCGCACTCAGTCGCCTTCGAGAACTCTGCCGACGCTGGCTGAGGCCAGAGGTGCACACCAAGGAGCAGATGCTGACTGTGCTGCCAAGGGAGATTCAGGCGTGGCTGCAAGAGCATCGCCCAGAAAGCAGTGAAGAGGCAGTGGCCCTGATGGAAGACTTAACACAGACCCTTCGAGAGAGTGGTGAGATGTCAGACCTTTCAGGGAGAGGGTGGACGCACCCTTCAGAGATGGTGTTGGCAGGGGAGCAGGTGGTTATCTAGAACCTGGGCCATGTGGGCAGTCAGTATGTTTGCCTCTCTTGGTATATCACCATTGCAGAGGCAGCTCCAGAATTTCCATACAGAACATACTTAGAGAACTAGCCTGAATCCTTCATTTGCATAGAAAGCATAGGTTTACTTATGTGTTTCTTTAAGCTGGAGGCTTCCCAAGTAATCCAAATTAAGCATTTGTCTGCCAGCTGAAAGGTTGGCGGTTGGAACCCACCAGCAGTTCCAGAAGAGAAAGGTGAGGCAGTTTGCTTCCCTATAAACTTCAGACTCAAAGGCACTGCTGTCAAGGTGATTCTGACTTCTGGTGACCAGGGCTCCAGATCTTAATGGGAAGAGACTGCACAGGTAGTCTGGGGTTTGTAGCATGCCTACAGATTACACCACTAGAGTTCTGTGAAGACTGATTGCCTTGGAAACCATATAGGACAGTTCTGTTCTGTCTTATGAGGTCACTGAGTTGGCCTTGACTCAGTGGTAGGTTTTCTTGGGGAAGCTGATGTCGGTTATGGTGGGGAGATGACACCCTGGACTTGATTATCAGATATTGCTATCAGATCATCCTGTACCTCTAGCACTGTTGTAGGGTGCTTGGCCCTCAGCTGTCATTGGTCTGATGAGGACTGTAGTTCAGAGAAAGGAGCAGCTAGAGGGGACAGGGTGGTCAGAAGTGGCCTCACTGGGATTGGAAGCTGAAGGAGGTTGCAGACTGGGATAGAATTTGGAAAGGTTTAGAGTGGTAGAAGGATGTGGTAGCAATACCAGCAGGGTTTAGCAAATGTTCTGAAGGGGGAGACAGGTAACAGTGATTGGATCTAATAGGAATGCAAAATATATTTTTTAAAAGTAGTAGGGAGTTTGGGGAAAGGGTGGAGGGACACTTGGACAGAATGTCACTGGCCTCAGCAGATTCTTAAACTAGGGCCCAAGGGGCATGGGAGGAAGCTGTGTTTGGCAACAGGATGTAGGTTTGATTAAAGTAGGGAGAGGCTAGAGGCAGCAGAGCAGCCAGGAAGCCTCCCAGTCATCCAGGTGTGGATTGATGGGGGTTTGGTCTGAGATCAGGAGATTGGGCATATCTGAGAATGACTGATAGTAATGAAATTTGGCAACTTCTTTCTGTGAGGCAGGCAGTCCCCTTAGCATTTAATATGTACAACTCAGTTAACTTCACCACCTTGGTCATTAAAAGCAGGATTTTTTTCCAGAGAAGTGATCACCTGAAGGGCATGCATCAGGTTCAAGGCAGAACAGAACCACATTTGAGCTGACTGGTCTGAGGACATGATCAGGCTCTTGACATCTCATGATACTGAGATTCTGTCCATGCGTCCCTCCACCCTTCCCCTAAACTCCCTGTTGTTGTTGTTGTTATGTGCCATCGAGTCGTTTCCGACTCATAGCGACCCTATGCACAACAGCTCTAAACCCTGCTCTATCCTGCGCCAACCGCACCGCCTCTGACACACTCATCCCGATTACCCCAGTCACCGAATCAATCCATCTCATAGAGGGTCTTCCCCTCCTGCGCTGTCCCTCCACCCTCCCAAGCATGATGTCCCTCTCCAAGGACCCGTCCCTCCTGGCAACATGTCCAAAGTATGTCAGACGAAGCCCCGGAATCCTTGCCTCCAAGGAGTAGCTTGGTTTAATCCTCTCCAAGATGGATCTGTTTGTTTTCCTGGCAGTCCAGGGTACATTCAGTACCCTTCTCCAGCACCACAGCTCAAAAGCATCCACTCTCCTTCTGTCCTCCCTAGTCATTGTCCAACTCTCTGATGCATAACAAGCGATTGCAAATACCATGACCTGTATCAGGCGCACCTTAGTCTCCAGAGAGACACCTAAACTCCCTACTACTTTTAAAAAACACACTTTGCATTCCTGTTAGATCCAGTCACTGTTACCATTAGTATGATACTGAGTGATCTTTTCTAGTGGGGTGTTGGAAGGAGGTGAAGTAGATGAGAATTTAGACAAAAATGATTAGTTTAGTAGCATCAAGGCTGGAGGAATTTGGATGACTGAGAGGGAAATGAAGATGGCTAGAGGGCGGAGATTGTGACAACTCCCAGGGTCTGATATGAGTAAATCTGTGTGCTGAAGGGACTAACAGTGAGGACCCCTTGTGAGCCCAGCTCTGTGCTGGCCATCTTACATGCCCATCTTATCAACAGTAGCAGGAGACAGATGATGTAGAGGAGGAAGTGAAGTTCAGCAAGGCTGAGCTCTTGCTCAGTGTCACAAAGCCAGTTGCAAGGTAGGATGCATTTAGCTCTGTTTGCCTCCACATGTGTTTGGTTAAGCCTAGGTTTTATTTTAGCAAAGTACTTAATTTCCTTCATCTCTGAACTTTTCCTTTTATCCTTCTTATACAAAACAAACCTCCTCATTCTATTTCAAAACTTTGTTTTCTTTTTTTTTAATATTATACTGATTTATTTACAAAGTTCAGATACATTGTTTTTCAAAAAATATTTTTCCCATTTATTTCATCCCCCTCCCATCAAATTGTGCAATTCTATGATTAACACCTAACCCCTGCCCAGCCTCAACCCTTTATTTCCACCCACCCCCCACCTGGATCTTCATACTCATTCTATAATAACAAAAACTGTTTTCTTGCTTCTTGATAAACTGAACTACAAGAAATATCACCAGAAAAGGAAAAAAAAAAGAACTATAGTTAGATACTGAAGAAAAGCCAAAGGGGTAGAGGACTAAAAAGAGGCCTAAGGAGTTGTTGTGTAGTAGTTGTTGTTTTTGTTGTTGTTTTTGTTAAGTGCTTTTGAGTTGTTTATGACTCATGGGGACCCTGTGAACAACAGGTCTGAGCTCTGTCCTGTCCTGTCCTGCACCATCCTTAACCATCCTCAACACATTTGATTCTACTGGCACAGGTGCTGTATCAACCCATCTCTTTAACGGTTTTCCTTTCCTTCACTAACCCTCCACCTTTCCAAGCATGATGTCCCTTTCCAAGGAATAGCCTCTCATAATAGCATGTCCAAAATATGGGAGATGAAACTTCAACGTCTTTGCCTCCAAGAAACACTCTGGTTGAGCTCTAAGATGTATCTGTTCTTGTGGCAGTCCATGGGATATTTAGTATTCTTCTCCAAAGCCACAACTTAAATGCATCCATTCTTCTCCTGTCATCATTAGTCATTATCCAGCTCTCAGATGCATAGCAGGTCATTAGAAAGAATCAAAGACTTGAATCAGGTGCACCTTAGTCTTTAAACTGATGTCATTGCTCCAAAGGACTTGGGAGAGGTTGCTGACTGCAGTCTTTCCCAGGATGTTTTCCGATTTCCTGGCTGCTGTTATCAAAGATGTTGACAGTTTCAAGCAAGATGAAACTGGTAACAATTTCAATCTTTTCTTCACCTATCATGATGATATGTATTGACCCAGTGGTGAGAATTCTTGTTTTCTTGATGTTGAAATGTAATCTGCAGTGAAGTCTGCAGTCCTTGGTCTTCTATAGCAAATGTTTCAGGTCCTCCTCACTTTCAGCAAACAAGATTGTTTCATCTGTATAATGCAGCTTGCTGATGAGCCTTCCTCCAGTCCTGATGCCACACTGTTTTTCATAAAGTCCAGATTCTGAATTGATGCTCAGCATAGGGATTGAATAGGTATATAGAGAGGATTAAGCCCTAACGCACATCATTCCTGATTTTAAACCATGCAGTGTTCCCTTGCTTTGTTCGGTCAAGAACTTCCTGGTTTACATACAGATTTCATGTAAGCATAATTAAGTGTTCTGAAACTCCCATTCTTCTCAGTATAGCCATAATTTGTTATGATCCACGAAGTCAAATGCTTTTGCATAGTCAATAAAACACAAATAGACATTCCTCTGATATTTTCTGGTCTCAGCCAAGATCCATCTAACATCAGTCAGCAGTAATACCCCTCATATCATGATCTCTTCTAAAGCCAGCTTGAACTTCTGGCATTTCTCTGTCAATGTACTGTTTTAACTGGTTTTAGATTCATTTCAACAATATTTTGCCTTCATGTGATATTGTGGTATTGTTCAGTAATTTCCACATTCTCTTGGATCAACTTTCTTGGTGATGGGAATAAAAATGTTTCTCTTCCAGTCAGCCATTTAGTCATAGAGGTCATCAAACTGGAAGGTCAAGTCTTAGCATGTGTCTTGGAGGTAATGACAAGCACTCACTGAACAGCCCTCCCCTCTGGCTTGCTGCAGGGACTTTGCATCTTTCCTCTTTTTTACCCCCCCAAAAGAAAAAAATTATCTTCTTGTTGATGAAATTGTCCACAACAAAATATTCAACTAATTTGACAGTTTGTTCATGTGCAGTTCACTGACATCGAGTCCATTCTTCAAGTTGTATGACTGCTTTTACCTCTTGTTGTTGTAGTGTACCATCAAGTTGAAACCAACTCACAGCTAACCCTCTGGCGGGTTTTCAGAGGCAGTTAATCACACAGGAGGAGATTTCCCATCCTTCTACTGTGGAGCAACTGGTGCATTTGAACCTCGTGCCTTAGGAATTGCAGCATAATTTCTTGCTACTAGACCACCAGAGCTCCCTGTTAACAAATTATTCTAATATTAACATGAACTCACTACCTGCTAAGTTTCTTCTCAAACCTTTTGAGTTGCTATTGTCAGCTTAGTTCCATATATATTGTTATTTTAAAAAATCCAATGCTCAAGGCAGACGTCACTAAATGAAACTGTTGATTGGTTTAAAGAAGACATCCAGGCATATTTCTGGTTTAAGCTTTAAGGATTATCTCAGGGTAATAGTTATAGGAGTTCATCTAGTCTCAGTGGCTCCAGAATTTGAAATTCTGTTCCACATTCCGCTCTTTTTTTTTTT